>NC_071391.1:106499194-106803516 GCF_022682495.2 Desmodus rotundus | reverse complement strand
CGAGAGTAAGTTGCTATTGGATAGGCTGTAATGCAGCTGACACACTCACTGAGTCCTTGCAATGGTCAGCACTGTGCTGGCCCCCTGGGACCCTGATTCCGGGTGGACAGAGGAAGGGCACTGGTCCCTGGCTTCCCTCTGGGAGCCTGTGGCCCAGTGGGGAGGTTGGAATCACAAACCGGGTAGCTTGTGTGTAAAGCACCTTCAAGGATCCTGAATGAAGATTCTTGCCTGAGTAGGCGGTGGTCCTCCGTGACCACCGTATCCGTTCCTTTTCTGTGGTTTTAAGTGGAATTCAGTCTAGTGCCAAAGTGTCTGCAGCAGACAATGGGCAATATGTTTTGGCAGGAAAGGGAGCTTGGCCAATGATCTGTGGGGAGGAGATGAGAAGAGGGATGGGCTGTGGGGGGTCTAGACTGGGAGGAGGGAATTGCTGTAGTGTGTTAATCCTCTTGTATTCATCTCCCTGACCTGTCCCTTGACCTGCTCCTGGACCTTCCACTCTCCCCAGGACCTCCTGCCCCAGGTCTCTCTCAGTTGCATGTGTCCAAAGCCCAGTTTCTTTCTTGTTTGTGACCCAAGCTTTTTTTCCTCTCCCTGACCTTTCAGCATCCTGAAGCTTGGACCCTGCACCCCCCTTCTCAGTCCTTTGAAATGAGCTGGGTAATTTTGTCAGTTAGGACCGCTGCCCAGGCTGGGGGATCCAGGACTTGATCTCATCTGTGTGAGTTGGACCCCAGTGAAGACCCTGGCTAGCTGGAAGGCTAGAGGTCAGAGTCCAGGAAGGCTGAGATTCCAGGCAGAAAGGGAGTCAACTTTGAGCATTGACGTAGGAGCAGGTTAGGCCACAAGACAGAACTGGCTTGGCCAGTCAGAGGCCAGAGGAGGGAGATCTGATCTCAGTTTGTGTCTGTGGATTAGGCAGAGACTATGATGTGTGATGGTCCAAAATTTCCATTCTAGCTCAGTGGGGTAGATTTTTCTTTTTGGCCTCTAGCCAAGTGGCTTGGTTCTTTCCTCTTTGCTAGGGGAAGCCATAGGGCAGGTGTGCACTTGTTAGAGGCCATCCTAGAGCAGGTGAACAAAGTGTTTCCTTTGTGGGAGGGTGGGGGTCTGGGAGGGTCCCATCCTGGGGCACCTTAGAGGAAGCTGAGATGCTGGAAGCCAAGGCTGGCCTAGGACCTGCCTTGATGGGCAAGAAGAGGGGCCTGCGAGAACAAGGTGAGCCATACACACTCGGGAGGCCTGCCCTTTACTCTACACACATTGTATGCTTACACGAAAGAGCTGTTTCCCCAACCAGACATTACACACACGTGCGCAAACACATACACGGTGGGAGCAAGGAGGCCTCTAGGTCTCAGGACCAGATGAGGGCCAGGTTGGGGCTTCATTCAGCTCTGACCTTGGTCTTGGTACCCAGGCAGGGAAAGAGTTGGAGCGGTGCCAGCAGCAGGCGGACGAGGTGACGGAAATCATGCTCAAGAACTATGACAAGGTCCTGGAGCGCGAGGGGAAACTGGCGGATCTGGAGCAGCGTTCAGACCAACTCCTGGACATGGTGTGAGGCCTGGGGGAGCAGGGAGGTGGGGAGGCTAGGAGGAGCCATCAGAGGGAGCTGTTAGGCTATGCTCAGGGTCTCCAGGCCCTTGCAGGGACCTGAGGGCCAGTGTGGGGCCTATGGGTTTCTTGAGGCACCCCTAGCCTAAATATGCAATGGGTAGGCCTTAGTTTGAAGCTGTGGAGCTTCCTAAAGATTGAGGACTGACATTGTTAACTAGGGGTGAACCCACAGGGCTGCAAGTCAAGGGCTACACCAGTGTCCGAGACCAGGAGTCAGGTCGGGAGGATCCCAGGGCAGGCTATGTGGGGAAAGGGAGCATGCAGATGGAAAGGATGTGGGAGGAGACTACATCTTGCTGGGGTGGGGTTGGGGGGAGCTGGCTCTGGGGCTCTGTGGAACCACTAACTCCCATCCTGTGTCTGGGGGTATCCACAGAGCTCAGCTTTCAGCAAGACAACCAAGACCCTGGCCCAGAAGAAGCGCTGGGAGAACATCCGTTGGCGTATCTACCTGGGGCTGGTGGTGGGCGGTGGCCTGCTTATCATCCTGATTGTGTTGCTGGTCATCTTTCTCCCACAGAAAAGTGAGGGTGGCAGTGCCTCACAAGGCCAGGGTGCAGGTACTGCCTCGAGGCCTGGGGACTGACCCAGATGGGCCTGGAGGAGAAGCCAAATGGCCACAGTGACTGGTTCTGGTCTCCAAAGAACCTTGGCATTTGCTCCTACCTGAGCCACCACAGTGAGCGCCCAAGGGCAGCTCCGAAGTGTGCACCTTTCATCTCCTATCACGCCACACACTGGCCCTTGAGGGCAGCCTACTGCACTGGCCGTGCCAAGATTGCCCCACTTGGAGCTCAGTAAATGCTGCTGCTTGGTTAAAAGCTGCTGTTTGGTTAACAGCTGGTGTGTGTGTGTGTGTGTGTGTGTGTGTGTCTTTGAAGGTCTCTGGTTGGTTCATTTTGCTCTGCCTTTACCCTTCAGGCTGCTTAAAAAGGCTACCAACCGAAGGGCTCCATTCTTGGGAAGTGGCCCCTTCCTCTCATTTCCTTACTTGATCCGACCCTACAAAGACAGGTGTAAAGGCACAACTGCCCCCAAACAAGACCGTGCAAGTGTTGCCCTCTGAGCTTGTTTCTCTGAGAATGAAATCTGTTATTATTCATTCTGGGGTGGCTCAGAGGTCCAATGGCACTCCAGATGGGATGACAAAGAGGAAAGCACTTCAGAGATTTTTATATCACGAGGCTCTCACCTTCGGATAGACTTTTTGTCCTCTGATCACTTCCTCCTCCCCAGTTTCTCTGCTCATGGTTTTCCTCAGGCTTTATATCAGATCACGGATGAGGCAGGCGGCAGTGGGAACAAAACGGGTCAGTGTGGTGCCATGATGCAGTTACAAAGGACGGCCCGGGATTTACCCTGTAGGAGAGAATTTGGATGCTCTGGCTGGAGAGCTCAGTTGGTTGGAGTGTCGTCCCGATACACCGAGGTTGGGGGTTTGATTTCGGGTCAGGGCACATGCAAGAAGCAGCTGACCAATGAATGCATCAATAAGTGGAACAACTAACTGATACATAGCCCTGGCTGGTGTGGCTCAGTGGACTGAGTGCCGGCCTGTGAACTGAAGGGTTGCCAGTTTGATCCCCGGTCAGGGCACATGCCTGGGTTGCAGGCCAGGTCTCTGGTTGGGCGCGTGTGAGAGGCAACTGATCGATGTAGCCCTCACGTCAATGTTGCTCTCCCTCTCTTTCCCCCTTTCTTCCCCTTTCTCTAAGAAGTAAATAAATAAAATCTTTTTTAAAAAGATAAAAATAAAAGATACTTTAAAGAAAATAGAGAATTTGAGCTTTTTAAAGCTCCAGGGCCAAATACAGCCAAGTAGGCAGTGACTTCAGGGCCACAGGAAAAAAAATTTGGGTAAAGGCCACAGAAAAAGGAAGGAAGCCCTACTAAAACCTCAAAACCGCGGAAACACGGTAGCACATTCCTTGGGCTACTTAACTGCATTTCCAACTCAAGTGGGAGTAGGAAAGTGAATTCAGGGTCAAGGATGGAAGAGAAGTTCCTTATTAGGTAGACAGAGGGCTGTTGACAGAGGAACAAGGAAAAACCCAGGAGCTGCTTGGACCCCTCACAGAGCTCATGATTTCAGAGGCAGAATAGTGAGAAGCTAGGAAAATTCCTTGGCAAGTGGAATGGGGAAGCTGAGACAGACAGCTGCACAAGCTGACTGAACAATTTATAGCCAGGTACAGAAGGTCACCAGGTTGGAATGCCGCAGGTGCCTAGCAATGGGCAAAACTGGTGCCAGACCTCATCCCCAGGGTGGCCTTTCTTTCCCTGGCATATCACTGGCCATGCAATTTAGACAACCCCCGCCCCCTCTTACCTTTCCTCCCTAGAGAAAACATCTAGGACTCAATAGCATTGCAGCTCCAGGCCCAGAAAGCAGCAAAACCAGGTGGCAGGTCAGGATCAGTTTCGATGACTAATGACTCCTGGCCCAATTAATAGAGACTGTGACCTTGAAAGGGCACACCCGGGGAAGCTGATGAATATTCTATTGAGATCCTTCCCTAAGACCTCCCCTAAACTCCCAGCCTTTAAAACCCTTAAGACGAAGGATCCAGCACACACTCTCCCTTCTGGCCCGTGCTTTTCTCTTCCTTCCCCCCATGGGCGTGCATCTCCTGAACTCTAAGGGACCCCATGAGACTTGCAACCAGGGTAGCAATGGGCAGCAGCAGCTTGTCCCGAGCTAACCCCTCTGAGCCTGTCCCCAAGGCCCCCCTTTTCTCTGACTCTCCAGTGAGCTAAAAGCAGCCCTGCCTTGGCTCACTTCTTTCCCATAATGTTTCTAGGGAGCCAAAGCAGCCCTTCCTGGGCTCTCTTGTTGCTTCTTCTATCCTAAGCCCTTCCTTGTTTCACTGTCCCCTGCTTTAATAAACACACTCTCGAAAATCACCTGGACTTGTGTTGTGAAGTCTTTCCTGCACGAGTCAAGAACCCACAAGTTATAGGCTGGTCCGAGGCAGACTCACTCTGAGCTGGCTCCTGACCTGTGACACTTCCACTGGGCTCACTACCATCTTCCTTCCCTGAAAAAGATGGAGGACAGCACTTGGCCTTCACTTAGATACCATCTGAACTTGGGCAAGCCACTTCCCTCACCTGGGTTTTATGTGTGTAAAAATGGATAACGACACTTAGCTCCAGGACAATCATGAAGATTATTTGTACTGTGTGTAAAATATCCATACATCGGTGAAGGTTCTAGATGCCAAATAAATGGTAGCTATCATCCAAATCATTTAGTGCTCAACTCTGCCTCATGTTAGAGTCACACATAGAACTTACAAAAATACCACACCCAGGCCTAGATTAGTTAAATCAAAATCTTTGAGGGTTAAGTATCAGACTATTTTTCCCCTCTGAAGCTGCAACGTCTCCTCCAGGAGATTCATGGGTAGCCAGGGATGCAAACTACTTATTTAAATCAAGCCACTACAGGAGCTAGGGGAGAAGTTAAGCAGTGGGCCTAAGGTCACACTGATAGTCTCATGAGCTGGAAAGGCCCCAGGTTCCCCAGCAGGTATCCCTCTATTGGTTGGGGAGGTTTGCCACCTACCCTTTATTTTTGTGCTAAAACAAAAGAAATGAGCAGAAAGTTTTGGGGTTTTTTTTTGGGGGGGGTCGGTTCGGGGAGGAATCAAGCATCAACTCCTGAACCAACTAGAACTCAGGGGTTCATTAATGCCCGGTGGGTCTTGGGTAGAGCAGCGAAAAGTGCCCTGACTCCGGGCTCTTCCGCTGGTCTCTTAGACCCCCTGAGCCCCGGGCCAGCGTCTCCTTTCTGAGACCTTCAGCATCTGCACCGCTAAGGCACTCTGAGCCACAGAACTGACCGGGGACCCCAACAGCCCACTTAGCTTTTCAGGACGCTGTGGGATCGGTCTAACGTGACTCCCACGTACCTATCCACTCTAGTCCCAGACTCAAAAGTTTTGTATTCAGCCCTGGCCCCTGCTATTGGCTTTTGCCTTTGGTCACCTGACTTATTTGAGCCAACGAGAGATGAGAAAATGAATACTTCCGCTTTCTGTTCGCCTAATGAATTACCGTGCCCACCTTTCGGATGCTATGATTGGCCATCTTCTCTCACCTCGCCAGTTTATTGGCCAGTACTGAGAAAACGTAGTCCGCAGGGTCCGAGGGCTGCTGTGTCAGACAGCTGGGCTGCCATGGCGTCCTACTTTGATGAACACGACTGCGAGCCCACCGACCCCGAGCAGGAGGCCCGAACCAACATGCTGCTGGAGCTCGCGAGGTGGATGGGCGAGGCTGGGAGGTGGGGCCAGGCAGCAGGTTTCTGGGTTGGGGCTGGCTGGAAAAGACGGATTATCTGGGGTAGCAGATTCTGGGGAGGACAGATGAATGATCTGGAGAGTTAGTCGGGAGGCCAGATTTGAGGGAAGTCGATAATTTGAATCGTCCTTGGGCCTCCCGGTTAAGGGGATTCTGGGAAAGACTGGGTGGAGTAGGGGGAGTCGGTGACGGGAGGGCTGCGGGCTCTAGGAGGCGCGGGAGGAGAGCCATGGGGGCGGGGTAGGGGCCGTGTAGGTGTGAGTAGCTACTTTGCTTCGGAACACCAGGCACACCGACACTGCCACTTGGCATCTGGCTTTACCAGGTCATTCCTGGGTGGCCCGAGTAACTTCTCTGAGCCTGTTGCCTCAGATGTAAAATGAGAATAAACAACCTGCGTGCTTGAGGTTGTCTGATAGCAGCTGTAAACCATTTCTCACTCTGCTTTTAATCTAGTGAGCACTACCGATTGGGGCAGCTAATTACCACTAGCTGGACAAGGTATTTACCTGTTGATGCCGAGTGTATTTTGGAGGCAAGGAGGAAGTATAGTTTTCTTTGATTCTGACCTTGCGTCTTTCTTTCCAGGTCACTTTTCAATAGTATGGACTTTGAAGGCTTGGGATTGGTAGTAGATTGGGATCACCACCTGCCTCCACCTGCTGCCAAGACTGTGGTTGAGAACCTTCCCAGGACAGTCATCAGGGGCTCTCGGTCTGGTGAGAACACTGTTTCTGTTCTTTGGGGCAGGGCCGCCAGACCCCTTCCCCCACAGTCCCTCTCAAACCAGACTGTGCACTGGCCCTTCAGTTTTCCAGGCCAGGTTGGGGCTAGTGTCCTTTAGGAGTGGGAGCTGGGAGGTGGGGCGTGTAGCAGCTGTCCTGATCAGCACTCCCTCCTAAAGAGCTCAAGTGCCCCGTGTGTCTTTTGGAATTTGAGGAGGAGGAGACTGCCATTGAGATGCCTTGCCACCACTTCTTCCATTCCAACTGTATTCTGCCCTGGCTGAACAAGGTACTGCTTCCTTTCTCCCAGCCCTCACTCTGCCCAGTTTTTAAGCCCCTTTCTTTTTATGAAGTGTGGGGAACTCAGAGAAGAAGGGTCAGGGTGAGAGCTGGGAGCAGGGGATGGATATTAGCTTCTAAAGATCAGACCTGGGCTGGTACCCTGTTTTACCCAGTGTTTCACTCCCATTTTACCCAGACAAATTCCTGCCCCCTCTGCCGCCATGAGCTACCCACAGATGACGAGACTTACGAGGAGCACAGACGAGATAAGGTAGGAGCTGGTGGTAAGTGGAGGGAGTGGTAATAGGGCTTCCTCAGGCTGTTCTTGATCTCCCACCTCAGCATGCCTGGGTAGGTCTTGGGTCTCTGACTCTGGCTGTGTTCCCCATGACTTTGGTGAGGGGCATCTCATATGTCAGGGGCCTGAAAACAGTGAGAGCTAGTTCCATCATAGCTGCCCCATCCCTTCACCTACAAGCCCTCAGATATGGCCCCTGCCTCTTTCCTTCAGGCTCGCAAGCAGCAGCAGAAGCACCGACTGGAGAACCTGCATGGAGCCATGTACACATGAGGCGGCTGGGGCTGAGCAGCGGTCCTCCACATCTTCCTCTTGCACCCTGAATCCTCATTAAAGGTTTCTTTACCTACCCTGCGACTGCATTGCTCACAGGCCTGGGCAGGGGTTCTGCAGCCTCCACGAGGGCCTTACTACTGGGGAAGGTGGGCCTGGACTGCAGAAGACACTAGGACACACATCCTTCCCTGCCAAGCCTGCTGGCCTGAGGGCAGTGGAACCCAGGTCAAGAACCTGGCCACTGGACGGGCTAGGGCTTGGGCCTATGTGTTCATGGCTGGAAAGCAAAATGTGTCATGGTCTGGCACCCAGTAGACATTTAAAGATGCATCCCTCTCCCCCTATAATTTTTAGTCAACCATGGGATCCCAGGCATTTTCTTCTTGCTTCTAACATTTTTAAAGCTGCTCTTTACACAACCTTCCGCACCCCCATCCCCTTATACTAAGGAATCAAACTTCAAACCAGACTTTGAGTGGGGGAAGGAAGTGTGGAATGATCAGATCAGTTCTTTAAACTGCTTAAAAGCCCAAACAGGGTTTCAAGCTCTTGAGTATTTGGCTAGCACCTGCCATCCTTTATTTCTGGTAGCCCTACTCTCAGAGTACTGGGCACTCGGGACGCTTCCTAGGGGCACCGTTTTCCTCCCATTCTTTCCTAGGGAAAGCTGACCTGAATCAGGCCCTCTGACTCTGCAGAACAGACTACAAACATGCAAATTAGAATTCTTTTAATAGATATGTATATATATAAAAGTACTAAAATACCCACGTGGTTCTGCTGTGTTATTTGCCCTAAAAAATGTAAGGGGCAGAGTGAAGAATCCCAGGGCCCAAAAGTGGGCCTTCCCACATACTAAGGTGTGGCCCCCTCCCCCCAGCACTTCTATCCTTGCTGTTCCCAGCCCCCAATTCCTGCAGCACAAAACCCCAGTGGTCTGGCCTTGGCACTGGGGAATAGAAGGCACCTGAAGGGTTGGCTGGGTGACTGAGGATATGTGACCTTTAAACATAAAAACGGTGGGGAGTGGGTCATGCACAGCTCAGGCAGCTGCCAGGGCCCACTCCTCTATGGCACAGGTGGGTGTGGGATGGCCCCTTGTACAGGAACAAGGAAGCCTATATCCCAACAGAACACTTTCTCAAAACTGTTTTTGGTACAAAATAAATGCAAAGACATAGGTGGGGAGCAGTGGAGGCTGGGCCAGCCACCCTCCCCAGACTTCAGATCATGGCTATGCTCTCAGGGGCACAGTTGAGGTGAGTGGAGGTGCTAGTGCTCCCGGAGGACTTGCAGGCCCGGCCAGCAGGCTGCAGTGCAGCCACCAGTGTCTCTGAGGAGACTGCCCCAAACTCATAGCAGAAGGTGCCGTAGAAAATGAGGATGTCGATGACAAACACCCACTCGCACAGGGCTGCCCCGTGCTGCAGCTGAGAACTCTCATGGATGAAAAAGACGCCGCCTGGAATGGGGCTAAGGAAAGGTCCAGTAGGATGTGTGGGGGACTGGCAACACACCTGCCTTCCCGGATATGTAACTACGCTGGGGCAAAGGACTAGGCCTGACATCTCAGGAGAGGGAGTGGAAGACCACACTGGGCAGTGTTATCTGGAAGGCATGCCATTCTCCCCCAGTCATCTTGGGTGAGAAAGGGCTGGGCTATCTTGGAAGGATACTGAGGATCAGGACGACAAAGGCGATGGCTGCCAGCACAATCCTCAGGTAGGCCATAGCCAGGTCCTGGGGGGCAGTGGCCCCATGGTAGGAGAGGACACAGTGCAGGCAGACAAACAGCAACCCAGCCGGGAAGGCCACACCAGCTCCGATGTAATGCAGAGACTTAGCATGATCCACCTGGGCCCAGAGAGAAGGCTCATCAGTGGAGTAGCCCTGCTCCTCTACCCACTTCTTAGCTCTTCTTTCTCTTCCTCCTTTTTCCCCCAGGCCCTGCTTCCCTCACCCCCAACCCTGAGGGGCTGCCTCTGTGTCTTGGGTCAACCCTCAGGAGACTGAGGGTCCCTGCAAACAGCTGTACCCTTTTAGGGGGAGTTCAAGAGGTGGACAGGTGGGTCTACCTGAAAGTTTCCGACCACCACAAGGCCTGCAGCATTGGTGCAGCCTGTGATGAGTGTTGTGGTGTTAATCCAGGAATGCCGACTCTGCTCCAGGAGCTGCCCGTAGAGCAGGAGGCAGAGCAGGGCCACTGGGGAAGAAGAGCATGGGTGGAGCCTGCTAGCTCTCACCCCTTCAGACACACTGAGAGCCACAAGGGAATAGGTGGGTGGGTGGTGAACTGGGTTTCCTCAGGTTCCTCAGCCATCAGGATGGCTATGTGGGAGTCAGCCTCTGGCCTTCACGGAACAGGGATAGAAGTGGCCCCTCTTGCTTTAGCCCTTGGTTGGGTGGGCTGTGTTGAGCAAGGGCTTTCTGGGCCCTTCCTGGGGGCTGGGTGTGGAGGGGTGGGATGGATTGGGCTGGCTAGGGGGGCTAAGGGCACAACTCACCCATGAAAGCACCCACGTTGCCAATGAGGCTGAAGAGGCAACTCTCTGGGGGGTATGTGCCGCACTTGCTGAGGGGAGGGGGGCAAGGACAAAGTGAGATAGGGGCAGGAGCACCAGAGGGCCCCCCTTCTGGCCCACTTGCTTTCTCTGTGCTTGATTTAAGCCACTGATTTATGAGAAGGGCCAGTGTCTCTCACAAACTGGTCCCAGGCTGGCACTCCCTCCCCTCCAAATAAAGCAGAGCTTGTGTGCGCCAAGTTAGGAAGTGCCCAGGATTGCTGGGCAGGCCCCGAGACTCCTTGGACTCCCCAAAACTATTGAGGCCTGTAGCTGGTCTGGCTGTCCTTGAGCCAGATCTTGGGTTGGGCAATCAGAGGGCTTCAGCTTAAATCTAGCTACCTCTACTTAACAGCTGTGTGACCTAAATGGATGACATACCTCAATTTCAGTTTCCTTGCCTATAAAATAGTGAAAACAATAGTTGCCTCAGTGCTGAGAGAATTAAATGGCGTTATTCAGGTAAAGCGTTCAGCACAGTGCCTGGCACACAGTAACTGTCAAGGAGCACTGTTATTAAGTGCTCTTATATAATTATTATTCCTGGGAGACCCTTTGGGACTGGCCTTTGCTTGATGAGGGGCTTGGCTGGGAGTCTATCAGTGCCTTGGATCTCTCTGAGCTGCCCAGTTCCCAGGCCTTACCTGATGAGGGGGACATCGTCCAGGGTGCAGCAGGTCTTGGGACCCCCTTGCTCAGTGGGGTCAGGAGAGCAGGACTCGTTGTAGGACCTGGAAGGCAGGACAGAATAGATTGGGGGAAATGGGTTCCCCTAACCACTTGGCCTTTACTTCAGAGACCACCCTCCCAGACCTCCTCCCTTATCAGGGAGTAGGAGAGCCCACCTCCTAGGGCCTGCCTGAGACAGAAGCCAAAGGGGCGAAGGGATGGTGGGAAGCAGGTAAGTGGGCACAAAGCCATGCCTGGGGAGGGGCAGGCGCGCCAATGTCAAAGAAGAGCAGTGAGGCCCAGGGTCTCCGTCTGGCTTGCAGCAGCCCCGGCCCAAGAGGGAACAGAGATGAAGGGAGCTTTAGAGTGAAGCTGTCTGCAGAGTGCGCCATACCAGTTCTCCACAGGGCACACGTGGCGGTTCATCACGGCCATGGCATACCTGTGGGAGCAGAACTGTCACCCACGACCCTCCCAGCTAAGCCCAGCCTTCCCCCACTGACCACTGTCTTTTCCCTTGATTCTGGCCCCATTCAGCCTCATTGTCCTAGCTAGGGATTCAAGCTGAGATAGCCCTGAGGCCTGATGCCACACTAGAACCCACAGCAATGGCCACAAACTAGAGGATCTCTGCAAGTTGCTCTAACTAGCAGAAGGTCTGTTGGGGCCACCTTGCTGGACAGCAGTGGTGCCAGCTTGTCCCAAGGGACTGACTGTGTGCCCAGGCACCAGGCAAGACTTTGGAGACAGAGTGACCCTGGGTATCACCCTGGAGCCTGCAGCAGGACAAGGGACTTTGTGTGTCCCATCAAGCTCCTGGCTAGGTCCTGTCCCTGGGCCCATTTTGTTCCCTTGCTGTCTCCCCCTCCCCCTCTTTACTTACACAGTCCATAGGCCCGTGATGGAGAATGCTGACAAGCTGACAGGAAGGAGGATCCAGGCGGTCATGAGGGGGGGGAGCCAGGGTGGTAGTGGTGTGGGAGGGACGGCAAGAGGTAGGTGGGGAGGAGGGGGCAGGACCAGCTACCTTAAGATACTTCTCCAAAACCATCAACTGCCCCAGCCTGGTGGAGAGAGAGGGGTCAAAGTCCAGGGTCCAGTGAGTGGCTAAAGCCGGTAAGGGGCGGCGGTGTTAGGGCATCACCTGATTCGGGGCACCCACTGGAGCTCGGAGTACCCACACCGAGGCAATTTGGGCTCAGCCCCCATCAGAATGTGGTGGCACCCACCGGGGCCTCCGCGCCCAACCCAAAAGCCACCGTCTTGCTCAGGGACTCAGGCGGCGCCATAACATCTGCACAGGTAGTAGTCACCGTCCCTCGCCCGAGGAAGTCGGGCTGGAAGCCATGCTACACTTAGGACGGTCTAGGGGCCAAGTCGAAGAAAGCCTGGAGGGGGTCCAGGCCCCGTAGAGGGTCGGCCACACGCAGGCAACCACGCGACTACCGCACCCCGGGGAAGGGCGGGATCAAGCGGGAAGCCCTGCCCGGCCCGCGTGGGCGCCTGGAGCCTGTGGCCAGCGAGTCTCCGGACCCGGGGAACAAGCCTTCCTCGGTGATCTTGGGGGTCCTGAGAAGTAGGGGGCCCAGTACGCACCTCCCCAGAGCGCCCTGTGGCTGCCGCGCACTACTCAGCCCCTGCGTGGCGCCGTCCGGGGCTGCGGCCCTCAAAGCGGCCGTGCAGGTTTAAAGGGCCGGCGGCCACGCCCCCACCCTAGGCCGCGCGGCGCCGCACCGCCCGCCGGGACCTGGAGTCCGTGCCCCGCGGGCCCCGCGCTCTGCTTGGGACTACAAATCCCGAGCCCCTGCGCAGAGACCCGGTCCTACGGGCGTGCTGCCCAGCCTCGGGGACCCGGGTACGAGGACTCCAGCGGCCGCTGTAACTCCGAGATTCCCAAAGGATAGTCGGGTTTCCCGTTCCTGCGGTGGAAGCTTCGGGAGGCGGGAAGGGGGGGCGGTGCAGCACCTTCCAGCTCCACCTGTGATCGTCATCGTGCACGTGGCTGGAGGTAGCCTCCCTCCGCCGCTGGGCACATTCCGCGGCCTGGAAGGGCAGACAATTGAGACTCGGGGTCATCTCCCTCCTCGTGGTGCCACGTGCTTGCCTCTGTCCCAGGCTGGGTGTCCCGCAGAGAAGCCTTAGCTCTTCCTTAAGGTCAAGCGCCCATGATTTGACTTATACTTCCATGGACGCAGCAAATTCTGGAGGACGCTACTTTCACCGGATACATTTTCAAGGGTACAAGTACACATAGTACTACTGTCCAGAAGTCAGTGTCCAAAATGTATTATTCCACCGCTCAACACTTAACTTGAAACACGGCAGCAGAGACCAATGGGCATCCATTCTAAGTAGACACACATGGCCAAGTGTTGGTATGCAACAGAGGAAGGTGGGAGACCCACAGCAATTTAAGAAAAGGAATAAATTACCTACCAGCTTCACCCAAACCTATAGGGCAAGAGTGCCCTAGTGGTTCTTTTCCTAGTTAAAAAGGCAGAATACTTTGAACATACCAGAAGGGTGCCTGGAACTCTAAAAGGAAGGCCAGCATCTGTTGGGAGCTTTTGTGAGAGGACACTAGCGCCAACAAATCATTATCTTAAGAGCATGGGCCCAGGCTGCCAGGAGGCAGGGGGTTGTGAAGTTCCACAGCTCCCAGTAGGTGAGGCAAAGGTAAAACTGCCCAGTACTGTGAGGGAAATGAAGCAGAGAAGCTGGAAAATGACTTGAAAAAAGAAAGCTTTTTGGATCCAGTTAAAAATGGAAAGAGGAAATCTGTTGGGGAGACCTTTTCCAAATCACATCAGGACAAGTAGTGGAAGCATGGCTGTAGAGTGATTACAAGATGACCAGGCTGACCGGACCAGTGGGGTGTAAAACTCAGTCCAGCTGCTGCTGGCTGTATGCGGTGCCCCAGGACAAAGGGGTCTCTCTTTCGAATTCACAGAGAGGCTCCATCTTCTTGCACAGGCCCCTTTTTCCTCTTCTGCCCAACGGTGCTATGAACCCTCACCATTTCCTACTTCATTAGTAGCTTTGCCATTCTTAATCAACACTTACTGTTTCTTACTGATCGGGTTTGTGTTTCTGTCCAACCTTTATCATGGGGTTGGCCTGAGAGGCCTAGTCAGGTTCTAAACTGGCTGTTTTAACATAAAGTGGGTAGACAAGCACTGTAGGGCTGTGACAAGATTTTGACTTAATATGACATTATGAGTAGTCCTTAAAATAGAATTATCCCCCAAAATAGAGCTCCCTGTGACTGAAAGGCTCTTCATGTGTATAGTCAGTAAGGGGGGAGTCAAGTATCAGACAAGAAGTAGGACCAGATGTCTTTAAAAGTCCCTTCCAGCTCTAAAGCCACATGAGTCTAGATGTTATGTTCCCACCAGGACAGTTCTTAAAATAGGCTAAAGCAAGAGATAAGATTTCAAATGCTGATTCTGTGGTGCTGAATGACATCAGGGGCAGGCATTTAACCTTCACTTTCCTTACATACACAAGTGATTTCACAACTCTTGGCAAAAACAGTGCTGTAAAAATAATGTTTATTGGTTAAAAACAATACTGTCTTTGAAAAGTACCTTCCTTCCAGTATTTTCAAATTTTTTGCATACTTCACTTTATTCACCCACAAAGCAGAAACATTGAAATGAGAAAAACAGAAGACTATATGGCTTTGTATACATTTAACACAACATAACCAGTGTAACCAGTCTGCCATTCTGGTGGCTCTGAGAACGCAGGGGAGCTATTCACTCAGGTTTTCACTTCCAGTATCACTTCAATTACTGCGAAAATTTGGGGTGGGTGCCTATGGCTTCTTTTTTAAAAAAGATTTTACTTATTTATTTTTAGAGAGAGGGGATGAGAGAGAGAAAGGGAGAAAACCATCACCTGGTTGCCTCTTGTACACACCCCAACTAGGGATTGAACCTGTAACCCAGGCATGTACCCTGACTGAGAATTGAACTGGCGACCTTTTGCTTTGTGGGACGGTGCCCAACCAGCTGTACCATACCCGTCAGGGCCTTCTGGCTTCTTAGCCATCTAATTCTTTAGGCAGAGGAATTCAAGGAGGGAGTTTAAAATGTTTCAAATATTTTCAACATTCCACTGATTCTCCCGAAAGGCTCAGAGGTAGGAAAATAATCTGTCCTTATTTCTCTTTCTATATATAAAGGTTTCATTTATATTTGTGAACCAGTTGGGATCTACTACCCAACCATCTACAGACCCCACCGAATGCACAGCAGGTTGAATACCCACTACCTAGGCTCACCTCTAGTTGGCAGTGCCCTCAGGGGAGATCATGGAGATGGAATGTCCCTTTCAGAGGCTCTTCCGTGGGAGAATTTGATATTACCCATACTGGCCCTGTTATCTGGCCAGCCTCCACAGGCTCCTACTCTCTCTTACTCAGTACAAAAAGCTTTACATTCTTTCCTTGCTTTTCGTTTGTCAAAGATTTCCATGCTTGCCAACTGGCTGGAACTTAACCTTCAGTGTTTATTGTTGCACAGCCCAAACCCCTGCAAACCCCAGCTTCCTTCTGTATCACCCACTGTGGACCAAGAAACACAAAACCTGAAAATCCAAGGCTTACCCTCAGTAAGTGAAGGAACACTTACGTAAGATACCTATCAGGCTACCAGACTTTTTTTTTAGATAGCCAAGAATGCATCTAGTCAAGTGGGTGTTGAATTTGAAGCAGCCTGCTGGAAAGCTCCAGCTAGTCCATAGCCCACACTGTTGCCAGTGCACCACACAGCACTGGACAATCCCTTTTGGGAACAGCTAGAGCCTGGAGAAAATGCTCTGAACATTTCCCTTGATGGCAAAGCACCGATTTTGAAAACAGCTGAAAGATGTCTGGAGGCCAGCCTGGTGAATAAACTGGGCCCCAGATAATGGGTGATAATAACCAATGAGTCTGTGCTAGAAAGTTGTCTAATGGCTGAGGGCCATCACCAAAGAAGCATTTCAGGCACATCTGGAGCAATGGCAGCCTCATCACCAATAATCCTATGAAGGACAACCTCAGTAAGTACCAGGCTTAGTGATTTAGAGTCATAATGCATAAATTCACTAAGGATTAGAATGCTTTCTTGAATGTAAAATATTTTGTATGCACTTGATAGACAAAGTGCTTTAAGAAGAAATGTACACTCAAGCAGGTCCCATCAGTTTCTTACCTGAGTGTGTAAGGATCACATGGCAAACACATAAAGACAATGGGTACACGCTTCCCTTCTCACAAAACAGGAATAGAGGCTAAACTTTTGGGTGCTATGCCCAACCTCTTCTTCTGGTCTTGTTTCTAAATTTCTATAATAAATCCAGGAAGCAGGCCATTCAACTGTGAGAAGATGGACCCTAAAGGTTATTTCCAGATTGGGAAGCCCAAGAGTTCCAGTGAGATTCTATGTCCAAGTCAGAAGATCAACTGAAGAGCTGGAAGACTAAAGTAACTGGTTCTCTGAGCTGCAGGGAGATTGGGATGATGGCACAGCCTCCTTGACCCAGGAGGCTCTGGAGGGTAGTTAACACTGTAAGTCAAAAGGCACTTGGAGTCCAGTTGAATAAATAAGAGGGCGGATTTTCTCCTTTAAAAGCAGAACTGTGCTCACGTCTTTAAAGCAGGCCTTTAACCTTGGGCCAGGGCTTTGGGTCAGGAGCACTCTGGTCCCTTCACAACCAGGTCCTTTTAACTTATCCACCTCACTCACCTTCCGGCAATCTTCTGTCACTGCACGCTGTGGCGAGCTGCATTTTAATAATGTGCTTTACGAGTGCCCTCAGGTGTCCTCTAAGAGAAAAGCTGCTGAGATGGACCAGCCAGACTGATCTTGAGACCCTGATGTGGAGAAACCCCTGGGGCAGGGGGACTTTGGTTTCAAGAAGTCTCAGTGCTCGTGGGCTCACGTAACCCCCAAATTTCAAGTCACTGAGGTTAGGCTAATGTGCTGGGAACAGAATGGATTCCCTGTGGATTTCTCAGAACTCAGCTTAAACCTGCATTAGGAAAAACGTTCCCTTAGGTGAAAGCACTGATATTCCTGGGATCTTCATTCTACGGATGTGTTGGGAGATTATATACTCTTGGAAGACAGGAAAGGAGAAGGAATGGGGCAGGGATGAGAGATGTTCATTTCACTTCCTTTGGGGCATTGTGCCTTTTTTAATCTTTGCAACTATGGTTCCAAACAGGCAATTATTGCTGCTGAATTTCTCTTTAACAGTTCAAGACTGTTAAATCACATTTGGAGGGGCAGTTTCAAGCATGTTTTGATAATTTCCCTTTAGGGATGAGGTTGAAAGCTAGAATTCTACAGTCCTAACCAAGGTAGGTTTTGCTGCAAGAAATTCTTGAAATTTAGTTTTGGCATCATCTTCCTAAGTCTCCTTATCTAGACGGTGCAAAATAGTGGAGCCCGACACAAACTTGAAAAGCCATGGAAGGAGAGGGAGACATGCTTGCAAGTCAGCCTCAGAAATGAACACCTCTCCCTGTATTGATATCAGATTACTGGAAGAGCTTGTCGAAAAGGTATACCACCAGGACCCCGCACCTCAGTCCTCAGCAGCTGGAGGTGCACGGTCACATTCAAAGCAGGGTGGAACTGATGGACTCTGAGACCAAAAGATGAAGGGAAGAACAAAGAAACAGGAAAAAAAAAAAAAGATCGAGAAGAACATGAATGAAGGTGAGCAGATGCACGGTAGAAAGGAACCATAAAATAACAAACAGGGCTCATGGAGCTGGGTGGAGCAGCAGTGGCCAGGCGTCCCAGGGCACATGAATTCAGCAAGAAAGCAGCACGATGGCATAAGGCTTCTAAACCTTGGCTCTCTTGGGAGTCTCTGCTCTTAGAACACCAATCTAGCCAAAAATTCTCAAAAAATTCCAAATCAGGCTGATCAAATGGGCCAAAATACAAGAAAGACTGGCTATGTGGGAGTTGGTCAGGCACAGTCCCTACGACATCCTTTTCTAGCAGCTCTGGGAGGTGTCTGTGTATTTGTGTGTATGTGTCTCAAGATCAGCCTAGATCGGTCCTGGCATCCCCAAACTAGGGGTGAACTCCCTGGGCAGTGACTCCAGCCTGGAGGGAAAGCCTTCAGCCTGGTCAGTGTCGGCTCTGGCGCTTTGCAATCTCCTCCTTGATGCGCAACTTGAGGGCCTCTCGCATGGGTGGATCCAGAGGCGTGTGTGCTGACACCTCCTCACTCACCCTTCCTGGATCATCATCCTACGTGGGGGGAGAGTCAGGAAGCTTAGGGCCTGGCCTCTTCTGGAAAGGCGACCTGCCCTGTCCCTAGATAATACTCTCAAAGAACTCCATTTGACTCATAACTTCTTTCCAGTGCCTGTCATTTCCCAGGTATCCCCTGTAACAGTGATTCTCAACTGAGGGCCACGAGCCCTCCCTGTTGCCCGATGAGGATCACTGTGTGATAGAAGTTGTGCTCAAATGCATTGCCCAGCAGTCTATGCTCCCATATGGAGCAGACACTTCCCTCTGACCCTGATGAAAGCAGCGGCTTGGGGGCTGGCAGTGATTTCTACCAGTTCCTAGGACCTTCAGGCTGTAGCTGTTTCCACCAGGCGTACCTGATACACGATAACTGATGTGACCTCTCCGCTGTCCGCCTCATATTCTAAGCAGAAGAGCTGATGGCTAGAAGGCTCTGGCTCCGAGCCTCCGCTACTGCTGCTTTCACCGGACTCTTCACAGTCTGGGTTGCTTGGGTGGGCAGAGCCATCTGGAAGGATGAACCAGAGTGAGAGGGAAGAGGGGAAGGCTGCTGGAGGCCCTGACTACAGAGATAAAAGCCCCGACTTTTTAATGAGTGTGTTTGTATGTAAAATGTGGTACCAGTCAGGAGTTTTATTTACCTTTGTATCCCTGCTCCAGGGCCAGCACAGACGTGTCATACAGCAGGTATACAGTATACTTTTGTCTAGTGAATAGGGATGTAAGGTAGTGGAGGTGGATAGAGCTCAGCCTGGGTTCAAATGCAGGCTGTCATTTTCTAGCTCTTGAGATTTTGGGCAAGTTACTTAACCTATCTGTGCCTGTTTTCTGGTTGTGAAACAGAAACGACAATTCCTGCCTTATGCGGTCCTATGATAACTATATGACAATGCACAGAAGCCTAACAACACTTTAAATAATGCTCAACAAATCTGGCATCATTGGTTAACTATTCTGATCTCGAGGTCTCAGGAAAACTGGGGAAAAAGTCCTTTTGCTAGTTTGAGGCTTCAGTCCACAATTATGTCCTGGTCGCCTACATCCGTGCCCAGCTTCTTCTCTGTTAGGTAGTGGGAATACTAATATACAGTATGATGGGGCAAACTGGCAGACAACTGTTGGCTCCAAAGTATGTCTTGTAATAATGATGTTTAACTGGGGGCCACGAGCCCTCCCTGTTCTCCAGGAAGAATGACTGGTCGGAGTTTGGGGACCGTCCAAGGACTTAATGAACTGAGCCTTGGGAAACAAGTATTGCTCCCCCCGCCCCCCACCTTTTTTTCCCATATAGAGAAGGGAGTGGATTGAGGCAGAGGGCCCGGGGCCGGAAGAGAGCGAGAGCTTGGAGGCAGGCAGCGCGGGAGGCCTCACCTCGGTGTCGCGGGAGGTACACTTGCAAGTCCGGCTTGCGGGGCCTCGTCGGCGCGGGCGTGTGCCGCCTCCTCGCCTTCTCCTTGGCCGCCTGCTTCACCTTCTTGTCGTAGTCGTCCCTGAGGGGAGCCGAGCGGGAGTCAGGGACAGCCAGCCTGGCCGGCCCGGGCCAGGCAGGGGCGGGAGGAGGGCGACGGGGTGGGACGGTACCGGGCGAGCTGATTCCGCCGGATGTGGTGCACGAAGCCGTGGCTCATGTCCAGTCGCCCGCCAGGCTTGCAACAAAGACCTGCCCCTGGATTCGGTGCCGCTTCCATCTGGAGAGCTGCGCGAGGAGCAGCCGTCACCCCAACGGCCGCCCTCCCTTCCGGAGAGCTCGGGGGCGCTCCTCGCTCGCCTTCCGGCCCAGCGCCCCGACCTTCCGCCCGGGAGGGCGGCGGGGCCGAGCGGCACCGCGCGCGGAGTTCCTAACGCGGGTGGGTGGTGAACGCGCGAATGTTGTAACATTATCTCGCGAATGGAGGATTTAGGCTTACTTCTGACTTATCAGACTATTCTGCACCCTTGACATCACTCAGCGTTCTCTGTGGAGCCTTCCCGTCCTTTCTCTAGGGTTAGGGTGCTGTGATGCTTCGTCACCAGCTGCGTGACCTCGGCTGACTACTGAACCCCGCTGTGTCTCAGTTTCCTCATTTGTAAATGGGGACTGGAGAGCACCTCGAGAGCTTTTGAGGAGGCGAGTGCTCTGGCAAGACCTGCAGCGGCACCCGGGCCTGGCGCTGGAGCTTTGCTGTCATCCCGTTGCGGCCCGGCCCAGCCCTGGGAGGACCCGCGGCTTTTCAGGGGTCTGAGCATGTGCCATTTTCGAGTTCCCGTAAAACAAACAAACAAAAAGACAAGATTAGGAATTCATGATTAGAACTGGGACAATTCATGCCGCACGCGCAAACACGGCCGAACACCGCTGATCAATAGAACACGTGGTTGACACTACGGGGATGAATCTCGAAAGAAATACGGCGGAGGGAAAGGGGCTGCGTGGAACAGGACGCGCCGTGTGCTTCCTTGTGTATGAAACTTGAAAATGCCAGCTAACCTGTAATGGCAAAGCAGACACTTTTGGGGCTGGTGGGTAGATTCATTATCTTGATCGTGGTGCTGGTTTTAGTGTATATGTCCATCCGGCAGTTTTGAGACAATTGCACACTTAAAACTTGCCGTTTTATGTCAAAACACCTCAGTAGAGCCGTACAAAGAAAGTTCCGAGTCGTGAAAGTTACAGGTCCTGAAGCCTCAGCTTTATTAGCGTCGCTGTAAGTCCCCTCTGTTTCCCGTTTACACTATCGTGTGATAACAAGACTAATCCTCTAAATGTGGAATTAGAGACTCAGGGTTACTGCAGGCAGGTGATGATTTGGGGATGTCGCCTAGTTCTCTAGTGCAGGGGTGTCGGTCTCCGAAACGCGGGGACGCCCCCAATTTTGGTTTCGAGGCGCACTGTATCTTGAAGAAATCTGGGGCCCAATAGGAGCTTTTTTCAATCCAGAAATTCGCAGTCAGTAAAAACTCCAGCCACTTTAAACTGGAAATTTCGGGTAAGGTGGCAGTAGGCCTCCAGTTGGTTCTCAGCTGCGCGCGCAGCCACAAAGAGGCCGCGAAAAGCGCAGTGTTTCCCATTTTCCTGTGATGTGATTTGTCCCCGTTGGCGACTCGTAGAGAACTTTGAGCTGGATAGCCGCGCTGCTGCTGATTGGCTGTTTGCGCGCGCTGCAGAGTGCCTGGCCCCCGCGCTGGGCGACTCTGCCGGTAGTGGCTATGTCCGGCCGGTCCAAGCGAGAGTCTCGTGGTTCCAACCGCGGGAAGCGCGAAACCGAGTCACGGGTCAGCTCGGGTCGCGTCAAGCGTGAGCGAGATCGGGAGCGGGAGACTGATGCGCCGATCACCCGGGGTAGCCCGGTGCGCGTGAAGCGGGAGGTCGAGCCGGCGAGCGCGCGCGAGGCCCCGGTGCCCGCCGTGCCGGCCGTGCGGGTGAAGCGGGAGCGCGAGGCGGACGAAGACTCCGAACCTGAGCGGGAGGTGCGAGGTGCGCGGGGCCGGGCAGGACTCGGGCTCTACTTCTGAGTGCCTTTTCTCCTTCCAACTTTTCCTCCCCGGGGGGAACTCCGCGCTTCACCGGGGTCCGGGACTCGACCCTCGACTGCGTGTTAATGAGGATAGCATGTCTTAATAATAACCAGGGTTATAAAGTTTCCAATAACAACAGCAGCAGCTTTCCTTTATCGAATGCCTAAGGCGGGCCAGGCGTTGTGGTAATTATTGTACAGGTGTCATCTCCTTCAGTTTTTACAAAACATCTGAGGCTTGAGTGTGGTTGTAATTTCTGGAATTAGACTATTCAGAGTTGATCAGCGTTGAGTGGCTGAGAGTCTGGATTCTAATCTTGACTCTGTGACTGAGTCAGTGTGGTTTGGGAGCGCGGGTTTCAGGTGTTTGTCTCTCTGTAAGTTGGTGGAAATAGCCCTGGAACTCACGATCTTTGAGTCTTTCTGACAACTGCCGGTGTCACTACTCTCCCCCTTGCCCCCACCCCCATGCCGTGACTGCACCCCTTTCCTCTGCACTCATTCAACTTCTGTAGTAATTTTCAACTTGACCATAGCTCACCAATCATGAAATAGGTTTCCACCACTTCTGAAACCTTCCTTGTTACCTCAGTTATATTTTCTCATTCTGTGAACTTTTAATTCTTGATTTGATCATGTCCCTATATACTTGTTTCCTGATGAGTTATTAGGGTCCTCCTGAAGGAGCAGGTGAAGAGTATTACTAGGGTAGGGCTTTGGGGAAAGGTATTTCTCATTCTCCAAGACTTTATAATTCTGCATCTGGTCCTGATTATCTGTATGTGATTATACTCTTTTTTCTTTTAAGTTATTGCTGTTAGAAACATCGATTTTCAAAAACTGTTTATTTACAGAGATGGGAGAGGGAGGGAGAAGGAGAAGGAGAGAAACATCAACCTAAGAGAGTAACACCGATTTGTTGCCTGTTGTACATGCCCCAACCGGGGACTGTACCCGTAACCTAGGCATGTGCTCTGACCAGGGCTCGGGCAACCTTTTGTTATGCAGGATGGTGCTGAGCCACACCGGTCAGGGCGAGAAACATCAATTTTGTTGTTCCACTTATTTATGCATTCATTGGTTGACTCTTTTTTTTCCCCCATTGGTTTTAATTTAATTTATTTATTTTTAGAGAGAGGGGAAGGGAAGGAGAAGAGCGAGAGAAACATCAATGTGTGGTTGCCTCTTGAGCACACCCGCTACTGGGGACCTGGCCCGAGGCATGTGCCCTGGTGGAAATTGAACCTGCAACCTCTTGGTTCACAGGCTGGCACTGAGTCACACTAGCCAGGGCACATTGGTTGACTCTTGTATGTGCCCTGACTGGGACTGAACCCGCAATCTTGGTGTATGAGGATGACACTCTAGCCAACTGAGCTACCTGACCAGGCCCTTATATGATTATACTTTTATGTTAACTCTTAAATTTCTCGCTTAGGGTCCTGTGTTTGACATATTTTTGCATTATACATATGGTCCAGAATAGCACATTGCTCATAGAAAGTACTCGATATTCTTTGAATAATCTAGTTAGTAATTTCAGGGTATTCTCTAATTTTCTTTACTTAAATACTCTGTCGGCCTTATGTTTCCCTTTCTTTGGAGCAGAAGTTGTTTGTTAGATATTTTGTGGAGTTGTGGCATGTAGATTGTTTTCTCTGGGACCCACTGAGATCCCAGTTGTTGTCACTGTCCTTTTTTTTTCTTTTCCTTTTATCGTGAAATAGATCACAGGTACTAAGATGGGCTGGATGTAATGCAGAAGTACATTGTAAAGAAGAGTGCGGATACACAAGTGTTAAATCTACCACTTGTCAAGAATCGCGAAGGGTCTGAGATTTTACCCTATTTGCAAGCTACCACATTAGCCTCTCGCAGTTTCAGGGATGCTGACGGAAGACATAGGACTGTTGGGCCTCAGGCAATTTATTACAGTTGTAACAGTAGTCAGAATGCAGCGTTGGTGTCATTTCCCCAGTCAGTTCCCACAGTGCAACATGCAGGGAACCCAGTGGGCCCAGGGGGCGGCCTCGCAGGAAGGGAACCGTGAGTTTAGAGAGCCTGGGTCTTGTACAGTGGGCTGTGAGATTGCCTCCCCTTTGTTCCGTAGGGAGATATTGTCTCTGTCTTCTAAGGTGGTTCACTATACAAACATGCCTGACAAGATAGTTTGGAGGCAGTTAGTGCCTCCGGTCACAGTATGTGCAGAAACATGAGACGACCCTTGGAAAATTGTTTCCTAACTGTTCAGCTTAAGAAGTGGGATATAACCAGAACTGAAGAAGTTCTCCTAGGCCCCTTCCCAGTTGTATCTGCCTTCTTTGCTTAGGTAATCACTTCTGAACTTTTTCTAATCACATCTCCTTTTATTAGTTACAATTTTACCTCTTACATGCATCCCTAAGTAGTACTGTGTTGTATTTTGTATTTGATATAAATGGAATCACACCATATGTAGTCTTCTGATTTGCCTTTTATTTTCTTTTTTGCATATATTTGAGGTTCATCCAGATAGATGTTCATGGCTACATGGTGTTCCATTAATGACATATGAAAATGTGTTTCTCCATTTTATTTGTGGTAGACATTTGGATTGTTTCCTGTGTGGGCTCTTCCAAACGTTGCTGCTATAAATGTTTTTTAGTCAAGCACTCCTGGTACATGTGTGCAAAAATTTCTCTACAGTATATAAACAGAAGAGAAATTGCTGGGTCAGAAGGTCTGCAGATTTCCAGCTTTGGTTTTGCTGTACTGTTCGCCAGGAGGTTGTAACGGTTTTCACTCCCACCAGCAGGACACGAACGTTCTCATGGCTCCGCCTGTTAGCCAGCGTTTGGAATTTTCTGATTTTATTTTCCCTCTGGTAGGTGTGAAGTGGTATATTATTGTGCAAGGAGATTTGCATTTTCTTGATTATTGATGAGGTTCAACATATTTTTATATGTTTGTGGGCTGTATTCTTCATTTTCTGTTGGGTTGTCTGTTTTTTATTGCTTCACCAGGTTTCTTTATGTAATCTGCAAAGAAATCATTTGTTGGTTATATGTGTTTCAATTATACTGTTTTAGTTTGTGGCTCATTCCATTAGTGGGCTTTTCTGGGTGTTGCCAGGACACATGTGTGGGAGCTCATCCTGATTAGTTTTTCCCATTTCTGTTTGGGTATTGGACCCTGAGTATGGGTTCCCTTGTTCACGGCCTGTGGTGATTTTCCTTTCAGCAAAGAATGGCCGCGTGGATTCTGAGGACCGGAGAAGCCGCCACTGCCCCTACCTGGATACCATTAACAGGTCTGTCGGACCAGGATGCCTCTGCAGGAAGTTCTTTGGAATGCACATCGAACAGCACCTTAAAAACTTTTATCCCTTTTGAAGTTTTCTGCCCAGAAAATTGTGCTTCTAGCCATGTTCATTAATCTTTGCTCTTCAGTGTAAAGAATCAGAGGGCCTGTTGTTTTAGGGTGCAGATATCCATAAAGAACTTTTAGCTTACTTTGAATTTGTGTGATGAAATAATGGGGTACATGGTATCAATGACAATAGCAAATTTAAGTATTATTTATTGACTCCCACTGTGTACTAGATGCTGCTGTAGGTGCCCGGGATTCGGCAGAGAAAAAAAGACAAAAATATATCCTAATGCTGAGGTAGCTGCCTCATCCTTGTCCTTTTTTCCCCTGATTTCCAGTGATGTCTCAGGATGCTTTTCAGTTTACCCTCTAGAGGCTCTCCGTTGTTGTAGGCCATTTGTGGCTGTTGAGCATTTGAAATGTGGCTTAAGGAACTGAATTTTAAATTTAATTTTAATTATTTTAAATTTAAATGCCAATAGCTATGTGTGACTAGTGATTCCTTTAATGGACTGTGAAGCTTTACCAGGACCATTACCAATTAATTAGAGTTAATGTTTGAGAAGAGATTCCTTTGTCATCTGTGGACTCAGTGGAGGTAAAGTTTTTTTGTCCCTTACCTTCCCAGTGCTCATATACCATTACTTTGCACTTGAACAGGTGGATCTATTTGTAGGTATTTTCCTGATACTCCTTAGACTTCACTTTTATTTTTATAGGGAGAAATAAGTTTTTCTTTTATAAAAAGGCTTATTCACCTTTTTATGTCTTTTAATTTGGAGTTCTGCTGGGGTCCTGTTACTACTTCTGCTGTGGCTTTCCCCCCAGAGAAGGAGACCACAATGGAATGTTCTCAACTAGTTGTAAATAGTAAAAAGAAGGATCATGGGCATTGTGTGTCCAGTGGGGATACCTTGACACTACTTTGGGGCTTGGCGGGTGGAGGTGCTGTATTAAATGTCTAGGTGAGGAGTAGTTAATGTTCCCCGTGATTTATGTGTGGTTACTGAACCATTCTCTGCAGGATGCTGTGCGACACTGTGGAACACGGAGCCAGTGCTTGGGTGCTGTCCTAGGCATCAGTCCCTGTTAATTGCTTTTGTTTTGTTTTGGTTCTTAGGAGTGTGCTGGACTTTGACTTCGAGAAACTGTGCTCCATCTCCCTTTCGCACATCAATGCATATGCCTGTCTGGTGTGTGGCAAGTACTTTCAGGGTAAGTAAAGGTTTTTGCATTATAAACTTACTAAATTTTCAGCAATAGCCACAGGTCTGCTCCAGAGAGATTTTTTTTTTTAAGAAACTAAGCTGCTGCTGTTAGGAGTACTGTCTAATAACCCCTACCTTTGATTCCAGGAAATTCAATACTCTTTAGAGTTAGTAGGAGGTTCTTTGATTGATCAGAGCCTGAGGCACACGGCGGGGGGAATGAACGAGTTAAGTGCGAGACTGTGTGGGAGATCTCAGAGACTCTGGGCTTTGAGTCTGGTGTTTTCCATACTGCTGTCTTTTTCTGAGAATCCTCTGGCTCTAAGGACTTTTTCACTCTGTCCTTTCCTGGCAATTTGTTATGAGGAACCCCCCGCAAACCAGAATTTATTTATAAAAAATTGTGTACTTATTTTTTTTTTAAATGTGTACTTATTCTTACATGTTTAAACTACAGTCACCTTTAAAGTACTTCCCATCTGATGCAACACACCCATCGAGACGTTTTTCCACTACTCAGAACAGTTTTTGAAATTGTTAATTTTGATGACTTTTAGTGCTTCTACTGTTTTTTATTTCACCTCTTCCACATCGGCAAAATGTTTCCCTTTGAGGACTTTTTTTATCTGGGGAGACGAAAGTTTTTCAGAGTGAGATCAGGTGAATAGGGAGGGTGGGGCACGGGGGTCATTCCGTTTTATGGTCAAAAAGTGCTGAACACTCAGAGCGGTGTGGGCAGGTGCGCTCATAAGTTGCCCATCATGAAATGGGCAAACGTATTGAAAGAGTCTTCAGAAAAATTCTGCTGAAGCCCAATGTAGCCTTTCACAACACCAGCCGGTACACGGATACAGATGGGTTCCTAGAACACTCACCTAGCGGGGGAAGCCTGTACTACAAGGGGCCGCCCTCCAGAAGATAATTCAGGGTTTTTTTGGGTCCCCCGTCATATTACATTCAATTCACGCAGAAGAAACACATGTTATGTACATAGTGTAGTGGAGGAGTCAAAAGAAATATAAACTACGTTCCTTACTCTTACAAGGATCTTACAGTCAAGGTTAACACACAGCAATCGGCAAACTCAGTGAGACCATAAAGGTTACTGCTAGACTGTGTGGCACTGAATGTAAACAAGGACAATAGGAGTTGAAGTATGCGAGTACAGAGTGTTTTTAGCTGGAGTGTTGGTGTTGAATTCATGGAGGAGGAGGAGGGGGCACTTGAACTGGCAGGACCTATAGGTTTTGAATGAGTTAAGGGAGAATATTCTAGAATGGAGGGGCAGTGATGGACAAAGGTACTTAGGTACAGAATGTCCTGAATGTGGGCGGTGGGAAAATGAGAACTGAGTGATGATGGACTGCCACAGCATGTGTGTGCGTGTCTGTGCATGTGTTACATATAACACACACATAGATATCCCTAATTTCTGATGATACATGAAATCGACTTGTATGTGTATATATACATGCGCACACGTTCATATTTCATATTCATACATAGGAAATGAGTTCCCCCAACCAGTGTTTTATGCCATCTAGGGAATGAAGTGACAAGTGTGCTGTTCTCTTGCTAACTCTTGTGATGAGAGAAGTTCATGTGGGAGATTGATTTCATGGATGGCATAGTACTTTGGTTTTGCTAGTGTTAACATGTTCCAGTACAAAATAATGAAAGGAAAGATCGAACTTGATCTTTGCCTTTCTGGAGTATGCCCTTTCCTCTACAGCCTTTCATTCTTCTGTGTAGGCCGGGGTTTGAAGTCTCACGCCTACATTCACAGTGTGCAGTTCAGCCACCATGTCTTCCTCAACCTCCACACCCTCAAGTTTTACTGCCTGCCCGACAACTATGAGATCATCGACTCCTCGCTGGAGGATATCACGGTGCGTGTCCCAGAGGGCTGGCTTGGAGCCAGTTCTCCCAAGAACCATCCCAGGGATCCTGGGATCTGCCTCACCCAGGGGAGAATCTCAGCCCCTTGGTCTTGAAGAGGCTTCTTTCCCTTTGGGAGGAACCAGGGAAACTGAGAAAGGAGGTCAGGATTCATGATTATGGACTTTGGTCTGCAACGTAGCCATTTCTGCTTTTAATGTTGAGGGTTAGGACTGAAAAAATATGGCTACTTATGAATTGGCATGAAAGCATTTTTATGAAATAAATCATCTTCTCACACTTGGAGTAGGGATATGAATGGGGCCCGGCACAGGACAGTGGATACCAAGCTGCATTCATGCTCCTAGCTACTTTTGATACGTTGTTGCCAGAATGGCCACCCTGTCCCACTCTTGGTTCCTGTTTGTGACCTCTGCCAAGAGTCACTGTACTTAAGTGGAAAGTGTGGGAAGTCCTTTTGGGCTTTGATTAATGTTGGAGCTTTTGATTATTTCCCTTCTCAACAGTGGCTGCATATTCATTGTGCCGAGAGCTCTGTTTTTTAAGGAAAGCTCGGTGTTTAGAGTATTTGAAATACTGTTTACACTTATGCTACTTTCAGAACTTTTATAGGCATACTAATAGTTGAAGTTAAACTAGCTGATTATGGACATACTTACAGAGGGAGAAATGAATAAACTCAGGGCTTCAAAGGGAGTTAGTAGCGACCTCTGTCCAGCCTGTGACATGACACGTGTAGCTCTATGACTGGGAAGGGTCTGATCCTGCCCCTCCGACCCCAGGGAGTTGTGAGGCCCCTCAGCCTTCTACGCGTGGGAGAGGCGCTCCTGCTCTGCACAGGGTCCACAGGCGGCTCTGTGTGCAGTCTCACTTAGGACCCTGACCTTGCTGCCTGTGGAGACGTGGGTGCCCTGCAGCTTCTGCAGTGATTTACCATGAGGTCGGCTGGACCTGAGGTTTGAGGAAAAACCCAAGATTCAATAATTTAGGGTTAAACCCAACGATCCTCTTCTAGATTAGTAATGTGGAGAAGGCCTGTTCCGAGTTACCTTAGCCTTTATACCTGTTGTGGGGAGCTCTTTGGGTGCCTGGTGAGAAGTTCATGACCAAAGGGTTTCCGTTGTTGGCAGCAATTGCTATTCCAAACATACCTTGTGAACTAAACAACATAAATTTTCTTTTGCTTTGCAGTATGTGTTGAAGCCCACTTTCACAAAGCAGCAGATTGCAAACTTGGACAAGCAAGCCAAATTGTCCCGGGCATATGATGGCACCACTTACCTGCCAGGTATTGTGGGCCTGAATAACATAAAGGCCAACGACTATGCCAACGCTGTCCTTCAGGTAGGATCAAGAAGGGAACAGTGAGGGAGAGGCATGGTGAGGGAACACTATGGAGGTCAGCCAAGGAATGGCTACCTCTGCTAGAGTGCAGTCGGATGGTCCCCAGACCCCCAAGTCTTACTGAGGACTCGGCTTGATTTTTTGTCCTGCACCAAGCAGAACATTCCTATGTCTGCTCAAGGCACTGCTGCCAAATGGTGAGCCCTCGCTCAGCCTCTGGGCTCGAGGTCTCTGGAGCAACCAGGGGATGAGAGACAGAACCTGTGTGCGGCCTGGCAGTACCCGATAGGAAATACACGTGCGAGGTGGTGCAGACATTCGCTGTGCCAGCTGTCAGATGTCTTGGTCCTGCCTGCACACTTAAGCCCTGAAGTAGGAAGGGCAAAAAGCGGACATTGTCCTATTTGTAATTAAATTTTATTATTTAAAATTTCTTTTTCTCTCTCATTTAAGATAATGAATGAGGGAGGAATATAAAAATTTACATGAGTAATATGTGTACATTTCAGAAAAATTAGAAAATATTGGTAAGTGTAAGTAAGAAAGTTAAGCAATAATCCTACTTTACCAAAAAAAATCATAAACATGAGCCCTGCCCAGATGGCTCAGTTGGTTGGGGCATTGTCCCATACACCAGAAGGTTGCAGGTTTGATTTCTGGTCACGGCACATACCTAGGTTGTGGGTTCGATCCCTGGTCAGGGCATGTTTGGGAGGCAACCAATCGATGTTTTTCTCTCTCCCCCTCCCTCCCTCCCTCCTTCCTTCCCTCCCTCCTTCCTTCCCTTTCTCTCTTAAAGTCAGTAAAAACATCCTCAAGTAATGATGAAAAAAATAATAATAAAATTATAGAATGAAATATTATAAACACGAATACTTATTGTAGAGGAAAAAAGATGTATAAAGTATACAGTGAAAGCTTAATTTCTTTCTTTCCTTAGTACTCTTGTCATGGGAGACTTTACAGCATATAGACCTCCAAAAGTTTTCTAAATGTGTGTGTGTGTGTGTGTATTTATATATGTATACATGTACACACACACATAATACATATTAAAAATATTTTATTGATGAGAGAGAAAGAGAGAAACATTGATTTGTTGCTCCACTTATCCATGCATTTCCTGGTTGATTCCTGTATGTGCACTGACTGGGGATCAAACCCACAGCCTTGGCGTATCAGGACGATGCACCAACCAAGTGAGCCACGTGGCCAGGGACCATGTGCATAATATTTTCTCATGTAGCAATGTGATTTATTTTGCTATTCCCCAATTGATAGATAAAATTTAATTTCTCATTTTTTTTTCTTTAAAGATTTTATTTTTAGAGGGGAAGGGAAGGAGAAAGAGAGGGATAGAAACATCAATGTGTGGTTGCCTCTAATGTGCCCCCCTGCCCACCAGCCACCTGGCCTGCAACTCAGGCACATGCCCTGACTGGGTATCGAACCAGTGACCCTCTGATTTGCAGGCCCACACTCAATCCACTGAGATACACCAGCCGGGGCTTGTTTTTTTTTCTATTACTACTGTTACAATGAGTATCCTTCTACTTCTAGTCTTATACTTTATGTGACAATGTTACATTTTGTTATGTTTCTTTAACCATCACTTCTTGTATTAATGCATCTAGGACCTAGAATCTAGGCTATAGAGGGTTTGTAGCAATTTGTAAACCCACCAGCAAAATAAAAGGGTATTCTTCATTTTGCATTATCACTGTTACCACTGAATTTGTTTTTCCATTTTTATAGGTGTATCCTTTTTTTTAACCTACCTTAAAAAAAAAATTCACTTCTGAAGTTGACAGTACATTTTTTCAGGAGTTGTTGGGTTTTATGCAGTCAGTGTTCTATTGGTGGTTCATTTTACTGAGCTTTAATTAAGTATTTAGCCCTTTTCTACTGTGTATGTTACAGATGCTTCCTTCTAGTTCTTGTTTTGGCTTTTAAACTTCGTGGATGGTACTTTTGCATAAAGAATTCCGTATAAAAATTAGAAAAGAATATCTGTTAGTTTTGCTGCGTGCTGTTGGTGTCATGCTTGGGCAGATCACACCCTTAGGTGAACAGAGGCTGCAGACGGTTGCCCTTACCCTCTTTCACAGCTTAGTGAGGACTGTTCCCGATGGACAGAGAGGGTTTGAACATGGTCAGGGTGGTTGGCTTGGTTTTGTGATTGGCTTTAGTTTCCCTAGGAAGTTCTCTTTATTTATAAAAATAAGTCGCTGAACAAACCCTCTTGTGAAAATGTTTCCATTAAAGTGAGGATTGAATGGCCCACATACCCTGAATGGAGACCCGGTAATCTCTCTCCGAGGGAGGACACCTACTATTCGTATTGTTGCTGAAGCCAGAGCATGGGTAACAGAATTAGGATAAACTTTACCATATTCTTCTCCTTTTGAGAGTGACTTTCTTTTTTTTAGTAGTTACTTTCTAAGCAGGAAGTCTTGTTTGTTTAGTTCAGCTAAGCTTGTAGGGCCTTTCCTCATTGCCTCTGAGGTCATGGTGCCCTCTGCATCCTGAGTTGTCTTCCCCAGCTTCTCCTGGGTTTATTATATTCAGCAGAACTCTCTGTCCTCCTCTCTGAATGCATTACTCTGCCGAGGAAAGTCATGCTCCTAGTAAACCCAGTGCTGGTGAGGACTCACGAACCGGTCAGGAAGGACCTGGGGGAGGACTACATTTACTTTGAGTCTGTTCTGTGGTTTTCACCCTGCCCCCCACCCCCAGTTTTGTAGCTCACACTAATGAGTATGTACTCCTTAATGAACTGACATGGCTGGTATGTCTTTTTGCTTAGTGAGCTAAAATTTACTTTTGACCATTTTCCATCATAACAGTACATTCATTCTTATATACATCTGTGTGGTTTTATCACCATCTTTTGGTACCATATTTGGGGAGAACACCAAATTTTATTAACATGATTTTCATATTATTTTAATGTGTCTTTGAGAGGTGGGGAAATTGTGGTCTCCAGATAGTTTTCTCTGCCTCAGCCAAGTGGATGATGAATCTACCAGCCTTTAACTCTTTTTCTTTTAAAGATTTTATTTATTTATTTTTAGAGAGAGGAAGGGAGGGAGAAAGAGAGAGAGAAACATCAGTGTGCGGTTGCCTCTCTTGCATCCCACTGGGGACCTGGCCTGCAGCCCAGGCATGTGCCCTGACTGGGAATTGAACTGGCAACCCTTTGGTTCACAGGCTGGCACTCAATCCACTCAGCACAGCAGCCAGGGCCTTTAATTCTTTATGAATGCAAACATAGTCATAGGCTTAATTAGAGGAAAAGGAAATTATTAAGTAAACTAGTTGGTGAATAGGGATTTCAATACCTTTTTTAAAAAAAACTAAGAATAGTGCAGGAAACAGAGAAGCCAAAGAACTTATGTGCATAACCCATGGCATGAACTAAGGGAGAAGTGCATGTTGGGGGGCGGGGGAGGCGGGGTGCAGGGCAGAAGGGGGATAAAAGGGAGAAAAAAACTGGGAAAACTGTAATAGCATAATCAATAAAATATACTTATAAAAACTCATATTCATGTCAGCAAAGTGTGCAGAATTGGACTTTGTGTGAAGGTCCATGTGAAAGATGCTGCGTGACAGCATGGTGGGGGAGGGTCGGGGTGGAGGGATGGAGCCAAATGGAAAAGGACTGGTGGGTATGACAACAGTGTGGTGATTACTGGGCGGAGATGGTATGAGGGGACTAAATGGTAACGAAAAAAATATAATAAAGATTAAACAAAAAAAGATGTTGCTGTAACACATGAGCTCTAAATGTGAACATTGACTTCTCACTTTTTAAGGCTATCGCAGGTGCAGGTCTGTTAGAGGAACTTTAGTTGGAAGAGCTTGGCTCCCAGGGGCCTTGCAAAGGGGCTTTTGATTAATCAGAGTGTTTGACTCCAGGCTCTGTCTAATGTTCCTCCTCTTCGGAACTACTTCCTGGAAGAAGACAATTACAAGAACATCAAGCGTCCTCCAGGGGATATCATGTTCTTGCTGGTCCAGCGTTTCGGAGAGCTGATGAGAAAGCTCTGGAACCCTCGAAATTTCAAGGCACATGTCTCTCCCCATGAGATGCTTCAGGCTGTTGTACTTTGTAGCAAGAAGACTTTTCAGATCACCAAACAAGGTAATGAGCAAGTCATTCATATTTTTTGACACTGTGGCCTGAAGGTGCCTGGCCCAGACAGAAGACTGCAATTAGCTGGACCCTTGGATTCCAAGGGAGAATGATGAGAACTAAGTGGAGGTTGGGAGGAAGGGACTAGATTGTTGGGTTTATAAGCCACTATAAGGAGCTTGGATTATATCCTGACAATAATGAGGAGTCAGTGAAGGCTTTTAAGTAAAGATAGAACATCAGATATGTTTAAAAATGTTATTCTGGCTGAGGAATGACTTAGAGGGCAAGTTTAATAATGGCTTTTGATGGGTGATGAGATGCAGGTTTGTAGTAGAGTCGATAATTGAAGGTCCTGGTTGGATCAGAGAGCCTTGGGAGAGAGTAAAGATCAGAAGACAAGTCCTTGACCTTGAGCATTTAATGGCCAGATAGAGGAGGATCCCCAGGGGGTGGATAGGATGGCATAGACCAACACTGGGACATTGAGTAAGGCCAACCAGTATGTGGTTTGGGTTATCACACTGCCTCCTAGCTTCGACATGGCCCTCTCTTCTTTTTCAGGGGATGGAGTCGACTTTTTGTCTTGGTTTCTTAATGCTCTGCACTCAGCTCTGGGAGGCACGAAGAAGAAAAAGAAGAGTGAGTCCTGCCATTCTGTAAAAGAAAGCTCCCTTTTGTTTGCTTCCTTTTAAGAACACTTTGCACTTCTGATCCTTTTCTAATTAACTATTTATCTTTTTGTGTTGGGATGGTATTTATGGACACACGGGCTAAATTTTTTTCCTGAATAGGCCCCTCTCTATTTCTCTTTTTATTTAAAGATTTTATTTAATTTTATTTGTTTTTATTTTTTCTGCTGAAGAGTTTTATTTGTCATGAGAAGCAGCAGGAAGCCACTAATGAGTGACATCTTCTCCCTTTCCACTCATGGAAATACTTATATTGTTGACTTTTTTTGTTGTTTTTTTTTTCTTTCTCAATTTTTTTCTTCCCTTTATTCCCCTCCACCCTGCACCCCATCTCCCACCAGCATTCCTCCCCTTAGTTCATGTCCATGGGTCGTACATATAAGTTCTTTGAGTTCTCCATTTCCTATACTATTCTTAACCTCCCCCTGTCTATTTTGTACCTGCCATTTATGCTTCTTATTCCCCATACCTTTTCCCCCATTCTCCCCCCTTTCCCTCCCCACTGCTATCTCTCCATGTGATCTCAATTTGTGTGATTCTGTTCCTATTCTAGCTGTTTGTTTGTTTTTTAAGGTTCAGTTGATAGTTGTGAGTTTGTTGTCATTTTACTGTTCATAGTTTTGATCATCTTTTTCTTAAAAAAGTCCCTTTAACATTTCATATAAAAAGGCTTGGTGATGATGAACTCCTTTAACTTTACCTTGTCTGGAAGCACTTTATCTGCCCTTCCATTCTAAATGATAGCTTTGCTGGATACAGTAATCTGGTATGTAGGTCCTTGCCTTTCATGACTTCAAATACTTCTTTCCAGCCCCTCCCTGCCTGCAAGGGTTCTTTTGAGAAATCAGCTGATAGTCTTATGGGAATTCCCTTGTAGGTATCTGTCCTAAGATAAGATTCTCTTAGGATAAGAGATAAGATTCTCTCCTTATCTTTCATCTTGGGTAATGTAATTATGATGTGCCTTGGTGTGTACTTCCTTGGGTCCAACTTCTTTGGGATTCTCTGAGCTTCCTGGACTTCCTGGAAGTCTTATTTCCTTTGCCAGATTGGGGAAGTTCTCCTTCATTATTATTTCAAATAAGTTTTCACTTTCTTGCTCTTCCTCTTCTCCTTTTATTCGGATATTGGAATGTTTAAAGTTGTCCCAGAGGTTCCTAAGCCTCTCCTCATTTTTTTGAATTCATGTTTCTTCACTCTGTTCTGGTTGAATGTTTCTTTCTTCCCTCTGCTCCAAATCGTTCATTTGAGTCCCGGTTTTCTTCCCTTCACTGTTGTTTCCCTGTATATTTTCCTTTATTTCACTTTTCATAGCCTTCACTTTTTCCACGATTTTGTGACCATACTCAACCATTTCTGTGAGCATCCTGATTTCCAGTGTTTTGAACTGTGCATTTGATAGGTTGGCCATCCCTTCATCACTTAGTTCTATTTTTGGAGCTTTGATCTGTTTCATTTTGGTCATATTTTTTTTTGTCTCCTTGCAACTATTAGTTGTAAGGGGTGGAGCCTTAGGTATTTGCCAGAGGGGGGCAACTCACATCGCTGCAGTGTGGCACTGTATGTGGTGGTGGTGGGGCGTCCCAGAGGGAACAGTGCCGCTTGCTGGGCTCTCTGCCAGCTTTCAGTCACTTCTCTCACTACCCACAAGCAAATTGGGCCCTTCTGGTGCTGATTCCTGCGTGGGTGGGTTTGGGTACATTCTAGGATCCTGTGTGTCTCTCCAACAAACTCAGCTGGGAGTTTGTCCTGCTGCTATAACCCCCACAGGATTTTCAGCCAAAGGTTTTGAGGCTTTATTCCCCCATGTTGGAACCCTGGGTTGTGCGGACTGTGTTGCTCCACAGTTGTTCCTCTGGGTTTATCTGCATGTAAATGTGAGACCACCAGCTGCCGCCTTGCTGGTCCTACTCTCTGCCCCAGCTGCCCGTCTCCACCCCTCATACCAGTCTGGATGAATGTTTCTTTAACTCCTTTTATGGGCCAAGCCCTGTATGGCGGGGCCGGGGGTGAGGGGCGGCGGTTAAAGGGAATTTTGTGGAGAAGACAGACATAAAAATTATTCACACAAATAATTATAAAGCTACCATGGTGGTATACATTACAAAGGTACTTCTGTGTTTAGTGATAGCTTTGGGTTTTATGTTAGAAGATGTTGGTTTATTTCAGAAATTTAGAAGGTAGGACTATTATGCAAATACTTTCCAACCTGATAGAATTTGCATTTTGATTTGTGTTTGTACAGCTATTGTGACTGATGTTTTCCAGGGGTCCATGAGAATCTTCACTAAAAAGCTTCCTCATCCTGACCTGGTGAGTAGGTTGAACCTGAGTCTCAGGTTGAGGGGATGTAGGGTTGATGAAGAGATGCTTACAGAACCAGTACGGCCTCTTGCCCCAGGAAGAGGGTCTACAAAACACCTGCCAGGTGCTGGTTCCCTCAGGTTCCTAGCCCATTAGAGTGCTTAAGTTTGGGAGTTACTGGTTGCTTGGGGTCTGCGGGTTTAAGTGGTCTGGTGATTGGGTGGTGCTGGCATGTTTTTTCAGAAGCTCAGATAAGCTTTCTAGGTCTGCCTTTTAAAATAGTCTTGGTATTTAAGGAAAATCTCTGAAGATGGAAGCCCATATTCTTGCATTAATCTAATCAGGTGGTAAAGCTGCCCAGTCTGTTGACCTCACTTCATTAAAAAAGGTAGCACAGTGTAAATTTAACAAAAACATTGTTTTTTCTATCTGTGGTGGTCTCTTGCTCCTTACACTTCTTCCTCCTCCTTTTTTTTTTTTTCTTCCATTTTTAGCCAGCGGAAGAAAAAGAACAGCTGCTTCATAACGATGAGTACCAGGAGACAATGGTGGAGTCCACCTTTATGTACCTCACCCTGGACCTTCCTACGGCCCCGCTCTACAAAGACGAGAAGGAGCAGCTCATCATCCCCCAGGTGCCGCTCTTCAACATCCTGGCCAAGTTTAACGGCATCACTGAGAAGGTAGCGCATCTGCACACCTGCTGCCCTGCTAACACCTCTTTCTCTCTTGACTTTTTTCCCCACTGATTTAGGCATTGGTTGCTTTTATTTATTTGTTTGTTTGTTTATTCTATTGTAGTTGTCCAAGTTTTTCCCTTTCGCCCTCCTCTGTCCAGCCCATCCCCCCTTGATTTTTAATTTTCTTTTCATTTTTCTTTTTGTACTTAGAAATTGCCACCTGGATGTAATGCATTCCGTTATAAAGTGCATTGTCCTAGGTGAGCCTCTCAGACCCCCTGCTGTTTCTAGCTGACCGCCCTGCAACTCCCAACTGGAATTACACTATCCTCTCGTGTGCTTTCAAATGTCCCTCTAAACCTTCTGCCTCTGGTTGGTGTGGAGGAAGGAGGGGTATGTAGGGCAGTAGAAACTCACAAAAGTAGGAAAAATTCCTATCTTTTAAAAAATATGACATCGGTATTAAAGTGGAAAAAACTAACTAAAATATAAATAAACAGAAATAATTTATTCTTACCGTATCAAGTTAAAAATTTCTTTTTATCTACTGAGCTGTTTCTTAGTTTAATTCCCTTTTTCATCCTAAATAGATTTAACCTTTTATTAGTGAAGACTCTTGTTTTCGCATATTAAACACCAACAAAAAAACTAGTTAAGGGAAAGAGGAACTTTATTGGAAGGCATGTCTTAGGAAGACTTGAACTGAGCAGGACCTGGGAGTGACAGAAACTGCATTGATGGCGTTCTCAGAACTGGTGGTCTGTTGACCGTCCCTCACAAGGGCCGCCATTAGCCCGATCTCAGCTGCTCCACTGCTCAGCAGCTGCCTCTCTGCTCCAGGCTCCTAGGGGGGAGTTGAAAGGCCTGCTTGGATCAGTGTTATTTCTGGTCAAGGACCCTGTGAATAGGGATCTTCCCTTAAGAAGGGAGTATTGTGAGCTAGGCAGCCACCCCAAGAAGTCTCTAGAACACACCTCCCCTGACCGCCATTACTGTCTCCATCCAATACCCAAGTCAGTTTTCAGGAACTGTTAGTGAGCATGATAAGAGGAACAGGCACTGGGTGGCCGTGTGCAGTGGCAGTTGCCCAGGTCGCGGGCACGTGTTTGTACGCACACGCACACGCACACACAAGGTAGCAATGTCTAAAGGGTTGTTTCATTTTTGGAAGGTGAAAGAGAGACCTTAGGGCTCATATAGCTCACTTCTTTATTTTATTGGCTTTAAGTGACAGACCTGGGAATCTAAACTCAGATTTTTCTTCTGATGTTTTCAACTATGTCACTTGATCCCTATTATCACTGTTCAAACTTAATATTAAGATTCCCATGGACCCTGAGTATTGATTTAAATTTATTTTTACTATAATGTTACTTTAGTATAAACTTAAACGTCGCTGTAAATTCCTTATACCTGCAACTTTTAAGCAAGTATAAAACTATAGCACACTTACAAGGTGTATACAAACAAAACTTTGAAACCAATAAAAATGATTAACAGTACTATTATAATGTGTTTGTTTAGCTAAAACCAGACTGCTCCTTGGTATGTGAATGTGGTACTAATGTCCGTGGTGATTGTCCCCATCACCCCGTGCTTTCTCATTAATTCCTAAGAAATCACTGTAGGCTGACATCAATGAAGGTTTTTTTTTTTTTTTTAAATTGACTTTAGAGAGAGGGAGGGATAGACAGGCATTGATTTGTTCCAATTATTTATGTATTCATTCGTTGATTTTTATATGTGCCCTGACCAAGGATTGAACCTGCAGCCGTGGTGTATTGGGACAGTGCTCCAACCAACTGAGCTGCCTGGCCAGGGCTGTTCTTCACATTTTGAGTTTTGATCTTTTCCCAGGCTAGTGATATGCTAGGCATTGGCAGCAAACTACAGCTTCCAGTCAGCCACACAACCATAAGAGTTAACAGTCGATGCTCTACGGTGTATTCATTGTATTAGATGATTTTGTCCAACTGCAGGTTAATGTAAGTGTTCTGCGTGCATTTAAGACAGGCTAGGCTAAGCTATGATGTTCAGTAGGTTAGGTGTATTAAACGCATTTTCAGGTTACTCTATATATTTTCAGCTTACCATGGGTTTATCCAGACATAACCCCATCATGAATGATTGAGGAGCATCTGTATAATCTAGATACTAGTCCCTTATCAGATGTACGACTTTGCAGATATTTTCTCCCATTCTATGGATTGTGTTTTCACCCTCTTGATAGTATCATTTGAAGCACAAAAGTTTTCAGTTTTGATGAAATAAGTCTGTTTTTTCTTTTGTGTGTGCTTTTGTTGTCAGATGTAAGAATCCACTCTGGGTGGGTGGCTCAGTTGGTTGGAGCATCATCTTGTACAATGAATAGTTGAGGGTTCAATTCCCGGTCAGGGCACATACCTAGGTTGTAGGTTCGATCCCCAGTCGGGGCGTGTATGGGAGGCAAGTGATTGATGCTTCTTTCTCACATCGATGTTTCTCTCTCCCTGCCCTCCTTTCTCAAATCAATAAAAAGCATGTCTTGGGTAAAGATTAAAAAAAAACAAAAAGAAAAGTTAAGAATCCATTTTCAAATCTCTGGTCATGAACATACCTCTGTGTTTTCTTATAAGACTGGTAGTTTTTGCTCTTACATTTAGGTCTTTAATCCATTTTAAATGAATTTTTGTGTTTGGTGTGAGGTACAGTGTCCACCTTCATTCTTTTGCATGTGGCTCCGTAGTTGTCCTAGCACTATTGGTTGAAAAGACTTTTTTTTCCTCATTGAATTATGTTAGCATCCTTGTTGAAAAATTATTTTACCCTAGACACATAGTTTATTTCTGGGCTCTTCATTCTATTACATTGATGTATATTTTGCTTTGTAATTAGTTTTGAAATCAGAGAGTGTGAACCCTCCAACTTTGTTCTTTTTCAAAGAAGTCAGCTGGATTCTGACAGGGATCGTGTTGAATCTCTGTAGATTATTTTGAGGATTATTGCCATCTTAATACTAAGTGTTCTGATTCATGAGCATAGGATGCTTTTCTACTTATACCTTTAATTTCTTTTAGCAGTGTTTTATAATTTTCAGAGGTAAGTTTAGAACTTTTGTTAAATTTATTCTTGCATATTAAAAAAATTTATTTATTGATACGAGAGAGAGAGGGAGGTCAGTTTGTTGTTGCACTTATTTACGCATTCATTGGTTGGTTCTTGTGTGTGTCCTCTCCCAGGATCAAAGCCACATACTCGGCAGTTGGGACAACATTCTAACCAACGGAGCTACCTGGCCAGGACTGTTTTCAAATATTTTAGTTCTCTTATGCTGTCATAAATGGAATTTTTTTCCTAATTTTAGTTTTGGATTATTAATTGCATGTATGTAAAATTCAGTTGATAATTGTATATTGTTTTTTGTGTTCTGCAGCCTTGCTGAACTAATTCTAATAGCTTTGTAGTGGATTTCTTAGGATTTTCCATATACGAGATTGTTACCTGCAAGTAGAGATAGATTTACTTCTTTTTTCCAGTTTGGATGCTTTTTATTATTATTATTTTTTTCTTGCCTAATTGTTCTGGCTGGAACCTCTAGTCCACAGGTGGCACACACAAGGCCCGTGGGCCGGATCCGGCCCCCCACCTCGTTTTATCCGGCCGGCACTTTGTTTCCACCCGGTGGCGGCAGCGCTGAGCTCTCGCTTAACTGTCAAGGAGTAGTTACATTTGTACAGTCCTAAAATTACACTCGGCCCTTTGAAGGTAACTGCGAGGCTCATGTGGCCGCCGGTGAAAATGAGTTTGACACCCTGCTGTAGTTCAATGTTCAGTAGAAGTGGCAGATGCAGCCATTTTGTTGTTGTTCCTGACCTTACGGGAGAGCGTCCAGTCGTTCACCGTGAAGTATGGTGTCAGGCGCGGCTTCTTCATAGATGCCCTTTGTCAGATCGAGACTGTTACTTTTTATTTCTGGTGTGTTGGGTGTTTTCCTCATAATGTTGGATTTTGTCAAATGCTTTTTTGTGTCTAGTGAAATGATTATATGATTTACAGCTTTTGCTTTTTATTCTGTTAGTATGGTATAGTGCATTGATTGAATTTTGGATGTTAACCCACCTTGATGTTTCTGGATGAATCCTACTTGGTCATGGTGTATAATTCTTCTTATATGTTGTTAGATTTGATATGCTAGTATTTCATTGAAGGTTTTTGCATTTTTATTCATAGAAATTTTGATCTGTAGTTTTTTGGTGATGTCTCTGACTGGTTTTGGTATCAGGGTAACACTGGCCTTGTGAAATAAGTTCGAAAGTGTTCCCTCCTCTTTCATATTTGGAAAAGTTTTTGAAGAATTGGTGTTCATTATTCTTCAAATGTTTGGTAGAAATTGCCAGTGAAGCCATCTGGGCCTGGGCTTTTCTTTGTGGGTAGTGTTTTGATAACAGATTCAATCTCTTTCCTTGTAGGTTTACTCAGATTGTCTGTTTCTTAAGTTTTGGTAGTTTGTGTCTTTCTAGGGATTTGTCTGTTTCACCAAAGGCATCTAATGTATTGGCATACCATTGTTCCTAGTATTCCTTTATCATCATCATCATTTCTGTAAAGTCGATAGTGTCTTCATTTTTGATTCTGATAATTTGAGTATTTTCTTTTTTCCCTGGTCAATATAAGTAAAGGCTTGTCTTTTTAAAGAACAAGCTTTTGGTTTTACTGATTTCGGAAATACTGTTTTTGAATTCTCTATTTCATTAACTTCTGCCCTAATATACTTTGTTTCCTTTTTCTACTTGTTTTAGGTTTAGTTTAGTTTTAGGTTTAGAAAAAAACACTTTCATTTTTCTGGTGTTTTAAGGTGGAAGGTTATTGATTTGAGGTCTTTCCTGCTCTGGTACTTGAGCGCTAATTTGATAATTTTATTTCTATCTGTAGGAATATAAGACTTACAAGGAGAACTTTCTGAAGCGCTTCCAGCTCACCAAGCTGCCTCCCTATCTAATTTTTTGTATTAAGAGATTCACTAAGAACAATTTCTTTGTGGAGAAGAATCCAACCATTGTCAACTTCCCTATTACGTGAGTATTACCCGGCTTCACTTCCTCTTAGGGGCAGTGAGCCTGAATTCCTTTTCATGTTTTCGTACCACTATTAATTTGGACTGTTTGGTTGGAAATTGCAAGGAGCCGAGTCTACCCACACTACATCAGTCAAGAGTTTTTATTTGAAGGCTACAAATATTTAAAGGTTCTCAAGGATAGATGTTTACATGAAAGCTATCCCCCTTTTACCTTCTTTCTTGTTGCGTGCTGGGAATCGTAGTCTTTCATTGTAGGGAAAAACAGTTGATAAAAGTAGGGTAGGATAGGTAGGATTCTGCCTGGCTTTCAAGATAATCCTGAGCAGTTCAACTTGTCTATTTGCGGTCATCACTTCTTGCGCACTGTAGTTAGACGGTGTGGACAGTGAGGATGACTCCCGATTTGTTCCTCATCTTGGGGTCCTTCTAATTTTTCCTCCAGAGGGTAAAGTCTGGAATGTGTCCAGTTTTTCCCTATTGATGAGGAAGTTGCAAATTTTGATGTATGGTCTTATTTGTAATTAACCATGCAGTTATCTCCATGAACATTTACAAGTATTTTAATGCAAAATTGGGAGGTATTACACCAGGTGCTTTTACTTTGCTGCTCTCTAACTCATAAAGCTCCTGCAAAGCCCTTTTCAGGGTAGGCAGTTGACTTTTCGTTCTCAAGAGACATGGGGTTTCGCATGTTGAAGAAGGTATCTCTGAGAACATAGAGAAGCTGGTAGTGGGGCTGGCAGGAAGAAATGTGGGTCTCTGTGTTGACCTTTAACTAAGATAGCAGTTTCTTGTTGAGAGGAATTTGGATGAATAGACGATAAGACTAACATGATGTGTAGTTCAGTAGTGGTTTTTTTAAACCTTCACAGAGTAGTATGGGAGCTGTAATGGACAAATCCTCATCATCTTTTCTTCCTCCCTTCATCCCCCTCCATTACTCAGTTGCCCAAACTGTACCAGGATTGCCAATTTTCTCCTTTGGAAATAGTTCCAGTTCTGAATTCTCTGCACTGTTTAAGAGGGTAGTATCTAAAATTAAAGAGGTCTGTTGCAACCAGGGGTGCAGCGGTGGTGGCAGCTTGTCCCAGGCTAACCTCCTGAACTTGCCCCCAAGGCCCCACTTTCTCTGACCTTCCAGTGAACTAAAGCACCCCGCCTAGACTGTCTCCTGTTACTTCTTCCATCCTAAGAACAAGCCCTTCCTTGTTTCACTGTCCCCAGCTTTAGTAAACGTACTTCAAAATAGAAAATTAATTAAGTAAATTAAAGAGGTGTAAGTTCTGGGCTGTCCCAGCTGTGTGACCTTGGGCAGGCCATTTGCATACTCTGGGTAGGGGTCCTTCCAGCTATAACATTTTACTACTTCCGGGTCCATGATTATATACAATCCGAGGACAGCAGGAGTGGGGGAGAGAAAACCTCTCTAGTTAGAAATATAGGACAAGTTCTTTTTCTCTTTTCCCACATTTTTCTTCCTGTTCTTTCACTAGCATCTTGTTTGTGTGACAATTAGGGTGAAATTTCGGTATGCGGAGGCCAGCTCTCTGCTACCTTGAGTGGGACCACAGAGGAGATTTGTTTGAAAGTCAGCCTATCAGGGTTTTATTTCAGAACTGGACTCTTGAGAATTGCCACAGTCACCAGGCTGTTCCTGGTGGGACGGACACTCTGGACTCCAGGGCAGCTCCAGAGAAAGGAAAACTGTGTATGGATAGTAGTTCCTGCTCAGTCACCACAGAAATTTCCTTGCTCCATTGGTTTCTTTCGTATTGGGCCTGGAGTATGTTTATTTTGCCACCAGTTGCATTGTATTTTTGTAATTGTGACTTCAGTGGTTTGCCCCTCAGAAAGCTTACTTTGGAGAAGCTGAGAAAAAAGTTACAGCTCACTTTTAAACAGCGTGGGTTTGAACTGTGTGAGTGCACTTACGTGTGGATCCTTCTCAATAAATACAGCGTGCCCTTTATGTCCCCAGGTTTCGTATCTACAATTCAAACAACCTCGGATTGAAAACAGTGTTTTCAACCCACGGACGGGAATCCGAGGATCGGAGGGCCAGCTGTGTGCATTGTTGCGTGCCATTTTGTAGAAGGGACTTGAGCACTGGGTTTTGGTATCTGCGGCAGCTCCTGGGACCGGTTCCCTGTAGATACCGGGAGACAACTGTAGTTAAGTTTGGGGGGAGTAAAAAGATATACATGGGTTTTTGACTGTGCAGGGGATCAGTGCCCCTGACCTCCACATCCTCGAGGGCCAGCTGTACGTCTTCATTAGTCAGCCTTTTGGGGACAGTCAACTTGTGTGACTAATTCTGTGCTTAATTTCTTTATGTACTGAAATTACTTTTAGAGTAATTTGGTTTTAGATTAACAAAATCCCCATTCTTGAAAAGGACCCTTTTCATACCTACTTCTTCTCCCGTGTTTTATTTATTTATAACACATCTTTTTACCAGAGTTTATCAGACTTGCAGTTGGGTGCCCTCTGCTCATTTGGATATAGGGTTTTCAGAGTACAGGTTTAAAGTTTTACTTTCAGCCCCAGCTGGTGTGGCTCAGGGGATTGATTGCCAGCCTGAGAACCAAAGGGTCACTGGTTCCATTCCCAGTCAGGGCACATGCCTGGGTTGCAGGCCAGGTCCCCAGCAGGGGGCGTGAGAGAGGCAACCACACATTGATGTTTCTTTCCCTCTTTCTCCCACCCTTCCCCTCTGTCTAAAAATAAATAGTCTTCTTAAAAAAAGTAAGGTTTTACTTCCAGCTAATTAGGTGTTCTCTAAATTGGGCTGTTCTGATTGGGAGATGAGTATGGTCTGCTCCTTCGGCTATTTTCTAAAACAAAATGATGTAACATGTCTTCATTCCCTTTTGCTACTTAAACAGTTTTGGTTCAGCCATAAAAACATGAATATAAATACTCCTGAATATTTCTCAGGGGCTCTTTCAGACAAGTCGGTACAGCTGTTAAGGTAGAAGAGAATAGAACCCAGAAAGTCAGCTCTAAGCAGCTGGTGGGCAGTTTGGCTATCTAGAGCACGCATGGATTTTTTAGGCCTCATGTAGAAACTGTAACATTGAATATGTATTGCAGTTTATGTGGGGCACTGTTGGCCTGTAGAAATAAATAGCTCACGCCAATGCATAGAAAGCTACATAATACACCTAATTAGAGCAAAATTGCGTATTTGTTTATAATTACACTGTTTACATTGAAAAGGTTTTGTATTTTTGGATAAATAATATACTTACAGCCTAAAATTCAAAGGGAGATAGCTGCCTGGAAGTCCTAGAAGTGACCACTAGGTGTAGTAACCACTGTTAGCATGGCTGAGGCATTCTAGGGATGAAGTACGTGTTTCAGGTTACGAGTGGTAGCGCGTCATGTGGTTACACACAGATTGGAAATATGATACAGTCTCTCATTCTACCTCGTGTTACTTAAATTCTCATAAATATGTGTAGACTAAAGAGGATATATTTTCCCTAAAATTACGTAGTTAATATATTCTCTTAATATTCACATTAACTGTCAATCTTTCCCCATTTAACTATTTGAAAGTTCTTAATAACTGTCTTAGTAAGCATTTATTATAGCCCTTTACTTTGCAGTAACTGGTATACATTTATATTCAACTGATAGGTAGAGTTCAACAAATAAAACACAAAAATATTTCATTCCAAGTTCAGTAAGAATGTTATTTTATATTTGAAAGTGTTCAGATATTAAAAATAAATTTGATGTTTCTAAGCCCCAGTTGAAGGAACCTAGTCGGTAATTTCTTTTGGCAACTAGAACTGAGAAATCGGGAAGCTGTGGGGTAGCCGAGGTGGGTCACATAAAGAAGAAAAAGCCGGGCTGCACAAGGAGGGAGAAGAGTAAAGGTGGGGCCAAAAGCAGGAAAGAGGGCAAGTAGCTCTCTTAGATCCTGCTTCTTCTCCTGTGCCTGGTTCCAGCTGCATTTCCTAGTCTGAAAATCTTTTTTTTTTTTTTTTAAAGATGTTATTTATTTTTAGAGAGAGGGGAAGGGAAGGAGAGCAGGAGAGAAACATCAATGTTTGGTTGCCTCTTGCGTGCTCCCTGCTGGGGACCTGGCCCACAACCCAGGCATGTGCCCTGACTGGGAATCAAACCCATGACCCTTTGGTTCAATCCATTGAGCCACACCAGCCAGGGCTGAAAATCGTGAATAAATTCCCCTTTTGCACTTAAGCTACGGGTTGGTTTCTGTTACTTGTAACTATTCTGCTTGGCTAAAAGAAAGACAATCAAATAAAAAAGCAATGTACAGAAAATCAAAGAAAAATAAACCAGCATGCCTGGTTTGCCATACTGCAGTTGTTAACTGTGATTACATGCAGCGACAGTCCACATAATCATGTGGTCAGGTCTCCCATAGCCTGAGGCCGGAGACCTGGCAGTGCCTGAACCCTGAAGCTGCATCTGATTCCCAGGCCAGGCAGAGGATGAGGTGGTTACACCTGTGGTCTCACTTAGTCTTCCCATCTCATCGTAGAAGAGCCTGAAGTTATGTAACCTGCTTAAATTCGTGCGTAGCCCAGAAGTGGAAGAGCCTGGATTCTAGTTCAAGCTGATGACTCTAGGCCCTACACTACACTTGACTGCTAGAGATGCTTTTAAAATGTGCTTTTTTCAGAGTCAGTCTTTCTAGTTTGACTAATTTTTATGGCAGTTTATGGGAATTTCCACAAACCTGGTGTTCTTTGGGTCTGCAAACCTACCTAGATCTAGGGTTCTAAATATAGACTCCAACAGATTTGGGGTCCATTTGTGTAGGACAGTTGCTGCAGCCTGGTAGTCTTTGATCTTCTGGCTTTATTTTTATCATCACCAGGAATGTGGATCTGAGAGAGTACCTGTCTGAGGAAGTTCAAGCAGTGCATAAGAATACCACCTATGATCTGATTGCCAACATTGTACACGACGGCAAGCCCTCCGAGGGCTCCTACCGGATCCACGTGTTACATCACGTGAGTAGCACAGGGCGGCAAACGTCGCTGTTGTTTCTTTGGCATTACAGGAGGGCAGCTCCCTTCAGTGTGCCCTTTCTTCATCCTGATGTTGGGATTCTGCAAGAAATAAAGCTGTCAGTGGTGAGTTCAAGGCACTGGTTCTCAATTTCGACTGCACATTGGACTCATCTAGGAATTTTAAAGTAAATCTGATATTTGGACACCACCTCAGGCCAGTTACATTAGGACCGTGTAATTTGTGCGTGTTGGTTTTCAACTCTGGTAGAGGCCAGGGATGCTGCTGAATATTCAATGCACAGGAAGCCCCCAACGCAAAGAATTATCTGGCCTAAAATGTTAGTCAGTGTTAAGAGTCAGCATTAGAGTATCTGGAGGTGGGAACCAGGCATCACTGATGTGTTAAAGTTTCCCAGGAGAGTCCGTTTCGTTGTGCAGCCAGACTGGAGCCTCACCCCCGACAGTGGAACCCTCGGACTGGCAGCACTGACCTCATGAGAACATCGTTAGAAATGCAGAACCTCAGGCCCCACCCAAACCTACTGAGTCAGAAGCTGCATTTTTTAAAAAAGATTTTATTGATTTAATTAAATTATTTTTATTTTTAAGTTTTATTTTTTTTAGATAGAGGAGAAGGAAGGGAGATAGAGAGGAAGAGGAACATTGATTAGTTGCCTCTTGCATGCCCCTAACTGGGGACCTGGCCTGCAACCCAGGCATGTGCCCTGACCAGGAATTGAACCCGTGACCTTTCGGCTTGCAGGACAATGCCCAACTCTCTGAGCCACACCGGTCAAGGCTGTTTATTTGATTTTAGAGAGACAGGATGGGAGGGAGAAAAAGAGGGAGAGAAATATTGATGTGAGAGAGAAATATTGTACACTCCTTGACCAGTACCAAACCCACAACCTAGGTATGCGTCCTGACCAGGAATTGAACCCACAGTCTTTTGTTGCATGGGACGACATTCCAACCAACTGAGCCCCCCTGCCAGGGCAGGGCACTTTTTCTTGAGGATTTCTGTGTTCTGTGGGGGTTGGGGGGAGGGGGATGTCCATGTTTAGTTTCCAGTAGTTAACACTGTACCTCCTAGGTGAGTGTGTCCAGTTGGTCATTTCTGAGCAGCAAAGAGACATCTTAGGTGAGGAGTAGAGGACTTTTTGTTTTTTCTCTTTATTGTTCACCCGAATTCTTCTTAAAATATATAGTGTTTGGACTCCGTTATACTTAAAGGACTCTTTGGCAGGAATTGTGTTTGCCAAGGTCAATACCCTAACAGCTCTTTAAACTGAGTAATGTCTAGCAGAGGTCATGCACCCTTTTACCTAGGGCTTTTGTGGGGTGATGGTCTCATGGCTATTCTGATTCTTCTTCTGACTGTGGTCCTTTCTTTGTACACACTTTTGGTTAGGGGGAGCAGACTAATCAGCCCTTCATATTTTTTGCAGGGGACAGGCAAATGGTATGAATTACAAGACCTCCAGGTAACTGACATCCTTCCCCAGATGATCACGCTGTCAGAGGCTTACATTCAGGTGGGTTGGCCACAGGCTTGGTCAGTGCCGAATCCATGGGGTCGGTGAGAAGAACAGTGTGCGTGAAGGCAGGAAGTGGGGTTGAAGTAGAGCCTGGCTTAGGCTGGGTGCCTGTTGGGATGCACTGAGGAGTGAGATTATATTGCCTTGAGAGTCCAAGAGATTTTCACAGAAGAGAAGAGCAGGGGAGTGGAAGGTTTCTGAGTGAGCAAGGAGGTTATGTTTATGGCCAGGTTAGTTTTGCAGAGGTGTGTGATCTGATTTCAAAGAGGAGGAGCCTGGAATCATCAGAACACCAGTTAGGAGGCGACTCTGGAGCTTTCCCCATTTCTCTAGGCAGATGTAGCACTGTGACCCTACACACTTTCTGCCGTCTTCATTGGAGCACCAACCGTCTTATTTCACTGGCTTCTCTATTGGATTTGAGAGCCAGTGTGGAGCAGAGTGTCTGTCTTCTCTCTATAACTGCCCTAGGACCTGGTGAAGAAGGAGGACAGACCACCAAGCTATAGCTTTATAAAAAAAGAGGGCAGACCCTTCTCATTCTAGAGTTAACTCCTAGCACTTTGTCTAAGTTTACAGGTTTGACTATGAGTTCTTTTTTAGAAAGGGAGTTTGGAATGAGAAGTAAGAGAGGGGGATGGGTGGGTGGAAAAATGAAAATCGAATGAAAGGGAATTTTCTGAAAGATGAGTTATCTTCAGGGGACTTAACAAATGTGCAAGTTGAGGCACAGGCTGTCTGTTGACTAGGGTGGAATAGATATTTTACAAATATTTGTAGATTGAATGCCAGGTCATAAATATCTCTTGTACTCTATTGTTTCTTACAGATTTGGAAGAGGCGAGATGATGAAACCAACCAGCAAGGGGCTTGAAGGAGGACAGGTCAGGGCTTTGCTTCTAGGGGACTTAGGGTGGATATGGAAATAAGAATACTGCAGCTGTCACTGAGCGCAGGCTGGCTGGCTCATTTCCGGGGCCAGCCCAGTTTGCACGGGTTTTGGTTCACAGCGGAGTGTCAGAGGCCCCCCTGCCTGGGACGGCTCTGCGCTGTCCCCCAGCCTTTCTTTGATCGGTCTGTGGTAGATTGATGTCCTTCCTATCTAGCTCCCCTCTAACTCCAGCAGGCCAGACTCTTTTCCACGTGTATGTAATTTATTTCTGAGTAGCTACGAGTATCTGAAGGACAAGATGATTTTTCCTAAGCACCCAAGCCCCAGGATTCTAGGAATAGGAACATGAAGTCGGTAGCACCCTTTTCCCATCATAGGTAAACTTTTCCCTGTGCTTCTCATCATTTCCTGACATTTTTTGGGAATGAATAAAATGTTTTCCTGTTTTTAAACCAGCCTCTTGTTTTATGTCCTTCCCTCAGGCGGTTTCTTTTAAGCCTCATGAACTGCCCTACAGTCTGTCATCCGGTGAACATCATGCTTGTGTCTTCCTGTCAGCTGGTGGGTGGTGTGTCAGTAACAGAATCTGATGAAAAGCGATAAATTGTAGTCGCACCCTAATGAGAAGTCTGGAGGTGAGGTTTCAGCCTGTAGTGCGGGGCTGTGTGAGGGGAGAGGGGAGGAAGAGGGTCTCACCGCAGTGCAGTTCTGAGTCTCAGTCAGGCCAGCGGGGAGCCCAGAGCAGCGATTGCCCGTCAGAAGACTCAAGCAAAACGGCTATAATCAGGCCCAGTCACTGCTTAGGAGCAGTCCGGAGAAGTGAGACCTTGGACTGAGCTCTGTGGCAGATTGAAGATGCGCGAGAGCTGAAGATACTGCAGCTGGTGGCAGCCGGTCAGCTACAGCAAGTTCTCTCAAAGGGCGATGGGAGCTTTGCACTTCTGTGGCTGCCATCCTTTACTTCTGGGACACAATGCTGTCCTTATTTGCCTCTCTGACAGCTTCAGTATTCCTTTGCAGCCTCACCTTCCTCTATCCAGCTGTTAAACGTTGGGGTTCCTCAGGTGAGGCCCTCTCTTCTCCCTGTTTACTTTTCCCATGGACCATTTCAACTATGCCTGTGGCTTCACTTGTCACTTTAGGGGAGATGACTCTGATCTTAATCCCAGACTTCTTTAAATTGTCGAATTTAGAGCCAGCTTCCCACTTGATGTATTTTGGGTGTCTTAAAGTTGACTCAATTGCAACATTGTTGAAAACTCAGCTTGTGAATTTTCTCCTCATACTTGACCCCTTTCCTGGTTTCTATGTAAGTGAAGGGTTCCCCCATTCATCCAGTTACATAAGCTAAAAATTATTCTCCCATCCTCACTTTCCTTTTCTAATCTGTTACCAAGTCCTATTAATTTCACTTTGTGTTTCTTGAATTTTCCCACTTTGCATTCTCTGCCAATGTCTAGTAGTCTCACCTAGTGTTAGCCTAGTCCAGGGCTAATCAGGAGAAAGAAACTAATAATTTGATCTGGAGGAAATAAAAATTCAAGAATTATTAACTGTAATGGGATTAGCTACTAATAGAGAACTCTAAAGAAGGAATAGCAGATACAAGAACAGCTACTTCTAGGGCCGACAGAAAGTGTCCAAGGCCGAGATCCAGACCTTGCTGAAAATCTTCCCCCTGGAACCTGTCAGAAATCTCCCCAGTGTGTTAGGAAAAGCTGTTTACAGGGCAGCTTTGCTACTAAGCTGCCTATGGAGTAGGGGCATGCCCAGTGAAGCTGCCGGGGGCAGGGTGCTGCTCTCTGCTGTGCACTGCAGGAGCCAGGCACCAGGGAATCTGCGAGCAGGGCGGGAGCCCAATGCGGGAGGAAGCCGCACGTGCTGCTTTCCGTGAGCACTCTGGCACCTGGGAGGCAAAGCCCTTTCTTCCTGCAGTGTGTCTCCAGTATCCTCTCAGACAAAACCAGTGTCAGCTGAAGGGGAAATTTAAAGGTCCCAAGTTCACCTTCACAGAGCAGGCAAAAAAGGGTGAAGTTGGAGCTGACAGTGTGAAATTAGTAATAGGCCCAGTCCACCTCTTTTATGACTCAGCTTCCATATGTGCTCTATTGAGCTCCCGTACAAAGACAACAAAAAAACTATTTCTGCCTAACAAAAGCAACTAGCCTTACCAGTGAGCCAGTTTTCAAACTTTTCTAAAATGAGATGCACGGACGCAAGAGTCGTGTATTCAGTGATGGCTAAATTGTTTATTCCTCAAATCCAGTCACAGTTCCACAGAATATTCTGTTACCTAAACACAGTTGTGATGGTAACTTCCAACAAACTTCATGTGAAATAGAAATGGGAAGAAGAGAAAAATGGTTAGCATGTACAAATTACGTAGGTATAACAAGCACATGGAAAATAGCTAAGTTACTTGTAGTCCTCAGTTCTGTAATTGGTCACAATGCTGTAACTGATACCTGTTCTTCCACTGCCCCTTCCATGTTTACTCTGCCCTAAGCCTGGACCTCAGCTCCGGGCTCTCGGGAGAGTGATCCAAATCTAAGTCCCTAAGGGCCTGACTCCTTAGTCACCCCACCACTGCCCCCTTTTGGGGGTTGCTGTAATTCTTCCGTTAACCTTTATTGTTGGACACAGTCCATCTTGCCTGCGTGGTGTAGCAGGAACCCAATGTCCCCTTGGTAAGCAGGGGCAGTCACTCTGTGCTTTAACTCTTGCTCTTTTACCTCTCCGACTTCCCTTACCTGCTTGGTACCACGTATATTTCTAGCCGATAGCACGCATTCCACTGAAGTATTCCATTTTTCTGTGATTCGTGGTTAATGACTGTCTTCCTGTTAGACTCTCAGCTCTAAGAGGACAGACAGGAACTTTGTTTTATGCCCAGCCCTGGGGAATGCTTGGCACTTAGGAGCTAATCACTAATGTTTATCGAGCAAATGGCATCATGCTAAACCTCTGTTCTCCATATCCTCCTGCACAAAATACTTTGTCTCTTCACACTCTCCCAAGATGTTGACAGTGGATACTGTTGCCTGAAGGGTTGGGGGCCACTGCTCAGAGCTGACTGTCATGTCCTGTGTGCAGTAGCTTAAGGTCCTTTGCGGGTGACGTAGGGCTTGCTTCCACCACTGCTGTCCGAGCCAGAGGCTTTCTCAGCCGGAACTCACAAAGGAAAAGATACGTATGTGGAAAACATCCTAAATTTAAGACATGATAGGGGAAAACTTGCCACCTATGGGACAGTAAACGAATGAGTACACCTAATATATTTTTACTGGTAGAACAATGGACGGAACACTCCAAGGGGAAATCGGGCAAAACACCCACATGAGCGTTTCACAAAAGATGAAATATAAATGGCCAATAAACTTGTAAAAAATGGTTCTTAGTAACAAAAGAAGTGAAAATTAGAACAACCAATGAAGTCGTTTTAGTATTTTAGATTAGCAAAGAGTTGAAAGACTGTTAATACCCATGTTGATGGGGGCAGACACGGTCCCCGCTTCCTGCTGGGGCAGGAGCTGGTGTGTGGCACACTGAGGGGCAGTTTGGTGACACCACCTGCGTGAACAGTCCGGATGTGCGTAGGTTTTTGTCCCCAAACTTTGCATCCTGGAACTGGTCAGATATTGATAGTTGATACTTAAAAGTGAAAGTTTGTATAAAGAAAAAATAGGAGCCGATTAACAGGGATGATAGATATCTATATTTATTAATCCGGAAAGGTTATTTTTAAATGAACAAAGGAGTTTACAAGGCAGTGTATATAGGACGTTCCCATGTAAAAACTGTCATACCTATTTTTGTGTATGTGCAGAGAAAAGTTCGGAATGATGTGTAATGTTACAATGATTGTATTGTGGATTTTAAACCTCAGTCATTAACGAGGGAACATAAATGTCACTTTTTATTTCTCTATAATTAACTAGATAGTTTTGGCCATTTGACAATAACTCAGTCTGTCATTTAAGAATACTCAGCCCCTCTGGGTCACCGCCCACTGAATCCTCCCTCCGTTTCCTGGGAGTGACGCACAGACTGCCAGGTCATGAGGAGCGGGGTTGGTGACCTGCTCTCGGTGGTCCGTAGGGCTCCACCGAAGCATCACGCATCGTGCCTGGGCTCCACCTTCCCGTGCCCGCATCAGTGACGTGTCAGACCTCTCCTCAAGGTCCATGAAATCTGTGAGCTTGGTCTAATGGGTTCTTGTGGGCCCACCATTTTGTTCAATTCTGATAGACTCTTAGGCCGGTTGTGTGAATGCCGCCCTTTATCACATCGGGGAGCATTCACCCTTTGAGCCAGTCTTCAGGTCTGTCTAGGCCTCTCTTTAAGGCTGTTCTCTTCTTTTTAATGTGTTGGAGTCCAGTTTCCCTAAGGAACTCGTGTTCTCGCACCACACCCTGGAGAGTGACCAAGTCTCCTCTGCTGTTGGGCCCTAACTCCTCCTGGGGCTTTCTCCCTGCTCTCCTCTGGAATGCAGGGTGCTGGGCACATCTCGGACCCTCTGACTCAGCTACGGCCACTTTCTACCAATTCTCCCGTTAGCTGATCACCTGACCTCCATTGGAATGAAGCCTCCTCTTCCATTATCAGGAGCCCTTTCCAACGCTTGCCTGTCTGATAATCTATTAATGCCTCCCCTCCTTCCCAGTTTGGCTCTTCATCTTCCCAACCAACCTTTTTAAAAAATTTAAACACTTTATGGGACTTTGGCCTTGCAATTGAAATAATGACTTTAAAGACAATAGTCTGCTATAGATTTACAAAACTCTACTTAAAAGTTTAAATTCAGAGGGTGAGAATTTGTGTGTATCATCCTTTCCTCAAGAGCAGGGCACTGGCTGGTGTGGCTCAGTGGATTAGGTGCCAGCCTGCGAACCAAAGGGTCAAAGGTTCAATTCCCAGTCAGATCACATGCCTGGGTTGTGGGCCAGGTCCCCAGTAGGGGGTGCTCAAGAGGCAACCACACACTGATGTTTCTCTCCCTCTCTTCCTCCCTTCCCCTCTCTCTAAAAATAAATAAATCTTTTTTAAAAAAGAAAGAAGATTGTCTAGAAAGCTCCCACTTGGTGCGTGAGTGGTAGATGGGCATGGAAAGCGGATTGAAAAGCATACGTCCTGCTCTGGTGCTCTCCTGGCACTGGTGGGGTTGTGGGTGAGCCCCACTCTTGTCTGGTCTGCAGTTTCTGAGTTTTCTACAACAAACAGTAAAAAATATGATAGAAGTTCTTTTGTAAATTAAAGGACATTTCCAGGCATTTAGGTCTTTAATGTTAAAGGTTTACATATTCCTTTTTCTGTGTTTTGAGGTTTTGGAACCCTAACCACCTCACCTCATCACAGTGAGTGGGCTCTGGGAGCAGGCGGGGAGGGGGTGGGCAGGCTGGAAGCAGTTATAAGAGGGAGAGGCGACACAGGCGTCTACTTGTTCATCCAGGAGGGAGTGAGGTAGGCCCCCGATCAGCTACCTTCACGGTGAGGCTGTGGCCTCTGCGGCATCTTAAAGGAGAGTGTCTTTCTCTTTTTGGTACACGGAAATAGGACTTTACTAGCATTGTTACAGGCGCTGCATGACATAGGGTCTGGCCCTTAGCATGCATAACACCAACTAAGCTTTGAGGAAATAAATCAGCACAAATCCAAACAACCTGAAATTTCAGATAAAAGTTGGATTCTCACCTTACAGAAAGATAAAAAGAAAACCCCTTTTTACATCTTAAGCAGCACAACATTTAAAATAGGAAAGTTTGCCCAATCACCTTCCCACCAGTCCTTGATCATGCCAGAGATTTCCTGATTAAAAAAAAAAAAGCAAAGATTTCATGCCTGTCTTTTATGGTACTTTATGTTCTCATTTTTTATTCTTCTAAGTTTTGAATTTTGTGAAAGTGCTAGCACAGTATTTATAAAAGCTAGTGTCTTGCATAGATGGAGCTGGAGTGAGGCAGGGCCCAGCTTGTATTCCTCTCTCTCGGAGCTGGGGAACGACGCTGTGGGGCCCGTGGGAATTGGCTGGCTCCTGTGGGGAGGGGAGGCCGGGCTGGGCTGGAGCTCCTTCTCACAGACATCCTCCAGAAGACACTGTGCCTCACCCCCACAGAGGGTGCAAGTGGCCCTGGTTTGGGCTGCGGTTACAGGTAGGATGGATAGAATGGACAAGACAGACTCAGGACTGAGGGCACAAGTTGCAGGCTTGTGGTCCACCAGCTTAAGGTACAGATTTTTTAAAAAAAGGTTTTATTTATTTATTTTTAGAGAGAGGGGAAGGGAGGGAGAGAAACATTAATTGGTTGCCGCTCCCATGCCCCCAACCAGGGACCTGGCCTGCAACCCAGGCATGTGCCCCAACTGGGAATCAAACCAGTGATTCCTAGTCTTTTGGTTTGGGGGACGATGCCCAACGTGCTGAGCCACACCAGTCAGGGCCTTATATCCCTTTTGAGGAAAGGATGTGAGTGTGGGAGTGAAAGCTTCTTCTCAGTGTGGGCAGGGAGCCTGAGGAGCAGCCTTGTCCTGTGGGAGAGCTCTGGAGTCCTGGAGATGGCCTCACCGGTCCTTACTTGGTTCCCCCCCTTTCAGCATCATATCTTTGCTGCGGACCTGTGTCCAGTTAATGGCAGAGTTGGAACCAGAGCCCAGGCCTACTATCCCAACCCACTGCCCATCCTGTTTCAACACGGATGGTTGGCCGGGTTCTTCCTGGTTTGGGGAGGCCTGGGAGCTGGGAAAAGTCAGCTGCCCCAGTCTCCTGGGCAGCTCCCTGACCCCTAGGTCCCACCAGCTGTCATTCAACTGGTCCCTGTGGGACAGGTCTGAGATGGGACAAACATTTCCTCCCCATTTTCTCCCCACTGCCTCCCACAGAGGCTTGTGATTGTAGGTTTCAGGAGCAGGGCTGGGCTTCCCCCTCAGATGGAAGAGGTAGACCCTGGGGTGTGAGCTCCAGGAGGGCAGAGGGCTCCCTGAGTTACTCACAGTTCTAGCCCTTGCCCCTGGAATGCGGCCTGGCTCCAGGACACTCGGTACGTTTTGAAAAGTGAGTTTAGAAATGAACAAATGACCGTTGTGTTAGGGGCTGGCTCTAAGCCGAATTGTAAAGTGGACCAAGTTTGCTCTCAGTGGGCTTCAAGTCCACTGTTGTGTTTGTCCCTCTGAGGGTCACAGAGGCTGCATGTGACCCACCCCTCTGTCCTAAGGTGATGGCTCTGAGAAGAGACAGAGGAAGGGAGAGTGTCTTGGAGGGAGGGTCAGTTGATGATGGAGTTCCTGTCAACATTTTGGGCAGCAAAGTCTGGTTTCCCCTGAGTTTCAGGAAAGGTTGGCCTTGGCCTGAATGCAGCAAATACTGAAGATCAGGGAGTGCAGAGGGTGAGCTGTGTGGCCTGTGAGGAGGAGGGAGCTCCCTGCAGCAGCGGCTGCCTCTTCCTGCTTGGGGAGCAGAGGGCCACCCTCCCAATGGGTGCAGGCCCCACCCCTCCCCGTCCCCTCAGCAGTGGGGGGCGTGGACTCACCTGGCACAGCTCTGAGTTCCCATCAGAAGTGGGGCTCCAGGACGCACTGGAGAGGACTGAATGTGGTTGTGCACACCCCCAGGGCCTGCCACAGGGACAGCGTTAGGGCCTTAGGCCCCACCCGCACTCCCTATTCTCAGCTCTGAGGGGCATGGGAGGCTCCTGAAGGGGCCAGTCTCACTTCAGCTGGCAGGTGCTCTTGCTGTGACCTCCTAGACCTCTCAGGCCACTCCCAGGCCATGGGGACTTTAGAGCCAGAGGAAATGGGATGCTCATCACAAGACACCCACTTTGAGTGCCCACCAAACATACATGGCTCCACGGACAACCCCACCCCACAGCACACATCAGAGCAAGCTCTTCTCCCTCTCAGACTCCTCCTTTCTCATTCTTTTGTGTCTTTTTCTTGAGCCCTCTGAGTCTGCCTTTTCTATATTAAACCAGTGAGGGGAGGCGGCTGTCCAGTGCCCAGGGAGTAGGGTCTCTGTGGATCACAGACCAGAGAAGGTGGGGGGCTGTGGGAGCTGAGGAAAGTAGAGGGACCACCTGGGAGGGGGGGCACACCTGGCAGGTGGTGCGGGCATCCCGGCCCCTGGCCATCAGGCTCTGCAGCTGCACGGAGTGTTGCTCCACAAACTGCTCACACTGAGGAAGGAGAAAGTCACTGTGCGGTGCACCCAGGCCCACCGCAGGATGCCCCTCCTTGCCACCCTGGCCTCTCCGTGGACCTGGGTGGCTCCAGGGCTCCCTCTGACCTGGTGTAGGTCCAGACATCAGCACCCTGAAGCAGTTGACATGGGCTGAAATGTAGGTTTCCGTTGGGAGACCTGGGCACCACCATCCCCTGCCCCCAAATTTCAGTTCTAGAAGAAATCTTAAAGCTCATCTTGTCCTTGAGCCGTGAGGTGGGCAGTGGGGGGCACTGACAGGAGAGCGCCGTGCAGGAAGCTGCCCCCTGGGATCTGTCTTACTTTACGGAGCTGTCATCCACTCTTAGGACTGGGACTCTAGGACCTCTCCTTTTGCAAATGGGTTTGTCCCCAGTGAGTCACACTGGGAGGAGGGATGGGACTGCGACAGGATCGGACCTCGGAGAGAAGACTAGGCCCTCTCCTGCTCCAGCTGGCCTTGGCATGGCTCATCTCCTGACAGAGAACAGGCCCCAGACCTCGTCCATGAGGGAGGCCTGCTGATCCTCTGAGCCCGTGCCTTTCGACCAGAGGCCACTCCTGACCATAGCAGGCTTTGCCCTATTACAGTCCCCTCATTGTTTAGCCCATGTCCTGTCTGAGCTCCTCCATGCCAGGGGTCTGGCTCACTCTGTGCATCTCTGGCTGGGAAGCCTTTCCTGGTTCAAACTGCGGGCAGGTGCTGGTTCCCGAGTTCCCGTTGTCTGCCCTGTACCTTTTGCCTGTCATTCTGGAAGCCGAGGCAAGCCTGGCGCATTGCCTGTGGCACCGCCTGCTCACTGCTGTTCCCTGCCTGGGTGGTCACGGACACGCAGACCTGGCACTTGGAGTCTTCTGGTGTCCATTCTCCCCACAGGGACTCCAGAGCGGTGAGGCCTAGACAGGAAACAGTCAAGGTCGCCCTGCAGAGGTGTTCAGTTCCTGTCCTCTCTGGTGCAGCGGAATCAGGGGGACGGGGGTCATGCAGGGCTGGGGAAGAGGGGCTGAGAGTAGGCAATGGCAGGGCTGGGGTGGCAGGCTCACCTGGGCCAGCTCCACTCTCCAGGGAGCACCGGAGGACGAGGCCGCAGACCAGCTGGGGCAGCATGCGACCCAGTAGCATGTCCAATAGGATGACAGTGTAGCGCTCGGCCAGGCACTGGCAGATGCCACCGGCCACCAGGGGCACCACGTGGCACACCTGGGCCACAACCGGGGCCAGGACACCCTGGGGTGGAGCCAAGAGAGGGTGGGGTGGAACCTTCCCTCGCAAGATCTACTCTGTGCCGGCGCCAGCTGGGCACTTTGTAGACATTCCCTTGTTCCCTTCCGAGAATTATGCTGTTTACCGATAAGGACACTGAGTGTCATAGAGTCCAGGGGACTTGCCCTGAGTCAATAAGTGAACACAGGAGCCAGGCTGTGGACCTAGCTCTGACTAAAGACTGAAATTGCTGAAAGGGTCACAGCTAACGCAGAGACATGAGCATCACCACCGTCACACGCAGCCTGGAGGGGCAGCAGAACCACATCTGTGTCTTCTCCCTCCTGGCCCACAGGATGGATTAGTTGGTGGCTCCCGGAGCCATCATGTCCCATGTTCCAGGAGCTCCGGGGAAAGCCAGGAGTTCCCCCACCCATCTCAGTTTCAAACACGAGATCTGAGCTGAAGGGCAGGGTGGGAGGCCACAAGAACGCGGGCTCTTGTCTTCACTCCTTGGTTCACTCAAGCGGCACGTGTGAAGGACCTGCATGTGACAAGCTGGCCTTGGCCCTGCTCCGGCTCGCAGCTCCTGCTAGGAGCAGGCACAGGGCAGCGTATGGGTGTGATACCTTTCACGAAATATACGCACCCGTTTGCATGGGAGCCCACACTTGGCCTCCAGACCATCCCATGCTGTCAAAGGCCGGCCCATCCACTTGTGCCCTGGGCTGCCCTGCCCCCTCCTTCACAAGGGCTTCACCCTGGATTATCTGTGCTCTCCTTCCTCATCACTTCACCCATCTGCCCACTGGTCGGTCTCACTGGCGTGTGAACATGCTAACACAGCTTCTGTCCTTAAAAAGACTCACCCATCTCTGCTCCCCTTCCCAAAACAACTTCTTGAAAGAGTTGTCCATACTGGCTGCTCCTTTTCTTTCCCTCCAGTCTCCCTGCAGCCCACTCCGCTTGGGCTTTTGTCCCCATCACTCTTCCAAAACAGCTCTCAAACTCACAACCTCTGTTGCCAATCCTCTGGTCATGACCTCCCAAACGTCTTGATCTCCCAGCAGCTTTTAGCCCAGGTGACCACTTCCTCCTTCTCCAAATACCTTCTTCTTTTGGCTTCCGTGCCATCATGCCATTGTGTCCCTGCACTTCACTGACTGTCCCTGCTCACGCTATTTCTCTGGCATTTGCCTTTGCTTGACTGAGCCTTCTCCTTCCCTCTGTCCACACCACATCCCCAATGATCCCACTCATTCCCTTGGACTTAAATCTCGTCCTTCGCCAGTGGTTCTCAGAGTGATGTCTCTGACCTGACCTTTTGTCTAAGGCTTGGGTATTCTGCCGCTTCTTGACATGTCCTCTTGTATGTTATGCAGGCATCTCAAACTTAACAATGGTAGGGAGAACTCCTTATTTTTTTTGCCCACATCTGTTTCTTCTCAAGTTTGTCCATCTCAGCGGGTGGCATTATCAAAGACCTGGTTCCTCAAGCCCATGTCACCATGGATTCCTCATTTGTCCTCACTCCCCAAGTTCCATTCATTACCAAGATCTGTTGAGCTGACCTCCCAAACGTGCCCTCGGCCTAACCTGCTAGTTCCATCTTCTGTCACTTCGATTCCTGCAGGAATCTAGATATTCTCCTTGCTTTCATTCTTGCATCTCACCTGCCCAATGCATTCTTCAAACAGCAGGAGAGTGGCCTTTCTGAAGTGTAAATCAGATCAGGCATTCCCTGCTTGAAACCCTTCACTAGCTGTAAATTGCATTCAGAATAAAATCCAGTGTTTCTTAACTCGGCTTAGACCTTCCTAGTGGCCCCGCTGTATCTAACCCTCTGCTCACTTCTCCCGTCACTCTCTGCCTGGCCTGCCTGCTGGGGCTGCACTGGCTTTCCTCAAGGTTGCCAAGCTCATCCTTGATTGATGCCCTTTGTCCACAAGGGCATCACCCTTGTGGGCTCACCCCTGGCCTTGTTGGCCTCTGGGTCTCAGTTTAGTGGTCACCTCCTCAGAGGCTCCCCCTGACCAACCACCTAACCCCCACTCTTGCATCCCTGTCCATCACCTCACTTCTTAGATATTTTTGGCGGGACTGGGCAATCTGAGCTGCCCTGCCAGCCCTTGGCCCTGGTGACCCTCACTCTGGCCACACCCACCCACCCAGCCATCCACCCACAGCCAGAACAATGCAGGAGACCTGGATTTTTCAAAAGACTCTCCTAGGTCCTAGAGTCCTGCAGCTGTGAGAGGTTACCAGGCCCTGATTATGGGTCTCTAAGGAGGTGGCCTGACACTCAGAGTAAATAGCAATAAGGAAAGCCAAGTTTGGCCCTGGCTGGGTGGCTTACTTGGTTGGAACATCATCCCATGCACCAAAAGGTTGCAGGTTCGATTCCCAGTTCGGGCACGAATGAGAGGCAACCAGCCGATGTTTCTCTCTCACATTGATGTTTCTCTCTCTCTCTCTCTTTCTCTCCCCAATTCCTCTCTCTAAAATCAATGAAAACATGTCCTTGTGTGAGGGGGGGAAACAAAAGCCCAATTTGGAGGTGACCAGGTTGTTTTTCACAGGCTCTTTTCCTAGGATGGACCAGTTGTCACATCTCCTAGCTATGGGGGACCGAAGGAGGGCGGCAGTGGGCCCAGCCCCTTCTGGAAGGACCTACCATGGCTGCCAGCATGGGTTGGGCTATTGACCCCACCAGGGGCCGCCTTGGCCCAGAGCCTCCTGCTCAGAGTCTGACCTCTGCCACCTCCTCTCTCACCGGCCTGCATCCTAATCGTGCAGGCTGGCCCCAACCTCTGCCTGTCCACGGGTGCCCACCCCATATGGAACCTTGCAGCAGAAATGTGTTGGGATTAGGGAGGGCTTTGTGGGGAGTTGCGGCCAGGGATGTAGCTTGGGGTCTCCTCAGGGGCTTGCCCAAAGAGTAGAGAACTGCTCTCTGCATCTGTTTTAATTCTCTGCTCGGAATCTATCTCTTTCTGATAAAACCTCTACCACAGTGCAAACCTGGGAGGGCGGGTACCTCGTCTGCTGCTGTGAGCCCTTAGTGATCAGCTGGCCTGCCGATCTAGGAAGGACTGATGGGGCAGAACGCCTCCTCACTTGGGCCCCATTTCAGGGCAGGACAGCACTGGGCGATGGTCATTACAGGTCTGGAAGATTCCAAATTGGGCTCAGGTAGGGAGGGGAGTCCATCTTTGGAAGTTCTTTTGAAAAATTAAAGTGTGTGTTCTGCAGAGACCCCCGGAGACTTTCCCCCATCAGTTGCTGAGCTGCTGGAGGGCAAGACGGGGTCTCGTCCGTTTTTGTGCTTTGACACCTGCATGGTCCCTGGCTGGCTTATAGTGGGGGACTAACATTAGTTGGATGAACTCTAGGCCTGGCACCTGCTGGGCCTGAGCCAGAGCACCAGGGTCCCTGGGTTGGGGGCAATGCACGAATGGCTCTCCTCCTAGCTTCTGGCAGCCAGCTGGCCCCTGTCGGAGGTGTGAGGAGGGGTGTGGGGAAGTGGAGCTGTGGGGATCCTCACCTTGGGAATCACAGCTTGGACCCGATTGAGCAAAGTCCTGCAGAGCCAGCAGTAGGGGAGGGGGATGGGGAACTGCTGCTCAGAGACATCCTAGAGGAGAGAATGACAGGTGGAAGTCAGGTGGCCACCAGGGAAGGCATCCTCCAGGCTCCTCTTCTGCTCCTTCTGCCTCAGGCCCTACCTAGAGCTGCTCATTTCCCTTCCAGTTTTGCCCCCACCCAGGGCCTAAGTGCTCTTGGTCTTCGGCTGTGTCCTAGCTCTCTGCATCCCCACCAGGGTGGGGCCTCCCTCACCTGTGTCTGAGGCCCCGGCGGCTCCTGGAGGGCCCTGGGCAGCACCGGAAGGACCAGCCTGTTCAGCAGAGGGTCCGACAGCTCCGGCTCCAGCCCTGGCTCTGGACGCCCAGGTTTACACAAGCCCAGGTGCTCGCAGATGGCCCTTGGGTTCTGGGGAACAATGCAGGGTGAGGGGGTGATTAGGGTGGCAGAGGGACCCCCATTCCTGCTCAGGCTGGCTCAAGGACTCAGGGACTAGGTCCACTGCCTTTGGCCTGGGATGGCAGGGGCAGGCTGGGTGGGGCTGTGGGTTAGAACTCTGTGGTGGGGGTGGAGAGACAATGAGGCAGAGATGGGGCTATGTGGGACTTTGGGACAGGCACCTGTCCCAAAGGGAATGTGTGTGAATGAGCGTGAGCGTGTATGTTTGTCAGAACAAATGAGTGTATGTATGTGTGTGCTTGTATGTGTGAGTGGGTAATGGGTGGGTTTTGTGTGAGACTGAGTGTGTGCATGAGTGTGTGACTGGGCGTATGCTTATGTGAAGGGTGTGTAGTGTTTGTAAGTGTGCAGGCTGCCTGGGTACAGTGGAGCAATGGGGCTGTGAACTGGGCGCCTGGCTGAGAGGCACGGCATCTCCTGGACTGGTTGTGGGCAGGGTGTGTGTGTGGTGGGCTGGGGTGCGGAGTCTGGGCCTGTGTGGGCAGGCAGGTCGGCAGGCCCTCACGATCTGGCTTTGCAAGTAGTCGATGACCAGCGGGAAGTAGACTTCGACCACGTGGCGGCATCGGGGCACCAACAGCTTCAAGGGGAGGACGTCACACTCGTTCTCCAGAAACTTCCGTATCGTGTCCTGGAAAGCAGGCGGGAGCCAGTGAGGGTGGAGAGAGCACAGTCAGCCTGGCCTCCCAGAGGTCAGCCTCTGCCCAAGGCCTGCACACAGGGTCACCACCTGGCAGACTGGTCACCCCTTTCCCAGGGCACTGGAGTTCCAAGAGTGCGAAGGAGTAAGTAGTTGGGCACAGGTAGGTCCCCTTTACCCTCAGGGACAACCATCTCTGGCTGGGCTGCTGAGCTCACTCCCTGAGCCCTCTCTTGGCCAGCAGATGCCTGGAGTCCCCAGGCAACCTCAGGGCTCACCCCTGGCCAGGAAATGGCCCCTTTAAGGGGCTAACCTCTTCTTCCTGCTCTGTCCCCCATCTCTTGGCCCCCAAGCTTCATCCAGGGTCTGGGCATTATTACCTGGAAAATGGCCTCCTTGGTCATCTTGGTGAGGATGTTGATGATGTCGTTGCATTCCTGGCACAGGTCATCCTGAGGAGGGGCACCCCAAAATGGGGGACATGAGTGGAGGCTCTTTCAGGCAGAGGACGACAAGGCACTCCAAAGCACAGGGGTAGAACCATCACATTCTATCCCACCCCGTCCTGTCCCCTAAGGGGTCCCCAACCCCCCACACCCATCCAGAGCCCACCCAGCATGCTCTCCCCCAGCCCTTAGTCCCAGCGTGTGATACTCACGGCTCCCGCATGTCCCCAGACCTCCTGCAGGCAGTGCCCCAGTGCTCTGCACTGCAATGCTTGCTCCAGGCTTTGGCACCAAAACTCAGGGCCCTGGGCACAGGCCTGGGATGAGGTGGTCCCTACAGCTTCTGTTTGGGGCCAGAGCAACCTTGGGATCCAAGCCACACCTGGCACCTGACCTCACCCACCCTCCAAACCCACTTTCTTTAAAAAAATTTTTTTTAAAAGATTTTATTTATTCATTGTTTTAGAGAGGGTAAGGGAAAGAGAAAGAGAGGGAGAGAAACATCAGTGTGTGGTTGCCTCTCATGTGCCCCCCCCATCAAGAATCTGGCCCACAACCCAGGAATGTGCCCTAGACTGGGAATTGAACTGGCAGCCCTTTGGTTCGCAGGCTGATGCTCAATCCACTGAGCCACACCAGCCAGGGCTCCAAACCCACTTTCATTGGTAGTACATGGCCATTAACCATGCTGGAGTCAGCAGCTGCTCTAGTGCCCGCCGACTGTGGGCCACAGGACAAGCCCTGGGCAGCTCTGAGCCTCAGCTTCCTCATCTTTAAGATGTGGATGAGATGCAGACTAGGGAAAGGTGGGCACAGAGCCAGAGCTCAGTAAGTGGGGGAAATGGCCTTGATGCCCCTCAACACCTGGCCCCAGGTAGGAGAGAGGTGAGGAGAGGCTGGGGAAACTCACCAGCCCCTGGGCCACAGAGTGTGGGCAGCAGCAGCAGCCACAGCAGCAGGTGTGACTTGGCCATGACACCTCCACAGCCTGGACACCCTGCTTGAGGTGAGGGCCCTTATAGCTGCGGGCGAGGATGCGGGGGCAGGGCTGTGTGGGGGCACTGGTGACTCAGGGTTTGCCTTTGTCCTGGAGAGCCCTTCAGGTCCTTTGATCTCCCCTTTCCCAGCAGAGACACTCCTGCTGCTTGCCCACCTTGCCCCCACCCCACCCCGCCCCCTGCCTCCCCACCTGAAGCCTGTTCCTGTTCCCCTTGCCCCCTGCCACCCTAACTCCCATGGGCCTGGACACCTGGTTCCCTCCACCCAGGAGGCTCCTGAGCCTCTGCATCTTGTCCCTTCTCTTTGAGCTATGGGAAAGAAATGGAGGCAAGGCCAGGGCAGCCAGAGTGAGCCCCTCCCATCGCTACCCCAAGCCTCTTGGGCTTCCTCTGTTCCTGAGCAAAGCTCTTAAGAGCTTCCTGCCTGGCTCTTGACTCAGGGCAAGTGCCAGAGGGGCAAGCCGGGACCCTGCTAGGCCACACCCCCCCCACTCCATCCTTACCTTTCCCCGAGAAAACTCCTGTTTCTATGGACACATGGTTGGCCTTAGTGGGGAGAGTGTTGACGTGAAACAAAGAGGAAGCTAAAAGCCAGGGAAACTGAATGCAAGGACGTAGGGGCTGAGATTCCCAGAGTGGCTATTGGGCAGCCCTATCCAGGGGATGCTGCCATGTCCCCCGGGTAGGGGCTGGGGCGCAGCGGGTGGTTCGGGAGAAAGAAACCGTCCTCTGCAGCTGCAGAGGCTCTCGGGCAGGCCCACGGGGCAGGGCACACCTGAGGGAAAGCACACCATCTGCCACGGGGCAGACGCTGTTGCCAGCGGAGGGAGGACAGCTTTAGCTCTTTGCCACCACGGTGGGGGGGGGGCAGTTTATAGGATGGAGAGGGAGCCCTCGAGACTCCGGGAAGTGCTCTGACACTCATGGTGCAGCCAGGGCAGGGATTATTGCCGCGACATCCTCAAGGTCATACAGGGGTTCATTCGTGTTGGCCTCAAGTTTCAGTTTGCCTCAGGCCCTTGTCAGCACGACAAACACAGCGGTGATGATGAGAATCCACCAAGGGTGTGTGTAAATGTGTGAGCAAAGATTGGGAACCCTGGCAGTCGCATACGGGCTCAAGGAGTGGGACTGAAATGTGCTTGTAGTTTCGTGTTAAACAAATGGTACCTGGGGTGGATACAGTCAGGCCTGGCGGACCAGGAGAGCAGGGATTGGTGGGTGGTTACCTGGGGTGCCGTATGGATCCGGGTAGTGTAACCGCTATAACAAAGAGCCCTGGAGTCCCCTGGCTTTCCATGGTACGTACTTATTTCTTACCCACGTCGAAATGCAGAGCAGCGGGTGAGGCTCTGGTCCACACAGTCATTCAGGGCTCCAGGAGCATCCCTCTCCAGGCCTGCCTTCCCCCAGGGCCTAGAGTCCTCCCTGGAGCATCTGGCTAGCAGGTCACAGAGAGAAAGAAGGGCAGATAGTGAGGGAGGTTTGGGGGCCAGGCCTGGGAGTGGCGTCCTTCATTTCTGCTGTCAGTTCATTGACCAGAACTCAGTCACATGTGCCCACCAAGCCATGGGGAGGGCTGGCAAATGTGATGCTCCTGTGTCCCTGGGGGTGAAGGAAAAGTTACGAAGATGCATAGTGTTGGTGCCTATACTACATCGTGAGTGCACTTTATGCCACTGAACTCTACACTTAGAAATGGTTAAAATGGTAAATTTTGTGTTATCCATATTTTATCAACAATTTTTTTAAATTGGGGGAGAGTGTGTGGGTGAGAGAGAGAAAGAGAGACAGGAGGCAAGCTGGGGGTGGAGGAGAGTTTTGTTGTTCTTTCTTTTAAAAAAGATTTTATTTATTTAATTTTTTAGAGAGAGGGGAAGGGAGGGAGAAAGAGAGGGAGAGAAACACAAAGTGTGAGAGAAACATTAATCAGTTGCCTGTCACACACCCCCAGCTTGGGACCTGGCCTGCAACCCAGGCGTGTGCCCTGACTGGGAATCTAACCGGCGACCTTTTTGTTCAATCCACTGAGCCTCACCAGCTGGGCGTTTTCCTTTTTGACTGTGAGGAATGTGAGGCTCTGAAGTACGGGACTTGAGAGAACTGGGGGCTGAGGCAGAAGGGGATCAGTGAAGTGTTGTTGCAGGTTACACATTAAAAGCTTTTTAGGTCCTTTGAGAGGTGCAAGTGAAGAGCAGAATTGCTTTTCATTCTTTTTGTGGTTTGGGGCTACATTTCTGCGGTGTTCTCTGGGGGTGAGTCATCAGACTTTCCTCCCCTCTCCCACAGTGGGAGGCATCTCAGAGCAGAACAGGCTCTGGGAGTCCACAGTGAGTGACACTTGGCTTCAGGGGCAGGGATGTTCTCTCAACATCGGTCAGGTGTCCCTTCTCTCAGGGCTCTGGCTGAAGCTTATTTGTTTGTCCCCCCCATCGGGTATGCCCTCCTCTCTGTCTCTAAATGGACATGTTCCATGGAAGGAAATGTGCTTTATTTATTGTTGATTCTCAGGACCCAGCATGGTGCTGGGAGCATGGTGGCTACCTTGCCGAATGACTACCCTTTCCTTTTTCTTTTTTGCTAATAGAATCCAAATTTTGTTCAGGTTCTGGGTGTTTTGGAGAGCTGATTTTTTGCCCCAGCCCCAGGGATGCACCAATAATAGGCCATGCCCTTTGCCAGTAATCACTCTGGGGTGAGCATGTGTTCAAGTTCCAGCTGACCAGCAGGGGTAGGTGCACTTCTGGGAAATGCTTCCTTCCTGGTCAAAAGAGACAGACGGAGAGGAATGCCTCTGGGTCCCTTTGGACGCTCCTACGCAAAGCTGGAATGTTGGAGCGCTAGCAGCCATTCCATCTGAAGGAGGGAGAAATGAGAGAAGCCCAGAGAGACGACTCAGAGCCCTGACCTGGCTGAGCTACCAATTTAATGACTCCTGAACCATTTTGTCCTGTTTGTACATTTTCTCATCAGATATTCTGTCATGGGCAGCTCAAGTCATGTTAACAAAGGCATAAGGAAGGAAAGATAGAAGGAATAAGGAAAGAAAGAAGGAAATTAAAAAGGAAGGAATGGAGGGAGGAAGAGAAGAAGGAAGGAGGGAGGGAGGGGGAGAAGGAAGGAAGGAAAGGAGGAAAAAAGGGAGCGAGAGAGGAAGGAAGGAAGAGGGAAGTAAGTCCATTCTTTCCATCCTTTACATGCAGATTAAATTCCATGTCCTCCAAGGAGGACTCCCAGGTTCTTCCCACCTGGAGCCATCTCTCCCGCCTCCTGCTGCCATCTGCCCTTCGTGACCACTTACAGCACTGCCAAGCTCATGTGTCCATTTGACTAGGAGGCCACAACTAGAGCCTCAGACATGACCCCTCCTGGGGTCCACACACCTTTGGTTCTGCCCAGTGCCTGGGTTGGTGACCTGCGATGCAGAAGCACAGGGGTCTGGGGAACTCTTGGGAGAATCCTATCCCTAAGGGATGAGGGAGTCTGCCAGACTCGTCCTTCAACAAAGCCTCAGTTATCAGAAGAGAGGTGAGGTGGGGTGGTGGAAATCTGAGCTTATTTTTTTAAAAATCCTCACCCGAAGACTTGTTTATTGACTAGAGAGAGAGGAGGAGGGAAGAGAGAGGGAAGGGGGGAATGGAGGAGGGAGAGAGAGAGAGAGAGAGAGAGAGAGAGAGAGAGAGAGAGAGAAACAACAATGTGAGAGAGAAACATCCATCGATTGCCTCCTGTAAGCCCCAACTGGGGATTGAACCTGCAACAACATTTTGGTGTACAGGACGATGCTCCAATCAACTGAGCCACAGGGCAGGAAGTTGGGCTTTTTATGACATTAGTCATCCACCAGCCCAACCCTTTCCTCTCAAACAAGACCTGGGATCTAGGAAAGGAGAGAGTAGAGAGAGCTGTCCCAACAACACCTTTGTGAGTGGCTGGGATGTGAGGATGTCATGGATCGCATGACCCAAGAAAAGTATTGATGGGAAAAGCATTTCTTTCATTGTGGACAACAGAATGTGCCCAGAGATGGCCAGAGATACTTGGGAGTGAAGGAGACTTTTAAGGGATGAAGTTCTCGCAATAGCTGGAAGGGACCCTGAAAGTTCAAGTTATTACTCTGGCATTGCCTCCATTTTTAAGCCTGTGTTGTGACAACCTAAAGAGATAATGCTTCTTCTATTCATTTATTTATCTTTTATTCATGCATTCAATTAAAAATACATAGTTAACAATATGTCATGTACTATTCTAGACACTGGAGATACAAGAGTGAACAAACCCGTTAACATTCTTGCCTGCAGGGAGCTTCCCTCCTTGAAGGTGCTGTTTAGGGAGGCAAGTGTCTCTGTCATTGAACTTTGGGCCTTAGGGGCAGGGAGCTCACCTAATTCATATCTCTGGCTCTCACAGGACCCTTGGAAGCACCGAATCCTAAACACTAGACCACCAGGGAATCCTCTCACAGGACCCTCGAGAGGGCTTTGTCCATAGAGGGTGTGCGAACAAACTTCCTGAATCAGGTGGTCTTGATGGATTAATCCTGCTCAAGATATTAATAGCTTAACACGTGAACATCTTCCAAAATGGCACTTTTGTATTTTATCCAGAAACAAGAACTAACTGATAGCAAAGGATGAGCTAAAATCAACTTGTAAGCTTTCCTAAGCTTTTGATTCATGTAGTTGAAAAGTCCAGAAATAGATCAAGTAGTTGCTTGTAGAGCTTGGTCCATAGGCTCAAATCGTGCCACCAGGACCTGGCTTCTCTCGGAGCCTGTTCTCTGCCTTCCAGCATGTCCTCCTGCAGCTCCTGTGACTTCCCTCTCAGAGTGAAATGGGTACAGCTGTTCCAGATGTCACACTGTCCAGGCAGAGATTGGGGATCCTCTGGTAGCTCTGGTGGTAGTCAGAGAAAGCCTTTCTTCCATGAAGCCACTGCAAACATCTCACATCTCATTGGCTCAGAATGGGGTACGCACCCGTCCCTGAACCCATCCCTCTGCTGGGGCAGTGGGACATGCTGATTGGCTGATAATAGACAGGGTTCATTTGCAGGGGGCTGAACTGAGGAGGGACAGTGCCCTCAAAGTCTTGGCGCTGACACAGAAGGAAGGGAGTGGATACTGGGAGAAGACAGTGGTAACTGTCACTTTAAGAAATCCATGCACGAAAGTGGGCAATGGAGAGAGGGACCTTTCCCTGTAATGCTGATTTCAGAGAGGGACTTTGGTAAGTCCCTTTGGCTGCGTTCTCTTCCAGGATTTTCCCCATGCATATGTCAACACATATGTTACATGTATGTACATTTATATGTGTAGCAAGCTGAATGCCTCATCCCCCAGAGGTCCCATTCTAACCCCAGAATCGTGGACTGTGCTGAACTATCACTCCTGTGATTAGGTTGTTTGTATGGTACAGTTGACATTAAGATGGAGACGGATTATCCACTTGGGCCTAATGTAATAACATGAACCCTAAAACAGAGAACTCCCAACTGGAAGCAAAAGCGGAAGTCAGAGGGATTCAAAGTGCCTCTGCTGCCTTTGAGTGTGGAGGTGGCCAGGAGCCGAGAATGCAGGCAGCCTCTAGAAGCTGAGACTGATCCTGGCAGACAGCCTGTAAGGAAATGGAGACCTGAGTCCCACAGCCACATTGAGCAGAAATCTGCCAATACCCTGGATGAGCTTGGAAGTAGAGTCTTCTCAGGGCTCCAGATAAGAGGCCAGGCTGGCCCACTCAGACTCAAAAATTTTTTTTCACTTTTTTTTTATTGTTGTTCAAGTACAGTTGTCTCCATTTTCCACCCACCACTCCCCCCCTACCCCAGCCATCCCCACCTCCCACCCTCGATCCTTCTCCCCTTTGGCTTTCTCCATGTGTCCTTTCTCCATGTTCCTGAAAACCTTCCTCCCTTTCCCCCCATTGTTCCCTCCAACCCCCTCTCTGCTTACTGTCAGTTTGTTCTTAATTTCAATGTCTCTGGTTGTATTTTGCTTGCTTGTTTGTTTTGTTGACTAGGTTCCACTTATAGGTGAGATCATATGGTATTTGTCTTTCACCACCTGGCTTATTTCACTTAGCATAAGGCTCTCCAGTTCCATCCATGCTGTTGCAAAGGGTAGGAGCTCCTTCTTTCTTTCTGCTGCATAGAATTCCATTGTGTAAATGTACCACAGTTTTTTGATCCATTCATTTGCTGATGGGCACTTAGGTAGCTTCCAGCACTTGGCTATTGTAAATTGTATTGCTATGAACATTAAGGTGCATAGGTTCTTTTGAATTGGTGTTTTAGACTTAGAGTCTTTTTTCTTTTATTGATTCTAGAGAGAGGGAAAGGGAAGAAGAAAAAATTAATGTGAGAGAGAAACATTGATTAGTTGCCCCTTGCACATGCCCTGACTGGAGACCGAGCCCACAACTCAGGCATGTCCCCTGACAGGGAATCGAACCGGTGACCTTTTGGTTTCTGGAAAGATGCCCAACCAACCGAGCCACAGCAGCCAGGGGCCCACTCATACTTTTAACCTACAGAACTGTGAGATAATAAATGGTGTTTTAAGCTGCTGTGTTTTTTTGGTGATTTGTTATTCAGCAATAGAAAATTAATAAAATATGGAACCTTTATTTGATTAAAAAGGGATTATCCCATGCTTAATATACTGCAACTCTTAACTTTTTTCCCACTTAGTTTATCTTGAACATCCTTTTAAGTTAGAACATATAGCTTTAACTCCTTTTTTTTTTAAGAAAAGATTTTATTTTATTTTCAGAGGAAGGGAGGGAGAAAAAGAGGGAGAGAAATGTCAGTGTGTGGTTGCCTCTCACGTGCTCCCGACTGGGGACCTGCCAGGGCAACCTAGGCATGTGCTCTGACTGGGAATTGAACCAGCAACCTGTTGGTTCACAGGCCGGTGCTCAATCCACTGAGCCACACCAGCCAGAGCAATTGTAACTCCTTTTTATGCTTACATAATATTTCATTTTCGGAGCTATACCATAATTTACTCAGCCATTCCCCTATTGACAGATATTTTCAGGTGTTCAGTATTAGGAATAATAACTCAGGGAATACCCTTTATGTGTCTGTGGACTTCCCTCCTACTTTTAGGTAGGCTGACTCCAAGAATTGCTGCAAGGGCCAGTGTATTTGCATCTCAATGGACACCACCAGCAGCAGCTCTCTGAAAGTGTTCTGTTGATCTTCCTTCTGTGAAGGAGAGGGTGCCTCTCCTCCCTGAAACTGTGAATCTTTTTTGTTGTAAAATGCATATGACAAAGTTCCCTACGGTGACCATTCTGAAGTGCACAGTTCAGTGGTATTAAACACAATCACACTGCGGTGCATCCATCACTACCATCCATTTCTAAAACTTGTCATCTTCCCAAACTGAAATTCTGCACCCGTTAAGCAATAAATAACTCCAATCGATTTACCTTCGCCCCTGGCAGCCGCCATTCCACTTCTTGCCTCTGTGATTCTGACTATTACTCTAGGTAGCTCACATGAGGGAGATCACACAATGTTTGCCCTTTGGCACTGGCTTATTTCACTGAGCATCACAGCCTCAGGTTTGTCCATTTTATAACGTGTCAGGATTTCCCTCCTTTTTGAGGCTGAATGATACTCCATTGTGTGTGTGTGTGTCTGGGCTCAAGGAGAAAGAGGTCCAGAGAGGTCTCTCGTAGGCTCCTGGGTCTCCTTTCCGCAGGAGAGGTGCTCTAGGCCTCTCCTCTCAGTCTCCCCATGCAGGGAGACCCTTCAGGTAGATCCCAAAGGGGACCGTGGTGGCTATGGCTGGAACCTGTGCAAAGTATTTAGGGAAAATGTGGAGCCCGAGTGCGGTGAGATAGTAAGGAGTAGGAAAATTCCTTGGCAAGTGGAATGGGGAAATAGACAGGTAGCTGAACAAACTGGCTGAGCAATTCACAGCTGGGTACAGGAGGTCACCTCCCTAGAGATAACACCTAGGAATCCGTTGTATTTCACTTCCAGGCCCAGAAAAGCAGCAAACCCAGGTGGGTGATGCCAGGACCAACTTTGATGACTAAAGAGCCCCTGCCCTGTCACTGACCAATCAGTGGAGACCATGACCCTGAAAGGACACACCTGGAAAGCTGAAGAATAATCTTTTTATTTTTAATTTTTAAAATCCTCACTCAAGGATATTTTTTCATTGCTTTTAGAGAAAGAGGAAGGGAGAGAGGAAGGGGGAGAGAAGCATCGATTGGTTGCCTCTTGCATGTGCCTGGACCAGGGATCAGGGATCAAACCTGCAACCCAGGTACGTGCCCTGACTGGGAATCAAACCTACAACCTTTCAGTTACGGGATGAAGCTCCAACCAATTGAGCCACACCGGCCAAGGCAGCTGATGAATATTCTATTGAGATCCTTCCATAAGACCTCCCCTAAACTCCCAGCCTTTAAAACCCTCAAGACAAAGGACCCAGTACGTGGTCTTCCTCCTACACAGGCACTCACATCCTAAACGCTAAGGGACCCCATGAGACTTGCAACCAGGGGAGCGAGCAATAGGTAGTTGCAGCTTGTCCCAGGCTGACCCCTGAACCTGTCCCATTACCCCCTTTTCTCTGACTCTCTAGTAAGCTGACAGCAGCACCTCCTTGGCCCGCTTCTTCCTCATAACATTTCTGGAGAGCCAAAGCAGCCCCGCCTTGGCTCCCTCCTGTTGCTTCTTCCATCCTAAGCCCTTCCTTGTTTCACTGTCCCTAACTTTAATAAACATCCTCTGAAAATCACGTGGGCTTGTGTCGTGAAATCTTTCTTACATGAAGTCAAGAACCCACACACTACCAGTGGGCCCTAGGGCTGGGTCTCCTTACCGGTGACTGAGGAAAGCATCTTAAGGAAGGAGGGGCTGAGCGGAAGCAGACGCTCAGGCAGCCAGAGGAGGAGAGAGGGCCCCTGGGAGCCTTGTTGTTGCAACCGCCTCAGGATGGGAGATGGAGTGATGGCAGTCTCACCAAATGGAAGAGAAACTGATTCTTACTGAAAGCAGGCCAGCCACCCTTCCTTCAGGGACAAGTGGCTTTCCAGGGGAGCCTGGTTAAGTCACGGTATCTGATGGAGCCCTGGCTCTGTGGCCAGTGACGTGACAGGCACGAGGGGGTAGGTGAGTCAAGGGCAGAAGGCTGGCTGTCGTACTGAGGAGATACAACAAACACCCTCATCGACCAGGAAGCTCAATCTCAAGAAACTCTGGTTACAAACCCCCAAAACTTAGTGGCTCAGGACAACAAATGTTTGTTTCCTGCCCAAGCTCATGTGCACAGTGGGTGAGCAGGGGCTCTGGTCATCCCAGCGACCTGGGGTGCTGGCTGACACACAGCCACCATCTTGAACATTGTCGCTCACTGTGCAGGGGCAAAGAGAACTCCTGAACACCTCACAGTGGCTGGCGAGTGCTCCAGAGGGAAAGGGACTCACTTCTGCTGGCATGTATCTTCCGGGCACGGCCCACCTACAGTGCAGGCAGCAAGGACATGCAGTTCCGCCACTGACCAGAAGGTAGAGACCAGGAGGGAGGTGCAGAAGCGGTGGTGCTGAGCCCTGGGAGCCCCACACCTCCTTCCCTGGTGGCTTTAATTTGCTGAATGTGAGCACCACGGCGGTTCGGTCTCTTCGCACCCCAGGCCCCACACCCTACAGGTGTTGCTGCCCTCTGTTGAGGAGGGCTCTCCTTCATTACAGGTCAATTAAAAAAACCCCAACCTGCTGTTATTTCTTGCAGCACCAAATACCTGTGCTTTACAGCATCTTAGCTATTGTCTCTCACTATTCACACTTACCTATGTGACTTTGTCCCACTGGAATGTAAGCTCCATGAGGACAGACCCTGTGTTTGGTTATACTCACCTTCCTAACGTAGTGCCTCTCGGAACACCGGGCACAGAGTGGGCATTCGATTAATATTTGCTGAATAGATGAACGTGGCCTGAGGCTTGGTGGGGTGGGGTATGCCCTGCTGACTGGTTGGGGGGATTACCAGGAGGCAATCTGAGCGACTGCTAGGAGGGACCCTCTCCTGGGGGAAGAGGAGACCAGCTCAGAGCTTGGGCCTGCAGCACAGCCCCAGCATTTGGGCTGCCCCAAGTGTGGGACAGTTCTAAAAACATCCAGGTGTGTCCCCAGCCCAGGCCCCGGGGACTCTTGACCAAGTCCCAGGGACAGATGACTGTGAGTAACACAAAGAGATGTTTCAGCCAAAGCGCTGGGACATGTTGGTTCATGTGGCTGAACAAACTGAGGAGCCAGAGTGGCACGAGGGCTTCTTCTCAATCAGGATAGACCCTCGGTGCCTTGGGGTCTCAGGGTGCCAGGGGACAGACAGTCTTGGCAGAAAGGGCACATCCATCAAGACCCAATGCCAGCGCAGAGGGAACAGTGCCCCTCGCGACACTGCAGCTGGCCTGACTTACAGCTGAATGAGAATAGACATAGTTGGAGGGCAATTTGTCAGAGGTACGAAGTCCTGTTATGGCCCGTGAGGTACGGGATGATAAAATGTGGTTAAATGTGGTTAAATGAATTTATTCACCTGGTGGCATTCCTGCGGGAACTCAGGGTAGTAATGGAAAAAAATGTAAATGCAAGTAAAAGGCTGACAGGAAGCATACCAAGTGGTTGATAATGCCTGTTTTTTGGAGGATTATGTGTGATCATCACACATTGCCTCTGCACTTAAAAAATAAAAGGGCCAGACATATAATGAAACAAAAGAAAGGAAGACTTCCCTCCCTCCTCAAATATATTAGCAAACAAGAAGCTATTAGAAAACAATTCAAGTTAGTGTGGATTCTGCCCTGTTTTGGTTGTGTGGCGAGGCAGGGCTCGTGTGAATCAACGGTACTGAGGGAGGAGCAGGAACCCTCAAATGTGGAGGGTCAGCCTGGGGAATAAGATTCCGGAAGGGTGAGAGCAGTGTCCCCAGTCTTGTTACATGAGGGGGCACTGGATGTGGCAAGAGTCTGGTACCTGGACACCCAGCAACAAAAGCCAACCTCCAGGTGAGGCCTCAGGTCATCTGGGAGGGAGCCGGTAGGTGTGAGGTGGGGCAGGGGGGAGAAGTGAGGGCTCAGAGGGAGCTGGAGGAACCCTGTTTGGAAGGCCTCTGGATCCAAGGTCTTATCAACCCCAGAGGCCAGAGGTGGAAGTTGCCATGACTTTGGAGCTTCTCAAAAGAGGAGACCGTGTAAGGGTGGTGCTGGGATGGGAGAGTCACGGCAAGTGACTCGAGGGAGAACAAAAGATGGATGAGAAGGAGAAAAGGTAATGTGTGAGAGTTAACTTCTGAGAACGGAGGCCCAGGCCAGGGCTGGGGCCCTCTTGTGGTCTGAGCCCTGAGAACCCAGTCCTGGGCAGAGATGTGCTAACCACCCGGAAACAGCCAGCCTCTCCTTTGTGTCACTCTCCGTGACTCAGTTGGTTGTTGGCTTGTGGTCAGAGGCACATCCTCAGGTCTGATCAACAAGGAGAGGTTAAAGAGTCAGTCCTCACCACCTTTAGTTGGCCAGAGTGGTGCATGCAGGAGCTTTGGTCCAAGACACAAAACAGATGTATCTGTCACTTCTCAACCACCGGTCAAGCTTCCGGGGTTATTGGGCTGACCGAGCACCGGAATGCGCGAACTGTCTCTGTAGCGTCTGTTGTAGAAGGTATCCAGGGATGCGTCCAGAATGTGAGAGGACACTGTACCATGTGAGGCTCCTTCTAGTCATCCGTCCATCCTGTGGATTTCCTTCCTGCTTTTCTCCGTGCAGACCAGTTTCACCCATCTATCCAAAAGGACGTGAGGAGGGTCACCTTCCTGACGGCTGTGATGGTTTCATAGTTGTATGAATGTGTGTCAAAACTCATCAAATTGTGTACCTTAGATGTATGCAGGTGACTGTATTTCAATTCTATTTCAAGAAAATTGGAAAAAAGGAAGTAATTAGTGTACATCAGCAGGTCAAAATGGACAGCAAACATCTATCAACTGGAGAATGAATAAATTATGAAATATTCAAACAATGAAATAGTGTTCAGCAATAGAAAAGAACAAACTCTTCACACACACAATAATATGAGCGAATCTCACACACATGAATGGTGATCCAAAAAAGTCAGACACGGGAGAATCCCTTCTCTATGATCCTATTTATACACACTTCAAAACCAGAGAAAATGGAACTATCGTGTTGAGGGTGTGTGCTTAGATGGTAAAACTGTAAAGAAAACCAAGGACGCCACTGTCATTCAGGTTAGGGCAGAATTAGCTTAGAGGAGCAGAGAAGAGAGATGGGAAGGGCTTCTGGGGCGCTCGCACGGTTCTTGGCCTGGGTGGATTTTACACGGGTGTTTGCTTACAATGGACCATTGAGCTTCCACTTTGTTTTGTGCACATTTCCGCATGTGTTTTACATTTTATAATTAAGAAAGGAGCAGCCCTGGACGGGTGGCTCGGTTGGTTGGAGTGTAGTCCTGTACACCCAGAGGCATGGGTTCGATCCCCAGTCAGGGCACATACCTAGGTTGTGGATTCAGTCCTTGGTTGGATTGCATACAGGAGATAACCAATCGATGTTTCTTTCTCCTTCTCTCTTTTCCTTCTTCTCTCTGTAAAAAATCAATAGACCTATCCTCGATTAAAAAAAAATAATGGAGCAATGTATATGTATTATGCTTATATGAAAAATGAAAAAGAAAGTTTTAACAGTAGTTTCCTCTGAGGAGGGAAACTATGAAGCAGTGGGAAGGTGAGGGCTTATAAGTTGTTTTCCCTATGCTTTTAATTACTAAAAAAATAAATTTTTAAATGCTGTTCATAAGTAAAACACAAAAATTTAAGTCATAAACACATGGATGATAAATCAAGGAAGGGGCGTTCCGGCTGCAGGCGCTGACGCTGGAGCCCAAGCAGAGAAGGCAGATCAGGCAGGAGGGTCCCTGTGAGTATGAGAGTATGTGTGCGGGCAGGGAGGTGGGAAGAGGAGACAGAGGGGACTTCAGGGAAATTCAAAGCATCAGAAAGACGTGATTTGCTATTGCTGGCGTTGAAGATGGATAGGGCAATGAGTCAGCTTTAGCCAAAAGAAAGAAGCCTTTTGGTACTGGAAATGCTTCTGCCCCTAAACCTTACATTTCCATGACCTTGCTTGCCAGCAGAAACAGAAGGGGACAGAGAGATGGCCTTGGGGTCAGCCTCCCACATCCCGTGTGAGTGCATCCAATTGTAGACCTGATTGCACATCCGGCCCAATGTGCAGCGCCTTCTGCGAAGTGTGAGTGGAACTGCCCAGCCTCCCAGCTAGGAGGAAGGAAAAACGGAAGGTGAGAGTCACTTGAAGGTCTTTATCTTAGTCTTGCTTTCCTCTCCAGCACAGATTTTGGGTGGTAAGCTGTTGCTGGGAGTTCTTGTGCGTGTTTTAATTTTGTAAAAATGTTTAAGTTTGTATCTTCAAGTTGGCACTGAATCTCAGTTACATAAGTTTGCATCCATTTTACTTTTGAGTTAATAACAAATTAACATTTGTTGTATACAATGTTCCCAAACAGGTATAAACACTTTTTGGAACTATTTTCTTTTTATTTATTTTTTGAATATATAATCTTTATTATATTTTTTTCCAATACCACTCAGTCCCCTTATAGGAATTATTTTGTTTTTAGAAGAAAACATTATTTAGTAAATAATATCATAGTCCCAAAAGATATATTATGAAAGTGTATATGAAAGTTAGTGGGGGTGAGGGAGTGGAGGCTGTTCTGAGTCATTATTCTGTCTCATTAAAAAAAATTATAATTCTTATTGTACTTGTGAGTTTTGATTAGTTTTAATGTTAAAACTAAATTGTTAAAACATTAGCAAATTATTATTGATATAGTCTTTTCCATTCGTTCAAGATTATGAATTGTAAGGGAACAAAGCAGCACTTCCAGTTGACAAGTGGAACCACAGGCAATGGGATGACTCCGAGTAAGCCTGTGACAACGAGAGCAATCAACTGGAGCGATGAGAAAACTACCCACAAAGTGCCACCAAGGAACATCCACCTCAGAACGCCCGGGAGCCGGCACTGTAAGTGGCAGGAGGACTGTCGGAAGTAGTGTGCATGGCTACCAGGTTCCAAGAGAACAGATTAGCGAGTTTGGGCAAGACTAGTTTTTAGAGCTACCATTATAACTGAAGCGGGATAAAAAGGGCAAATACACAGGTCTCATTCATATGTGCAGTTTTTCTAATAGCCTGTACCAAGGGCCTAACTTCTGACCAGAGGCTATAAAAGTCATAAATGAAATCGTTGCTGTGGAAGTGACAGCCAGTCACCCTGAGTGCTGGTGTGGAAGGGACACTGATAAAAGAACACACATTCTGTGCCTTGAGGCTGGGTCTCCCAAAGCAGAAGCAGGGACTGAAACCCAAATTATAATTACTCTAAAGAAATAAAAGTATTTTTTTATTAAACATTTTTTTATTGCTGTTCAAGTACAGTTGTCTGCATTTTCTCCCCACCCCTCCACCCCACCCCAGTCAAACCCACGTCCCTCTCCCGCCTCCACCCTCCCCCTTGATTTTGTCCATGTGTACTTTATAATAGTTCCTGTAAACCCTTCTCCCCACCCCCCCTCCCCTCTGGTTATTTTTAGATTGCTCTTAACTTCAATGTCTCTGGTTATATTTTGTTTGCTTTTTTCTTCTGTTGATTAGGTTCCAGTTAAAGGTGAGATCATATGGTATTTGTCCCTCACTGCCTGGCTTACTTCACTTAGCATAATGCTCTCCAGTTCCATCCATGCTGTTGCAAAGGGTATAAGCTCCTTCTTTCTCTCTGCTGTGTAGAATTACATTGTGTAAATGTACCATAGTTTTTGGACGCACTCATTTGCTGATGGGCGCTTAGCTTGCTTCCAGTACTTGGCTATTGTAAATTGTGCTGCTATGAACATTGGGGTGCATAGGTTCTGTTGGATTGGTGATTCAGGGTTCTTAGGGTATAATCCCAGCAGTAGAATTGCTGGGTCAAAAGGCAGTTCCATTTTTAGTTTTCTGAGGAATTTCCATACTGTTTTCCACAGTGGCCTCACCAGTCTGCATTCCCACCAACAATGTACTAAGGTTCCCTTTTCTCCACATCCTCTCCAACATTTGTTTGTTGATTTGTTTATGTTGGCCACTCTGACTGGTGTGAGGTGGTACCTCACTGTGGTTTTAATTTGCATCTCTCTGATGGCTAGTGATGCTAAGCATGTTTTCATATGAGAAATAAAAGTATTTTTGATACCCAAATGAGATTTGGTGGTTTTAGAGAAATTCAGGTAATAATTTACAGGAGCTATCAGAAAATTGAGCAATGCAAAAAGCTGAGTAATGGAAATATACTAATTTGAATAAATAGGCAGATGTAGTATTTAGCAAACTTAATGCCTAATAATTCTATGAAATATTTGAAATAGGACATAATGGCAATGTTTACCAAAAGTAAAAGATCTACGAAGGTTAGTGAAATGTAAAATACTCATAGTTTTTATTGGCGTTTTTTCTTCTCATTTCAAGTGTGAGGATTTTAATAACATTTTCCCAAGCATAAGCAAGAATCGCAGACGGACCACGGAAGGGCTGGTTTGTTTCCTGTCGCTGGGACGCACAGAGCAGTCTTCTGAAGAAAGGGCAGTTGCTTTTCAGTGAAATTCCGGGCAACCTGCTGAAATACACCAGGGTAATACCCTGCTTCCCTGTATTTTCATCCTCTGCTTTCTCCACTGGGTCATTCTTAGCGGACGAATTTCCTATTTTATTTCAGTTTTAGTGCCTTAAATCATCGTACTTTTGACTCCTTGCATTTCGTTTTGTTGTACCAGGATGCCCTGTGGATAAGCTCCCAGTCCTGCGCACACGCGCGTGACAGAGAGAGCCCCTCCCTCGCGCTGCACTTTCCTTCACCGGCAGCGTCGGTGGCTGGGTGGTGGTGGGGGAACCAGCTCCCCAGGCTACCTGGGCGCACTGCATCCTCGCCCTTCAAAATTCTTCCTAAAACTGTTTTTAGAGATATATAAAAGATGACTTGGAGCTCTGATCAGTGTGGCCCAGTTGGTTGGGCATCCTCCTGCAAAGCGAAAGATCTCAGGTTCCATTCCTGGTCAGGGCACATGCCTGCGCTTGGTTCTGCCCCCAGCTGGGGTGTCTGTTTCTCTCTCTTCCACATGGGTGATGTTTCCTTTGCACTCGCTTTCTCCCTTTCTCTAAAAATGAATAAATACAATCTTTGAAAAAATGACTGGGAAAAACAGAAAGCTCTGCTGTGGTTGGAAAGTAACGAAATTTTTCCATATTAATTTTTATTTATTTTATTATTTATTTATATATTTTTGTGGTTTTTCAATTGTTGTTCAATTACAGTTGTCCCCATTCACCCTCCCCAGCCCTTACTCTCCCCTGCCCTACCCACCCCTCACCTCCCACACACCCGTGTTGTCTTTGTCCTTGGGCCCTTTATACCTGTTCCTTGATTTAATCCTTCCCCTTCTTTCCCCCTGTTATCCCCTCTCCCCTCCCCTCTGGTTACTGTCAGTTTGTTCTTTATTTCCATGTCTCTGGTTCTATTTTGCTCGCTTGTTTTGTTGATTAGGTTCCACTTATAGGTGAGATCTTAGGATATTTGTCTTTCACTACCTGGCTTATTCACTGGCTGGCTTAATTTTTAGTTCTAACAAAATTTAAAATGAGGATTACAGTGTTATATTTTATTTATCAGAATAATTTCAATACTATTTGATTTAGTATTTAGTATATAAAGTATGCTTTATGTATACTTTTGGTATATAATATTTCACAGTATATAAAATATCTGAAGTATGATTTTAAACTAAGAGCATCAAGGGAAAATCTGAAAGAGAAAGCTGTAGTAGTCAAACAATGAGGTGTTACTAGAACACTAGATGTTCAGGCCGATGAGACAGAATAGATAGTTCAGGGTTTGATCTTATTATATACAATGTAACATATGATAAAATCATTTCAAATCAGTAGGGAGGATGAGAGAAAAATATATTCAACAGTTTCAGATGAAACAAGCAGCATTTTGAAAGAAGGAATTTTGTGCACTCCATACCTTACTAAAATAAATTCTAGAGAACTAAAGTGTTACATTGAAAAATATACAACCACAAAAATGAGAAAAAAATTATTATTTCTAGGTAAATGGGTAATGACAACTTTAGACACTGATGAAAGATCTCATAAAGAGACATTTTTGACTACAGAACATGAAAAATTTCTATGCATAAGAAAAAATTTACTGAAGTTTAAAGGCAACCAAAAAGTGACAAAATATTTGGAGCAAATATATCATACCATTAACATATTTATTATATAAAGAATTCTTACAAATTGAAAAGGAAGTAAAGTCCAGTGGGTAATGGGCTTTCCTCCAGGTAAATTTAACAGTTAAAAAATATGGAAAAATATTAAACTTAATTTGTAGTGCAAGTGGGAATTAAAAGTAGTTGCTATTTTTAATAGCAAAAACTCATTACATTTGCAGACTAAAGACTGATAATATTTAATGCTGGTGAGAGTGCAGGAACTTGTACCAATTGTGTGCACTGATAGAATCCTTCTGGAGAGTATTTGATGATGTTCATTAGGAACCATACAATTGTTTGCAACTTAAGAATTTAGACAATCTTTTTATGAAGATATGATTTACGTGTAATGAAATGGATAGTTCTTTTTTCCTTTTTCCCCATTTTCTTATTGTTGTTCAATTACAGTTGTCCCCGTTTTCCCCCCATTACTCTCCCCTGCCCTACCCACCCCCCATCTCCTACATTCAGTTCTCCCCCCTTGTCTTTGTGACTTTGTGAAATGTATAGTTCCTTTTTTTAAAAAAGATTTTATTTATTTATTTTTAGACAGAGGGGAAGGGAGGGAGAAAGAGAGGAAGAGAAACACTAATGTATGGTTGCCTCTCGTGTGCCCCCTACTGGGGATCTGGTTTGCAACCCAGTCATGTGCCCTGACTAGGAATCGAACCAGCGACCCTTTGGTTCGCAGGCCGGAGCTTAATCCACTGAGCCATACCAGCCAGGGCTGAAATATATAGTTCTTAAGTGTGCAGTTTGATGAGTTTTATCTTAGTTTGATGAGTTTTTATAGATGCATACACCCATGCAATTCATACCCCATTGAAGAGCCAGCACATTTTATCACCTCAAAAAGCCCCTTCGTGCACTTCCCCAATTCTCCCCACATTCTCCTCTCATCTCCTACCATTTTTCTGCTGATTTTTCACCATAGATGGACTTTGTTCTGGGACTTTGTATATATGGGATTTTACAGAATGTAGTCTTTTGTGTCTGACTTCCTTTTGCTCAGTGTTTGGGATTCGTGTATTTTGTTACATGTATCAGTAGTCCACTCCTTTTTATTGCCAAGTAGTATTTATTGTATACCTTAATTTGCTCACTTATCTGTTGATGGGCATATGGGTTATTTCTAATTTTTGACTTTTATGAAAAAGTTTTTTAACATTCTTTTTTTAATATATTTATTGATTATGCTATTACAGTTGTCCCATCTCCCCCCCCCACTCCACTCCATCTTTAACATTCTTTCCTTTGATTTTTTATGATGGTAAAATATGTATAATATAAAATTTGCTATTTTAAGCATTTTAAATGTACAATTTCTTGGCATCTGTTACATTTAAAATGTTGTGCAACGATCATCACTATCTATTTCCAGAAAACCTTTCATCATCCCGAACAGAAATTCTTTCATTTCTCTTCCCCGTAGTCCCTGGTAACCTCTAAGCTACTTTCTGTCCCTAACGATGTGTCTGTTCTAGATATTCCTTGTACGTGGTATCACACACTATTTGTTGCACTTAGCATAATGCTTCCAAGGTTCATGCACATTGCACATGTATCAGAACTTTGGTCCTACCTCTGGATTGATAACTTTGCATTGTGTGTGTGCACGTTTTGTTAGCCCCTTCACCTGCTGATGGGCGCTTGGGTTTACCCTTTTGGCTATTGTGAATTATGCTGTTATGAACACTGATGTATAAATATGTATTTGAATCCTTATTTGTAAGTCTCCTGAGTATATTTCTAGGAGTGTAATTGCTGGGCCATATGTCTGTGAACATCCTTGTATAGTCTTTGTATGTACATATACTTCCATCTAGTGTGGGTAAAAATGTAGAGGTGGAATTGCTGGGTCGTAGGGCAGGTGTAGGCTTTGCTCCATGAAAAACAGTCAATCCAAGTTTTGAAGTGATCGCGCCGTTTCATGCTCACACCGACAGTACCTAAAATGCTAGTTGCTCCACATCCTCGTCAACACTTGATGGGGGATGTCTTTTTTCCCCTCTATGTGCCAAGTGGTCAATATGATTTTCAATGTCTCACAACCACTGTGCACAAAAGGTATTATTATTTATTTTTAAATTGAGACTTGATCGACGTAACATCATATTAGTTTCAGGTGTACAAATAGTGATTTGATACTTGTGCATATTGTGAAATGATCACCACAAGGAAGTAAGTCTAGTTAACATTTATCAACATGCATAGTTACTCATTTTTTCCTATGATTTATTCTCTTAGCAATTTTCAAATATACAATACAGTATTATTAACTACAGTCACCATGCTGTACGTTACATCCCCAGGATTTATTTACTTGTAACTGGAAGTTTTGTGTCTTCTGACCACCTCCATGCATCCCCCACCCCCATAACTACCAACCTGGTTTTTGTTTCCATGAGCTTTGTTTTTTAGATTCCACGTGTGAGATCTTGTCTTTTTTTTTTTTTAAGTCTCTTTCTTTCTTTCTGGAAAGAGAGGGAGAAAGAGAGGGAGAGAAACATCAGTGTGTGGTTGCCTCTCATGCACACCCAACTGAGGACCTGGCCTGCCACCCAGGCGTGTGCCCTGACTGGAACTTGAACCCACTACCCTTTAGTTCACAGGCCGGCGCTCAATCCACTGAGCCACACCAGCCAGGGCTTGTCTTTTTAATTATAGTCATTTTGATGCCATTATCTCATAGTTTTAATACACAATTACCTCATGACTTAAGATACTGAGCACTTTTTCAAGTGTTTATTGGTTATTCTTATCTTTCTTTGTGAAGTGACTGTTGAAATGCTGTGCTCTCTTAAAAATTGCATTGCTTTGTCATTATTATCGAAGCAGCAGTTGCTACAATAAAGAGCTCGCAAACAGACCTACACTTAAACAGTCAGTTGATTTCTGACCAAGGTGCCGAAACAATTCAACGGGAGAAGGAAAATATTTTCACAAATTGACCTGAAACAATGGAACTTCAGCCCTGTTCACTTGAGATGAATCATAGACCTAAATGTAAAAATTAGAACTATAAAACCCTGAGAAGGAAGCAAGAGGATATCTTCATGACCTTGGAGAAAGCAAAGAGTCCTTGAGGAAGACACAGAAAGCAGTAACTTTTCACAGGGGTTCCTGGGGTCCTGGGCTTGACTTGGGGCCCATAACTAGGAAGACAGCAGGTCCTGCCAAGGTGCTCTTTGCATGGGACCCCCGAGGCCTGGGTGCAGCTTTGTGACTAACAACGAGGACTGTGTCCTGTACCCCTCAACACCTCAGGCAAGGACTTAACGGACTATCTGGTCTTACCAAATACCCCACACCAAAGAAAGACATGAGTCACCTTCCGGGGCCTTTTCCACTTAGTTAATGTGGTTTTCTCACATTAGACCAAGTTCTCCACAAGTGTTCAGAGCAGAGAAGAGCGGCTGACAGGAGGCAGGCATTACAGAGGCACGTGGGGTAGCAGCTCTGCACTAGAAACCTGGAGGCAGGAACAGCGTGGAGTGGGGGAAAACCTGGGGTCTGGAGTCTGATGGGCCTGGGTTCAAATCCTCAGACCTTTCCTTTTGGAGCTGTGTGTCCTTGGGCAATTCACTAGACCCCTCTGAGTTTGACATCAATTGACTGTTTGGTCCGAGGGCTGTTTTAGGCAAGGTGGGGAGGCGCTGACTGCAGACGCAGCCCTGCCCTCAAGTAATACCTGCGACTCAACTTTCCACAAAAAGCTCCTTTTCCTAACTTGCCTGCTTCACTACCAGTGCCTCAGCCTCCCAGGCCCCAACTATTGTCAAACTGCTTGCTTCTCTCTTCTATTTCCTGCATCCAATTAGCTACAAAGTCCTAGCAATTCTTCCTTAAAAATGCCTTTTAGCGAGAAGTCCTGCTGTAGCTGGTACTGCCATTGTTGACCCGACTCCTGTTCCTTGTCATTCTTCCTGGCAGAATTCCAATTTTATTCAATGTGGCAACAAAAGTCCCGCGAAAGGCTTCCTTTCCTACAGCCCTTTGCAGCTGGGAGGCTGCTGAGGTGTACCAGTGATAGGTAAGCTGAAGTTTCTAGGCAAGATTTACTTTTCTTATGTGGGTACCACCCCTTCCTACTTCACTCTATTTTTCTACTTGGGATGAGGCCCTGAAGTGTGGAGGAGCCTCAGCTGGCTTCTTGAGATCACGAGGCACGCATTCTGAAGAAGGTGTTCCTGTCACTCACCCAGACTAGTGCATGAGCCATCAGAGGGCTCCCAGCCCTTCTCTGCAGGTGGAAGTGTCCAAGGGACCACTTGAGTCCCAGAGGCACAGGACTACAGTCGTGGTTCATCCCTAAAGTACATTAGGCCACCAGGGGGAAAGATGGAGGAAAATCTCAATTTATGGACATGAAAAGATATTCCTGATATTTTGTTAAATTTAAAAAGCTGTTTAAAAATAATTTTTTATCATATGCAATTATACATAAACATGTGCTTATTTATAAACATATGTATTTAAAAGTGTAAATGGATATTCCTGTAAACGTTTAACAGGCTTATTTATATCTATCTGGTGAGCTTATAAGTCCTTTCATTTATTTTTTTTCTTACTTATCTGATTAAATGGTTTTCCAGTAAAAATAAAAGACAAAAAGTGCTTAAAATGCTTAAACTCAATGCTCCTTAGTTTGGTATTCAGTGGCTTCCACAGTGGGCAGAAATAAAGGTGGTGTGTTTGTGTGTCTATGGATTTGTAGTGTTCGAGAGTGTGTGACTGTGGGTAAGTGTGTGCATATATGTAAGTGTACAGATGTTTGGGAGTGTGTGTGAATTTGTGAGTGCTTTGGAGAATGTGTGACTCTGAGTTAGTGTGACTATGTATAAGCAAGTGATGTGAGTGAGTATGAGTGTGTGGGTCTGCCTCCCTGGGGTTGGGGTGAACAGCCAGAAAGGATTCAGGGGGCCCCCACCATTCTTGGTTCCATCCCGGGCACAGCAAGCCTGCTTCTCCAACTCGTGACTCTGCCCTCCTTTGAGCTGGAACGGAGGTGAGAATGAGGCCCCCCAGTCTGACTCTGGGGAGGGGCCTGACTGTCTGCTTTTTGTTTCTATGACAGCTGCTGCTCACGCTGCAGTGGCTGCTAGGCCAGTAACCCTCCTGGTCACACCAGCCTAAGAAGGTGACTGGATCAGTTATTGCCACTCAATCTTTAAAGGAACTCCTTTACCAAAAAGCTTTGTGGCTAAAGACGTTTGGAAAGGCTGAGAATTCGGCTTTGAGGATCCACAACACACACTGACTCCAATTTAAAGGTGCTGAGAAGTCCTGTGGATGTAACCCTGGTGAACCTTGCCAGACCAGCATTCCACCTGAGGACAGGAACCCCCTCTCCACTCCCCCGACAGCACCTGTTAACTTCCCTCAGAACCAGTTTTCACAGAAGCTGCCGTGGGGCATGGTGAGCCATGAAAACAGCCTGCATCTGCCTAGCACATGGCAGGCTGCAAAGCTTCCTCACACACACAAAGATGCCGCCTTGGAGCCCTGTGGGCAGGCAACGCTGACCTCATTTTACAGGTAAGGGGACTGGCGACCCAAGAGGTGGAGCACCTTGCTCAAGGTACCCCAGCTTTAAAAAGGCCTGCCTGCCTTGGGACTCCATCCTCTTTCCTGCCCACAGAAGCTAGTGTAGAGCAGGGCCCTGAATGGGCTCAGGAAAGATGAAATCTTTTAGACAAGAAGGTGGTGCTGAAGCTAAGGACTCAGTCATGATGTGACTCCTGGGGAGGTGGATGGGGTCGAATAATTAGCGATGAGGCTGAAGGGGCCTGTGATGGGAGATGCTGAAGGGAGGGTTCCAACTGATCTTGGCTGGGTGCGTCTGTCATCTCAGCAGCCAGAAGTGAAGGACCCCAAAGAAGGTAGAAGCTGAGTTCTACTCCCCCCACCCACTCAGCTCAGTAAGCTCTAGTCCTGAGTGTGTGTGTGTCCATGCATGTGTGTGTATCTAGGGGAGGGGGGAGCATAGGACCTCTGAGGCACCACCCCTTCCCCCCTGTCCTACCCATGCTGGTGGTGGTGTTTGTGGTAAACCCTGTGACATGGGGTGGCGGCCTACCAGAGGAGAAGGATATGGCAACCTGCTGGCTTCTCAGCCTCCATAAAACAGGGTGTGGGGGATACGTTGGCAGCTGCCCCACCATGGCCTCCTGGGCTCTCCTGCTCCTTGCCTTGGCGCTCCTGGGCCCCCCAGGTAAGGCCAGTCTCCTCAGTGGAGATCCTGACAACTCCCCCAGTCCCTCAGCAGCTTTCTCCTCATGGAGGCCTTTCCCGCTGAACCTGGTGCAGCTGCAGCCCATCAGTGACCTGGCCGATGGGGAGAGACAGCCAGTGGGAGGACGTGAGCCCTGGCTGGGGCTCTAGTCCCAACTCTGCTGGCCACTGGTGTGGCCTGTGTCCCCCCTTTTCCTCCCTGGGCTCTGCCTCTTCATCTGTGTTAGGAAGGTCCTTGGCCCTCGTCAGAGGGTCTGGAGTTGCTTCTGGCCCACACTGGCTAGGGTTAGGATGGGGCTTGGGAGCGAGCGGAGACCTGTCACTGCTCATTCCCTGCTCCACACAAGCGTCCCCTCCCGGGCCCTGGAGTCATGGGAGGCTCCCAGGGCTCAGTTGAGGGTAAAGGCACTGCAGGAAGGGAGAATGGGTGGGGTCATTTTTTGGAAGGAAAGAGAAAAATAAACACAATCTCTTGAAAGGAGATGAGGACTTTCCTCTTAGATCAACCCCCAGATCTGTGTGTGTGTGTGAGAGAGAGGGGGTGGGAGGAGGTGTCTGAGTAGGGGAGAGGGGAACAGTCTTCTGGCTTTTTAGAAGAACTTGAAAGCATGTCTTATTGTTTGTTTGTTTTGTTTTCTTTGTTTTGCTGTTTTTGCTGAGAGTGGGTCAGTGCACCTCCAGGACAGTGTGGGAGGGGAGGGCCTCCCAGACTCCTCACAAAGCCCCACTCCCATCCTGGGCCCTGGGCACCTCCTGGGTTCCCCACCAGCTGGGAGAACGGACCTTTCCCTCTCGTTCCATCTGTGGAGGAATCCTGATGCTCTTTCTTCCCCAGATCTGGCCTTTTCTAGTCTGACCCCTGAGTGCTCTGACCTGGCCACGGCCAACCTGTGTGATGGAGAGCAGCTTTGCCAGGGCCTGGCCCAGAAGGACCCCCAGGTACTCAGGTTCCTGCTCACCTCCCACAGACTCTCTCTCTCCTCCCTGGACAGTGGTAGGGTGAGGGCTGGAGGTCTCTAATGAACAGGCGAGGGGCCGGAGGGGCTGTGAGCTGAAGACTGCTTTTGCTCACACCCATGCCTGGTGGGCGGGGTGCTACATTAGTTTGGCTGGGCCCTCCCGGAGAGGGTCTGACAGGAGAACAGGAGTCCGTGCTGGGCTGGGAGAGGTGCTGTGGGTGTCCAGCAAGTTCCGGGGTCTCTCTGAGACTAGCAGGTGGGTGGGCAGGGGCCAGCCAGCTTGGTTCAGGCCTCTAAGGACAGAAAGATCATAGATGATTCTGCTGGCCTTGGAGTGTCTGAGAGACCACCTCTCTTGACAGGGTAAGCTGCTGACCGCAGGAAAGGAGCAGGGCCTCATCAATTGTTGTCTCTGCCAGATGATCATCCAGAATCTGCAGAAAATTGTGGGAGACCAGCCTAATGAGGTGAGGCTTGTGGAGCCTTTGGCTTGGTGGTCAGTGGAGTGGGCAGCCTGGGTGCCCAGCAGGCCTCCCCAGAGGTGGACGCTGGATGAGGAGGGCACTGGGTGAGGGCCAATCCCCGTTGGTCCAGAGCTTCTCAGCAGAGGATCTGTGGGGCCCCTTACATAGCTGAGGATGGACTTCAGGGGAACCTTGGAGATCATGGCACTCTGGGAGTGTGCACATAGGAGGAAGAGTTTGAATGCTTTCCATGCAATTCTCTGGGCAGAGTTTTGAGAGGCTGGTCCAGGGGGCCTGAGTCAGTACTGCAACTGGCTGAATGGCCTGACAAGTCATTAATGTGTTCTGAGCCTCAGTTTTCTCAGCTGTGGAATGGGATGGATGGTAATTCCCACCTGGCAAGTTGCCTAAGCCTTTTAAAGGAGTGGAGGGTGGGATGTGCTCCACTCTACTTTGGGCACTGAGTGAATGCTTCACAAGTGAATGTGTCCTGACCAAGAACCATTGTTTCACTCTCCCTCCCTCTTTCCCGTCCCCGCCCCGCTGAACACCTTGGCACTGCAAGGCCCGCCTGCAGGCCTGGGTCCTCATATTTATCTTTCTCCACTGGGATGGCAGTAGAAAATAGTTTAACATCAAATGTGCCAAGGCTCCAAGCTCTCATGCCCTCCTAACCTTCTCCACGCACCTCCTGTAGGTGTAAAACCAGCCAGGTCCTACACCCAGGGAGGTGCATAGGCAGAGCCTTTAATGTGGGTCTGGCAGCCGTGGGCAACATTCTCCACACAGAGGACAGGGGGCAGTTGTACAGGGAGCTGAGACTCTGGAGCGGCCAAACGTCCTTCTCTCAAGAGCTCCTATTGGCCAGGGTTTGGCCAGGGCGTTGGGGACTGGGCCCAGTCTCTCTAGTCTTCACTCCCACGGCTGCCTGGCACCAGCGTCCTGCACACAGCACTCCCATCTCCGGAGCTGCTGGGGCCTGCAGTGGGGTGGAGCTGGCTAGGGCTCACTGGATTCCTGTGTTGTACTGTGATGCTGCCACTGCAGGACACCATTGCCGGGGCTGTGTCCCGGGTGTGCGACAAGGTGAAGTTCCTGAGAGACCTCTGCAGGAAGACCATGAGAAAATTTCTTGGACGCATCTCCCAGGATGTCATCGCTGGCAAAACTCCCCATGCAGTTTGTGTGGACATCTTTATATGCAAATCTCAGGCAGGTGAGTGCAGAGGTGACAGCAGGGACTCATTCCTGGAGGGCCCCAGACAGCCTCCCCACGCATGTGTGACAGGGTTTAAAAACACAAAAATACATAGAAAACTTCATAAGCAGCTCATACATGTCCCTCCATGCTTCCTTGTTATGACACATTACTTCCCTCACTTCCAATCTAGGAAAGTGTGGAGAAGTAGGGTAGGTGGGCATTAGCTAGAAATGTTTGAGGAACACTCATTAAGAGCTTTGAGAAATATTCATAAGATCTTGGGTTTTTTTTTATAATTTCTTTTTTCCCCACAGGCCATCCTGGAGTAAAATCACATCTCCGCCTCTCCACAAGTGTGTGACCCTAGGCAAGTAAATTAACCTCTCTGAGCTCCAGTTTCCTCATCTGTGAAAAGGGGATAGTAATTCCTATTTCTGATGTTGGAGAGTGAATGAGATCATGATGTATAAAGAGCTTGGCACCAAGGCAATGCTCTTGGACTGAGATATGCGAGAGACATCAGAGCCCTGATCAAACTCCCATCCCCAGCCTAGCACAGATCCTTGGAAATGGGTGCCAAGGCTACATCCATCCCCATGACCCTGAGGGCCTGAGAGCTGGGCTTGGGAATCCTTCTGGGCAGGGAGGGCTCTGCCAGCCTCTTTCCCCAGCGCTTCCCAGGCTCTGCCAAGATAGAACAGGCCATGGCTGCTGGGGAGGGGGTCCAGAGGGGCCTCACGATTGGCCTCACAATTGGCTCTGGCAGTTTCTCCAGCCCTCACTGATGCTTCGGGACTTGATACTGGCAGACCCCTTAGTGTTAGGTCCCCATCATTTCCTGTCATTATAGCCTGTGGCTTTTACCTTCAAAGCCCCACTACCTGCACAGGCTCCTGACTGGCTTCTGGTGTGTTCCCCGCTGAACACACCAGAGTCCCTGTGTCCCCCAGAGACCCCACATATTCCATAGCTGGCTCTTCTCTCCATTCTAGGTGAGCCTCTTGTGAGCCTCTGGAGCCTCTGGCTGCACCCTGGGGAGAAAGCACAAGAACTCCAGCACTAGCTGCTGCTCCTTCCTTCTGAAACCCACAGCCAGCCTCCAGGTTCTCTCACCTCCCTCCTCCATTGCCTTCCCCGTCTTGGAAAATAAACTGTTGTGCAAGGTTTTAGTGCAGCTTCTCTTCCTTTGGTGGATTTCAGGGGAGGGCTCAGGGGCGTGCTTGGGCGATGCATGCATTCATTTAGTAAAGTTGCTTTATGGCCCCCACTCTGTTTTACATGCCAGGGATTTGGTTAGTGGTGAACAAGGCCACCTTAGCAGCTCTCACACACGTTGTCATGAAATACTGGTTGAGCACGTGCTAGAGCCACATGTTACTACAGAGGACGGGGTCTATAGCACGTATACCTCCAGGAGATTTCTGAATGGCTGGGGAGAGCAGCAGGGTCACAGGAAGAGTTCTTTTGGTCATAAGAACAGAAACCCATCATCCTTTTGCTTCTCTCGGCAGCCAGCCTTCTTTTGCTGTTCGGGTGAGTGTATTATTTAGGATTTTGTTTCAAGCAACAGAAGTCTTAGTTCACTCTGGCTTAATAAAAAAGACAACTTATTGACTCAAATAATTAACCAGACCATAGATAGCTTCAGGCACAGAATGATCCAGAAATCTGTGGCATCACCAGACCTCCAGTCCTGTTTCCTTCTCTGCCATCCTCTCACTTCTTCCCACCTCCACAGGGTACAATTGACCTTCCTTCTTGCTAGCGGGAATGGCTGCGTCAGGTCAAGACTTTCCGTCTAGACAGTATGTCATCTGTAGCTTCTTTTCCAGTAGCTACCTTGGAAGAGGAAAGAAGCTTCTTCCTCGGAAACCCATCAGGTTTCTCCTCAGGTCTCATTAGCCTGAATGGTTAGAGGCCCACCTGATCGATCGCTGTGCTCAGGGGCATGGGAGGTATTGGGGAGCCTGGGGAGCAAGGCACACTCCTGGGGTGTGTGGGGGTGGGGCCTATCTGCCCTAGTCATGTAGTTGAGAATGGACATGAAAATCTGGGAGAGTTTGTTACTGGAGGAGGGGAAATAGGTCCTGGCCACCACAAAGGGCCATGGTGTGTCAGTCAGGTTTCAATAAAATAAAATAAAATAATAAAATAAAATAAAATAAAATAAAATATTCAAAGGGATTCCCATTGGTGAAATCTGGGACAATTTGAGTATCAAAATAGTTAATGACAGTAACTCGTAACCCATTGGATGAATTAGAATCCATATAAATATAAATAATGAATTAATAAATAAAAAAGGGATAAAGGAAAGTGTTACCTTACAAGAGAATGCCAACTAATAAATGTAAACATAGTTGCAAAGTATATCTCCCCAAATGCTTACTAATTACTTGATATTAACTAATAAATTTCATTATTAGTTAATCTGAGAGTGAAAAAACCTGGAAGACAGGTGACAAAAGTTCACGTCATGACTAATGGGACAAATCAACATCATGAGCTTCACAATACAGTGCACTGAGAGGAACATAACACTTTTTCTGCTGCTCCTGCTGAAAAAGCATAAATCACAAGCAAACATCAGACAAACCCAAACTGACATTGCACACAGTAGCTGGCCTGAGCTCTTCAAAATGCCGAGGTCACGAAAGACAGGAGAGATGGAAGAACTATTCTAGATCAAAGGAAGCTAAAGAGATACATCGATCTAATTGCAGCACAGGATCATGGTTGGGATGTGTGTTACGTGCCGTGGAGTCGGCTCTGACTCCTGGAGACCCTGTGAATGAGTGATGTCCATGGTGTCCCGTCCTCAACACGCCTGCTCAGCTCCTGCAGGCTCATGCCTGTGGCTCTGTTCCTCCTGAGTAACTTGGCATGCTTTCTGACCCAGGAGTCTTCTCTTTCCACACTTTCTCTATTTCATTTTGAACTGTCTTTTGTTTCTGATTGGACCTTTTTATGCTGCTGAGGTCCTCACTAAGTTCCTTGAGCATCGTTAAACCAGTATTTTGAACTCCACATTTGGTAGATTGCTTATTTCCACTTCATTTAATTCTTTTTCTGGAGTTTTGATCTGTTTTTTCACTTGGGTAATGTTTCTTTGTCTCCTCATTTTGGCAGCCTCCCTGTGTTTGCTTCTATGTATTAGGTAGAGCTGCTTTGACTGGTGTCTTGGTAGTGTGGCCTAAGGTAGTAAGTGTCCTGTAGGGTTCAGTGACACAGCCTCCCCTATCACCCAGCTGGGTACTCGAGGTGCACCCTTCTTGTAGGCTGAGTACTCCCTCTTCTTGTAGTTGAGCCTTGATTGCTGTTGGCAGATCAATGGGAGGGATTTACCCAGGCCAGTCACCTTCAAGAATAGGCTGTGACTACTTACCAACAACCTCTGCCTTCCTTGGGAGATCAGCTGTACAGGGGCAGGGTGGTGGTGCTTTGATGTGATCTGTAGCTGACCACTGGGTGCACTTGCCCTGGACTTCCTGGGTGGTGCAGGCCAAGGTCAGCGCCCACTTGTTTTTTCCCCAGGCCACTCTTCCTGAGCTATAAAACAGTCTGAGGTGGCTGCTACTTGTGCTGGGCTTGGAGATTCCCAGGCAAAGCCAAGCTGTGAATCTAGGCTGGCTGCTGCTAGTGCTATGCTTGGGCTTCTGTTTGATAAGATTTAGGAAGTTGTGAAGCATGAGCCAACCAGCCATTCATATGGAAAAGCATATGAATGCTTGGGTGGGCTGTGAATTGGGTGGGGTGGAGTCTCTGGGGATCTCCCAGGCAGGTTATATGGTGTTAGTCAGATTGATGGAGTCTCAGATATGGCACCAGCTTGCCAGGTCTGTGGGGGGAGGGTTTAGAAAAGGGACAATGGCCTCTGCTTGCCTTCATGCCAGACACTTCAGTTCCTCCCTGTATGCCACTGGTGCCTCTCAAGCTGCTACCCCAGTGCTGGAGCTCAGAGGGAGTGAGTCTGAGAAGGTGAGTCCATGCGTGGGTTCTTTAAGAGGAACTGCTTAGGGCTTTAGCAGTTTCTTCCACTAACTCAATCCCTACTGGTTTTTGCAGCCAGAAGTTGTGGGGTCTTAATCTTCTTGGCACTAGAACCCTGGGCTGGGGGTCCTCATTCCCAAGATATCCCTCTCGAATTTTTATCCACCACACTTGGGTGAGAAACCATCCTGTTCTGTGTCTGCACCCCTTCTACCAGTCTGGGTGGTTGTGGTTTCTTTAATTCTGTAGTATTAAGACTTCATTCATCTTGATTTCTGATAGTTCTGAGTGATGGTTGTTCTATATTTTAGTTATAATTTTGATGTGGTTGTGCAAAGAAGCAAGTCATGTCTGCCTATGCTGCCATCTCAACTCAGTACATGTCTTTTTAATGTTGTGTGTGTGAACTATGAAGTATGTATGAACACTTCTGTTGAATTTATGGTTATCTCAAGGAAAAGCACTTGTGCCATTGAGTCACAAGCTGAACTACCTATTTTATCAGGAAACACTATTTTAACAGTTGTGGTAAAAAACACAAAAAATTTACCATGGCTATCACTTTAAAATGTACAGATCAGCAATGTCCAGTATTGTTTTGAATCAGATGTCCAGAACTTTTTCATCTTGCAAAACTGAAACTCCCTGCTCATTAAGCAGCTCTCCTTTTCCCCTCCCCCAGTCCTGCTACAACCATTCTACTTTCTGTCCCTATGAATTTGCTTACTTCAGACATCTTATATAAGTGGAGTCACATGGTGTTTATCTTTTTGTGACTGACTTATTTCACTTAGCATAATGTCTTCAAAGTTTATCCATATTATGACATGTGACAGGATTTATTTTCTTTTTAAGGCTGAATAATATGCCATTATATATTATATGATCACATTTTGTTTATCCATTCATCTGTCCATGTACATTTTGGTTGCTTCCACCTCTTGGCTTATTGTGATAAGCCAAGAGTGCTACTATGAACATGAGTGTGCAAATATCTCTCCAAGGTTCTGCTTTCAATTCTTTTGGATATATGCCCACATATGGGATTGCTGGATCACATGGTAGTTTTATTTTTAATGTTTTGAGGAACCACCATACCGTTTTCCACAGTGGCTTCACTATTTTACAACAACAATGCATAATTTCTCCATGTCTTCACCAACACTTGTTATTTTCAGTTTGTTTGGTTTTTAACAGCCATCCTGATGGGTGTGGGGTGATATTTTATGGATTTGACTTGCATTTTCCTAATGATTAGTGATGTTGAATATCTTTTCATGTGCTTCTTAGCCATTTGTATATTTTCTCTGAAGAAATTTCTATTTAAGTCCTTACTGATTTTATAATTATTTGATTCTTTGTTGTTGAGTTGTAGAAGCTCTTTACATATTCTGGATATTAACCCATTATCAGATATAAAGTTTGCAAATATTTCACAGTTTGCTTTTTCACTTTGTTTTTGTGTCATTTGATGCATATATATTAGAAAATATTTAATGTGAAAAGAAAGCAGCAAAGCAGAGCTAGAGTGAAAAAGACATGAGACATACAGAGAACAAAAAGTAACATGGCAAATATAAATCAAACTATATCTATAATAACATTACACGTGTACGTGTTAAACAACTCGACCAGATGCAAAGGTGTAAAGAAAAGGAAAACAAGATCCAAGCATAGGCTGTCTATGAGAGATATACTTTAGATTCAAAGCAACAAATAGATTAAAAGGAAAAAGGTGATAAAGATATATCATAGAAACCACAGAAAAACTGGAGTGACTATACTAATACTAGACAAAATAGAATTTAAAACAAAAATTTTACTAGAGACTTTTAAAAAGAACATGAAATAAAAAATGACAGAAAAGAAGGGAAATAGATAATTTAATAGTAATAGTCAGAGGCTTCAATATCCAAGTTCCATAATTCATAGAACAACCAGACCAAAAAAAAATCAATGATGAAATAGAAGGCTTAAACAACACTGTAAATGACACAAACCTAACAGACATATATAGAATCCTCCATCAACTATTATTCTCAACTTCACATGGAACATTATCCAGGACAGACCATATGCTAGCTCATTTAAAAACCTCAAAAACTTTGCCCTCATCGGTGTGGCTCAGTTGGTCGGGCAACATTTCACAAAGCACAAGATCACCGACTCGAATCCCAGTCATGGCACATGCTTGGGTTGCAGTTTGATTCCTGATTGGGGGTGTACGAGAGACAACCAATCAATGTTTCTCTCTCACAGTGATGTTTCTCTCACTCTCTTTCTCCCCCTCCCCCTCTCTCTGAAAATAAATGAATAAAATTCTTTAAAATTCTTTAAAAACCTCAATAAACCTAAAAGGATAGTAATACAAAGAATATTCTGCCACAATGAAGTGGAATTGGCAATCAGTAGCAAAAACAAATTTAGAAAACTCACAAATATGTAGACGTGAACCAACACACTCCTAAGTAACCAATGTTAAAAGAAGAAATACAAAGAGAAATTAGAAAATACTTTGTGGTGAATAAAAATTAACAGACACTATGTAAAAACGTAGGGCATTCTGCTCAAGTAGTGCTTCCTGGGAAATTTATAGATGTCAGTGTTGATATTAAAAAAGAAGAAAAATCTCAAAACAACCTTCCACATTAAGGCTCTGGAAAAATAAGAACAAACTGAATCTAAAGCAAGCAGAATTAAGGTAATAATAAAGATTAGAGCAGAAATGAATTAAATCAAGAATAGAAAAAACAATAAAACCAAAAGCTGGTTCTTTGTAAAGGTCAACAAAAGTGACCATTTCAGTTAGACCAAACAAGAAAAAAGAGAGAAGACTCAAATTACTAGAATCAAAAATAACCAAGGGGATATTATGATTGACCTTACAGAAGGAAAAAGAATTATACTATGGCCCTGGCTGGTGTGGTTCAGTGGATTGAGCACCAGCCTGTGAACCAAAGAGTAGCTAGTTTGATTCCCAGTCAGGGCACATGTCTGGGTTGCGGGCCAGGTCCCCAGTAGGGGCCACGTGAGAGGCAACCACATACTGATATTTCTCTCCCTCTCTCTCTCCCTCCCTTCCTCTATCTCTAAAAATAAATAAATAAAATCTTAAAGAAATAATTATACTATGAACAATTGTATGCCAATAAATTAGACAATTGAGAATAAAATGGACACATTCTTAGAAAGATAAAACCTACTGAAACAGGCTAAGGAAGAATAGAAAGTCCAAATAGACAGACCTGTAATAAGTAAAGAGATTGAATTAGTAATGCAAACAACTATCCACAAAGAAAAGCCCAGGTCAGATACCTTCACTGATGACTTTTACCAAGCATTAAAACAAGAATTAATACCAGCTTTTCAAAAACTCTTCCAAACAATAAAAAAGACGTCCTGATTCCAAAACCAGAAAAAGAATTACAAGAAGAGAAAGCTAGAGACAATATCTCTTATGAATATGGGTGCAACAATCCTCAACAAAATACCACCAAGCTGAATTTAGTAACATATAAAAGGAATTATGTACCATGACCAACTCGAATTTATCCAGGAATGCAAGTGATTTAACAACTAAAAATCAATTAGTATAACTCACAATATCAATAGAACAAAAATAAAACCACACAATACTCTCAGTAAATACAGAAACATCATTTGACAAAATTCAATATTGCTTTATGTTAAAACACTCACAAAATAATAACGGAAATTCTTCAACCCGATGAAGGGTGTCTATGAAAAGCCCGGAGCTTCGTGATGAAAGAGGGAAATGCTTCCTCCAAAGGTCAGGAACAAGACAAGGATGTCTGTCTACTTTTGTGGCTTCTAACCAATATTATACTGACCATTCTAGCCAAGAAAATTAAGCATGAGGATGAAATAAAAGCTGCCCGATTAGAAAGGAAGACGTACAGCTCCACTTGCACATCACATTGTTCCGTATGTAGAAGATCCTAAGGAATTCACCAAGAAAAGTGAATCAAAACTGAGATGTATCACATGCCAGAGACCTCCATTTTCAAAATTATTCAGACTGTCCAGCACTGGAGTTCAATGGATCGAAGTCAATCAGAGGCTGGAAGTAGGCTTCTAACTGTATATTTTTGTGTGGGTAAAGTTGATTAAACTGACTTGGGGCAATCACTTCAAAATCTATATAAAAATTCCTGGCTGGTTGCTGTACTGCTTTTTATCAATGCCCCAGAGCCTAAATTGCTTTATAGTGGAATCCAACAAAACCCAAGTTCTTTTGTATCTGAGGTCAGTGTTTGAGATTTGCCCTGACCCGAGAAGACTTCTTCACAGCTGTCTCTTTTTCTGTTTCTAACAAATTAGCCAGCTTGTAGGTTAGCCTGTATCTACAATGAATATATTAATCTCCTTCCAAATGTCTTTCGTCACGGTTTTCACTGCTTTTGAGAGCACCCTGAAGCTTGAATCTCTCCACACTGGGTTGCAAATAAAGTCAGTTCTTTAAGGGAGGAGTTTGGGGTTCTCCATCTGTAGCCTCCTTCTCCCTCCTGTGGGGAATCTCTGAGCCAAGGTTCAGGTGATGCAGGTGGGGCCAATGACATGTTTCTGTCTGTGTGCCACCTCCACTCTGCGAACTGAGAGCTCAGTTGTGGGGAGGCAGCAGCCCCAGGTCTCCTTGGCTTGCCTCTGCTCATGAGAGTCCTCTGCCCATGAGCTGGGGCAAGAGGAAGTTGTAGCCCCAGTATTTTAAGCCATCCGCACTCATGCACAGCCACACTCTCACCAATGGGAGATTAGCAGCAGAAGAAAGCCTTACCTCTTAGCTGCCCCCACCTGTGACTTAGTCTTAGCAACAGGTGGCTAGGAGCAGGATGACATTCTCCCAGGAAGATAACCTTCCATCCTGTGTTCTTGTCTGCACAAGTTTGAGCTGGGAGTGGTGTGTAGGGGAGGGCAAGGAGGAGAAGATGAGTCTTGGTTCAAATACCATGGACTCTTGTAGTTCTTACTGAGTTTTAGTAAGATTTTCTTGAAAAAATATTTCTATACTTGCCTTATGTACTAGGTCAATTTTCAGATAATTTAAATACTTGTTTAAAAGTTTTTCCATCAATTTTTCTGGGAAATGGGTCCATTGAGCATCTTTTAGGGGGTTCAGAACAGGCCTCTGAAAATGCGCCACTTTGGTATATGAATTATTTTGAGTTGAAGGCAGTAGAGATCTAGTGGGCTCACAAGAAACTTTTACCTCTCCTTTAAATAATTTAAATTAGGGGTCTTGCCCATAAGAAAAGTTATCAATAGCTTTTTATGACTTATCTACAGGGCAGGACAAATGACTAATTATTGAACATTCGTCCTTTTTGTTTTGCAATGACCTTCTCTGAAGCCCCAGGCACCTTACCTCATCCTTCGCTCAGGATGCCATGTATACCCCATTTTCCCTTTCTGTGTCTGAACCTCTGTGTGTGGGATCTCTGACTCTTTCATGTGTCTGGGGTTCCCGTATGTACGTATGTCATTTTCTCAAGTTATCTCCTGTCTATTTGATTATTAGACCAGCAGAAAGAATCTAGGAGAGTAGAGGAAAGTTTCTTCCTCCCCCATAATCTCATGCTGGTAGAGAAACATTCTTGAATGTTTTCTTTTGAAAAGTCATAACTGCAGATAAACAAGAAGGCAGGCCATGTAGTTTTTGTCAGCTGCTCAGTGTTCCGCGGCTTATTTAATGGCCTGATGCCGTGGCAAGGTTGGGAAGATAGTGATGGGTAATTGTGTTTGCAATTCTAAGTGCTTCCCACATGTTGGCTCTGAATCCAGTTTTACAAACGTGGAGGCTGAGGCGTGGAGAAATCAAGTGACATGTCTAAGGTCCCATAGTACTGGCAGATTTGGGATTTGAACCCAAGCAGTCTGGGTTCTGTACCTCCACACAATGCTGCCTTTCTCCAAGGATTGAGGTTTGGATTCCCTTGTAACTTGGGGTAAATATCCATCACAGTAAGTAACTTGGGCGTGTGTCCTTGAGGAACAGCAGGACCAGAATGTTCTACATACAACTGGAACTGGTTAGGGACAGGAAAACAAAGAAATTACCATGCTGACCACTTCTTCCACCCTAGGAATCAGTGAGTTTGACCCTGCAATGTCCCCAGAACAGATCTCAGGAATGAGGCAATAAAGAGTGGGTGATCCTAGGCTTTCCTTGTGACTTGAATAAACACCTGAAATTCTACCCCTCCCCTCCCTTTCCATACCAGGTAGCCTGACTTTGTCAAGTGAACTCAGGTTTTCTGTGGTCTGATCTGAAGTTGCCAGCAGGAAGATGGTTAGGGCTAGTGAATTTTATAATTTCTTTTCTGTTTGGTTAAAATCTCAGGAAGCTTATGCCCTAGTAGTAGAAAGGTCACATTTGGCCTTTGGATTCCGCATTGGACTTCCTTAGGGAGGAGAAATGGGGAATTCCTTCTTTATTAAGATGAGCTGGTGTATTTGCCAGATTCATTGATGGCAGGCAACCAAAACTAACTCGTGATAAACTAAGAAAAAGGAAGTATTGGGTGGTCATGAATGTCACAGGGTGGAAGGGAAGGTTTAGAACTGAGCTTGAACAGACAGGAGCAAGGCAGCTCAGAGGGCCTTGGAAGCAGGGACAGCTCCATGGTCTTGGCTAGGTGCGGTCATGGGGATGAATGAACTTCCACCATTCCTCTCACCCTTGAGTTTCTTGCTCCAAAGCCAAGTTCCTGGGAAAGCAACAGGCTAAGATCAAATGCCTGTCTTTGGTTGTTCCAAGTGGTGAGAGGGAAGTCAGGCTGCGGGAGATGTGAATGATCTTTTTGGTTGATGGAGTCGGAGGATGGATCTCTGGGGATGGCTTACTGTCTACTAAGACTATAAATAGAAGGTGCCAGATAGTTCCCCAGGAGAAATTAGAGTGGTGTTGGGAAAGTGGAGTAGATGCTCTGTGACCAAACAGTGTCAAATGTTAGTTTTTATTAGTTTTTACTGACAGGTATGTGTTATCCCTGTGGTACTTCCAAATAGAAAGACATTTCGATGACAGGAATTAGAAACTGAAGATTCCTGGTCCTAGGGGCTTGCCTGTCCCTAAGTAAACTGTGCTTTCTCATACTCAGACTGAGAACCTTGGAGCTGACTCAGTAGAATTCCAGAGTGCCTCTGTGGGCCAAGAGGAAATGGTTCCTGTCCTGGGGGCAATGCTCTCAACCCCGGTGCTCTGCGACACAGTGTGAGTGAAGGCCAGAGTCAAGGGGCTGCACAGCTGTCAGAGCTAAAGTCCCAGAATCTGTGAGTGGTGTATTTTTTAAAAAAGGTTCAAGGTTAACTCTAAAATAATGCCATTGCATGATATGATGTATTGAATGGGAAAGAAAGGTGAAGTGTGCTGCTAGGAATGCTGGGGCCATCCCCAGAGATGTGTTGGGTTTGTGAATGTCACTGTTGTGAAGCTTAATGAGAGGGCTATGGCTTTCATTTTACACACTTTTGGGCTCTGGACCCAGGTGACTAGTCGGGAGCCCTCTTCTGCTGTACATATCAGCTTCACTTGATGAATGAAAGCCTTTTTTAGGGACTAAGGACTGCCTCACTCTAGGATTGACCACTCACACTCACCCCGAGGGACTTTCAGCATAGAGGATTCTCTGCTCACCAGCCTGGAACTACCCTCTGGGAAGAGAAAGGCTCAGCGAGTCTAGCCATTATAATTGTGCAGAAACCTTATTTTCTTTAATCTGCTCTTTTATTTTATTTTTCCTTTGACTCAAACTAGCCTCACCCAGTGCCCTGCCTCACCCACCTCCTTCTCCCCTGAATAATCATTAAGTCCTCAGGACAATGAAATTCTGTTCGGCATCCAGTAGTCTTAGAAACAAGGTAATGGGTCTGTTAACCATGAAGACGGAGTTTTCTTTTTCTTTTTTTAAGTGTATTTTATTGATTAAGCTGTTACAGTTGTCCCATTTTCCCCCCCTAAATGACAGTTTTGCTGGATAGAGTAATATTGGTTGTAGGTCCTTGCCTTTCATGACATTGAATACTTCTTGCCTGCAAAGTTTTTTTGAGAAATCAGCTGACAGTCTTATGGGCACTCCTTTGTAGGTAACTCTGCTTTTCTCTTGCTGCTTGTAAGATTCTCTCCTTATCTTTAACCCTTGGCATTTTAATTATGATGTGTCTTGGTGCAGTCCTCTGTGGGTCCAACATGATTGGGACTCTCTGTGTTTCCTGGACTTGCATGTCTATTTCCTTCACCAAATTAGGGAAGTTTTGTTTCACTATTTTTTCAGATAGATTTCCAATTTCTTGTTCTTTCTCTTCTCCTTTTGGCACCCCTGTGATGTGAATGTTGGATCTCTTCAAGTTGTCCCAGAGGCTGCTTATACTTTCCTCATATTTTTTGATTATTTTTTCTTCTTATTGTTCCATGTGGTTGTTTTTTGCTTCCTTATGTTCCAAATCATTGATTTAATTCTCGGCTTCATCCACTCCACTGTTGTTTCCCTGTAAATTGTTCTTTATTTCAATTACAGTGTCCTTCATTCTGAGTGGGTCTTTTGATGCTGCTGAGGTCCTCACTAAGTTCCTTGAGCATCCTTATAAACAATGTTTTCAACTCTTCATCTGACAGTTTGGTTATTTCCATATTATTTAGCTCTTTTTTTTGAGTATTGATCTGTTCTTTCATTTGGGCCATATTTCTTTGTCCCCTCATTTTGGCAGGCTCCCTGTGTTTGTTTCTATATACTAGGTAGAGCTGCTACATCTCCCAGGCTGGGTACAGTGGCCTAATGTAGTAGGTGTCCTGTAGGGTCCAGTGACACAGCTTCCCCTATAATCAAGCTGGGTATCAACGTGTGCCCACCATGTGGTCTGCTTACACCCCCCTGTTGTAGTAGCCTTGATTGTTCTTGGCATGTCCAATGTCAGCCGCTGCCTGTGCTCTGTCCAGGGTCACACAGCATAAGCTACAAAGTGATCTGCAGATGGCTGCAACTTGTACTGGGCTTGGAGGTGCCCAGGAGAGGCCAAGCTGTGAACCGAGGCTGGCTGCTGCTAGTGCCAGGTCTGGAGAAACTTAGCGAGAGGTACAGGGCTCACTGAGGTTAGATGCTGCGTATCTGAGAGAATTTAGGAAAATCTGAAACTAGAGCTTTATTTTTTTAATTTAGTTTTTATTTTATTAATTTTAGAGAGAGAGAGGAAAGGAGACAGAGAGAGAGAAACATTAACTTGTTGTTCCACTAATTCAAACAATCATTGGTTGATTTTTGTATGTGCCGTGACCAGGAATTGAAACTGCAACCCTGGGATGATGCTCTAACCAACTGAACTACCTGACCAGGGCCTTACTTTCTCGGCTGCAAAGTCCTGTCTGTGTCTCACTGGGCTTTGATGCACTCAGGCAAATGGACCCCTTCAGTCTGGTAATACCGTCTCACCCTGGGGAGCCATGGTTCTCAGGGGCAGAGCCCAGGTTCCAGTCAATCAAGTCCCTACCCCCACTAATATTTTTTAAAAAATTGAATATAATTCACATACAATGAAGTGCTCCAGAGGGTGGGTTTTGACGATGTCTGTATCAAGTGACCACTATTCCTATCAAGAATAATTCTTCCAGCCCAGAGCATGTCTTCTGTGTCCTTTTGTGGTTAGTAGCCATTTTTTCCCCCAAATCAATAAACAGCTTTTATTGTATCTTTATATTTCTTACACAAAAGTCTCAAATCAATACACAGCTTTTATTGCATCGTTATATTCCTTACACAAACAAATGTAAGGAATACTGCAGTAGCCAAGTTTTAGTGAGAAACTTTTCCCAGAAGCAGAACCACTGCCTCTTGGGCCCACCTTCTTCTCCAGCAACACCCCTGAGGGCACACAGCTTGATGAAGTTCTCAGGCTTCTTTAGGGTTTGCACTTGGCCTAGGATGGGCTATCCATATGATTGGAACCCAAGCCTATGGCCCGGGGCATAATCCAGCCAGGGTGGGTTTCATCCTGATTCTGCTCCTTGGTAGAAATTGATCCTGGCCAGCATTTGCCTCTTTGGCTTTCTTATCTGACACAAAGGACCAACAATACTTTCCTTGCAAGACTTCTGCAATGCCTGTTGAGATAATTTGCCTATGTGCCTACCATGGTGTAAGCTATGCTGTGAGGGTCAGGTGTTACCTGGAGGCGCTGGGGAGCCAGAGAAGAAGTTCAGGCAGAGGATGAGGTGATCAGAATCGCAGTTGTCCGTAGTTAATAACAATTCTCCTCTGCAGGCTGTGCCCAGACGGAAGTTGGAGCCATCAGTTTGCCTTGCTGCAGACTTGGCCCCTGTTCCAGCAGTCAGGCACCTGCCCTGTTCCCCCACCGCTGGAACCCTGAGCCTGGAGGTGGGGTCCTGTCCTGAGGCACAAGACTCTCCCCACATGCCTGCCTTATATGTCTGCCTGAGAGCCTGTGATTCCTCCTAGTGTACTCCTGAGGACCAGAGGCTCCTGTCTCCTCAGAGTCATCGTTGGATGCCCCTCCTCCATTGCCCGGGTCATTCCCACTCAAGATGCTTTGGGCCCTGGCCTGGTGTGTCAGCTGATTAGAATGTCATCCCTTACACCAAAAGGCTGTGGACTTGATCCCATTCTGGGTGTGTATGTGAGGCAACTAATTGATGTTCTCTCTCTCTCTCACACACACACACTTTCTCTCTCTCTCTCACTCTCTTCCTCCCTCTCTAAAATCAATAAACAAATCTTCAAGTGAGGATTAAAAAGAAAAAGATGCTTTGGTTAGGAGTGGAGATGCTGCACCTCTAAAAATCAGAGCCCCCAGGCAGTGGCTCTCTCTCCAGCTCAACCTAGGTATTGCAGGCTGGATGCTGGGGCAGAGGCGAAACGTGGGAAGGGGTATGGATCCCAGGTCAGTGGGAACCCAGGAGAAAGGGCGGGATGGGAATGTGGGCTGGTACAGGGATTTAAGGCTCAACATGACGCTTTGAAGGTAGACCCAAAGTAGCCCAATGTAGTATGGTTGGGGGGAGGTGGGGGTGTATTCCACATTTTTGAGGATGAAGACACTTCTTACAATCAAAGTATTTTATGGAGACCACATGACAATTTTTTTCTTTTCTTTTTAAAAAGATTTTATTTATTTAATTTTGGAGAAAGGGAGGGAGAACGAGGGAAAGAAACATCAATGTGTAAGTTGCCTCTCATGCGCCCCCAACTGGGGACCTGACCTGCAACCCAAGCATGTGCTCTGAATGGGAATAGAACCAGTGGCCCTTTAGTTAGCAGGCTGGCGCTCAATCCACAGAGCCACACCAGCCAGGGCCACATAATAAATTTTGTACTTTAGTCAGATTAATTCATTAAGATAATTAATATTTATTGTAATGATAAATAGTATGTAAAAATTAATAAAATATTGTCACATGAAATATCTGATTAGAATATTAATAATTAAGAAAGTTACTGTGTTCAATAACACCTGTAAATGAACTTGTATTTTATTCACAACTGCATGTACGGAACTTTAAATGATGTTTTACCTGTAGGTTAAGATATCATTGGTTAGTTTCTGGCTGACTAACCTTTGGAATAAACTCCTTGATGGTGCTGGCCGCTCTGATGTTTTTGGGACCAGGCAAATCTCACTTGACCAGGGAGGAGCCCACCCACAGGCCTAGCCTAAAGCCTAGGGCACAGTGAGGTGCTGGGCCGACCAGAGAGGCCTCTCTCTGGAATTGGAACTAACAGGCCCAGGGGGAGGAGACTACTGAGAGTTACAGTCTTGGGGCTGGGGCAGCTGTAATGGCGCTAAGCAAGCAGGAGCCATGGAGGACCAGAAATCATAATGAAGCAGTCAGTGAAAATGAACATAGTAATAATAATGGTTTCATTACAACATTATTCTAGTCCTCGTGAAAACCCGAGAGCCTTGTGTGGTTTCCAGGTGAGGGAATGGAGGCATGGAGAGGGTACCTAACTTGGTCAAGGCCCACAGCTAGGAAGTGGCAGACTCAGGATTACAGCCCTGGTCATCTCTTGTCCTCTCCCGCCACTCAAGGGAGCAGGCCTGGTGGTGCTAGGAAGGCGTCAAGGGTGCAGTGACTCCCTGCAGCCATCTTGATTTCCTGAGTCTGTGTGTCTTTTGCTGTGGTTGCGTTGCCACAGGATTTCACCATGGGCCCCGCCATCCTCCTCCAACACTTCTTCAGCTCTGTCAAGTGGGTCTCTGTTCCTTGCCTCAGACTGGGACTCTGGTTTCTGTAGCCCGAGGCAGTGGGGGTGCATGGAGGGTTTGTGTCCATTGATAAGTTCTTGGGGACCCCACCGTATGAAGGGGCAGGGCCCTGAGAAACTGCTCAGCTCCTTGCTTCTCTGTGGTACTTTCAGTAAGTCCTGTCCCACTTGCCCTCAACTTCCATCCCAGGGATGACATTCACTTGGAGGCCAGGGGGACCTGACTGGTGCCCACCTGGGGGCGCAGGGACCCTGGGGCAGGGCTAGTTTGGGCAGACTTGCTTGAGTTCCCTGCTGATTCTTCACAGGTGTGCTTAGATGTGTGGCATTTTTTCTTTTCTTTGTTAAAGTTGTGGATTATTTTTTACATTTTGTATGTAGCTATCTATTCCAAAGGTGCATCCTGTGTCCAGCTGGCTTGAATGGTCTCCCGTGATGACTTCATTACTAAGATTCACTGGGAACCCTACTCAAAGTCAATGGTACAAGTGCTGCCATCTACTGGAAAAAAATTAACTATTTCATCACAACTACTGAATACATGAAAAGAAATTTTATGGCAAACCTCAAAGCTCCTAACCTGTTTCTTATTTCCCTCATTTCAACTGGTATTATTATGGGTCAACTTTTTATACAAACAATTAGATAACAATAGAAAATTTTGCTTTATTTTCTAATTAATAGCTAATAAAAATGTGTAATAGTTATCTAGGGCTTCCTTTGTGCTAAGCACTTTACATACATGATCTCTTTCATTCTCATCAAAATCTTATGAGCTAAATATAATTACCCCTATTTTATATGTAAGAAAGGTGAGATTCAGAAAGACGAAGTAATTGCCGACTTTCAGAGCTCACTTTATTAAACATTAGGCTGACTTGACTCATCCTTAACTTAACATCAGATCATTAACATCCCATTGTTTGACTAAAATAGCACACTTTTTAAAAAAGTCACACAAACCCTGAAAATATCTCAGGTTTTTTCCATGGTTAAGCAGATAAATAAATATATTATGGGCAGTGAAAACCATATTTTCTCTGTTGAAATTGGAGTAACAAAAATGGAAGTGGAGAGGCTAGAATGCGCCCTGCATGTTGACCTGGAATCAGAAGAATTGACATGAATTCATGGTTTTGTAATCATAGGCGATTAGATACAGAAACAGAAACAGATGTAGGTGGGTACGTATGTGTGTTTGCCTGCAAACATATTTCCTAGCTTTGCCCTCTGAGAGGGACTAGAAATAATGATACCCAAGCAGCTATGAGCATACTAGCTCCTAGATCTTGGCTTCTAAGTACTACTCTTTAGTAAAAAGAACCAGGGAATCCTTGGAGAAAGGGCTGATTCTAGAGCTGGGACAGGGAAAATACCAATAAGGCTGGAAGATTTTGCAGTGCTAGAAAAAAGTGTTCAAAACGATGACATTATAAAGGGTCATAGAAGCCACATTAAAGAGGTTCCCAATGGCCAACTATGAGACTATTTGAATAACAGATAAATAAAGACAGTACTGGATTCTAATTCATAGAATAAAGTAACTATCTATATTGATAGAAATAAGTTATAGCAAAAATAAATAAATAAATGAAGAAAAAAGGAGAGCTTTCCCTTATAGTAGAATTCCAGTTAACGTAGAAGGAGTGATGAAGATGGGAAATCACCATTTGGCTAACAGCACGGTCTTAAGCGTTGCAGGCAAGTCCACTGATGGAGTGCTGAAATCGATGGGTAAAAGTGTGATGAGAAGCAAGACAGGTTCATAGTCTCAAGCTATCTTCCCACAATCTACTTATTAACTACGAAGGGAAAATAGCACCTTTGCAGTGGACGAATCTGGTAGGCACCATATCAACGTGGTCAAACTTCACATGACCAGGAAGGAGGTGTAGCACCTTCACCAGCCTCCCTGTGTGATGCACTGAGAAGAACTCAATGCCCATTTCGTGGTGTTCCTGCCAAAACTGCGTAAGCCCCGTCTAACCTTGGGAAAACACCAGGCATACCTGAAGTGAGGAACGTTCTGCAAAATAATTGACCACTTCTCTTCAAAAATGTTATGATCATAGAAGACGAGGACTGAAGGGACTATCCCAGACTGGAGGAGCCTATGGAGACAGACCAACTCAGTGCAGCGTGTGAGCCTGGATAGGTCCTGGTGCAGAAGAAGAACCTTAGAGGGACAGTTGGCAAAGCTGGAATAAGAGCTGGAGGTAGTGTTGTCTCACTGTTCGTATCTTGGTTTTGATCAGTCTGTTTTTATAGAAGATGCTAACACTTGTGAACGCTAGGTGAAGGGTATATAGGAATTTTTTTTTGCTATTTTTGCAATGCATTTTAAGTCTAAGTTATTTCAAAATGAAAAACTGAAAAATTAAAAACAAGCTTGTAATCAAATATATAAGGCTTAAAAATGCCTTTTTAAAATAGCATCACAAAGTATATCAGGATTTTGAGTGCCAAAAGTTTAACTTCTCCCCAGGCCAGAGCCCACCCTCCCTGGTCTTCCATCTCTACCTGGCACATGAAAGCCTCTGTCTGACTCCTATGTGTATTGAAACACAGAAGTAGAAGAATGGAAGTATTTGGGCAAATATTGAGCAACACATATGTAAATGTTCACTAGATGTTTTCGCCAAGTTGTGGAACACACATCAGACTGACCAAACCCTCTGTTCCAGGTCTGGAATGTTCCAACCCCAGTTTCTGGCTTATGTTTCTACACTTCACAGACATCCCTGAAGCTGCGCCCAAGCGTGACCCTGAGGATCACAGGGCTTGCACTTCCTGCCTTCACAATGCTGGCCCTTGGGTGATACACTTGAGGCTAAAGGAAGCCAGTCATAACTGCTGAGTGCTTAAAATAATCACGATAATGATAATGACAGCTAAGTGATCACATGCCAGGCAGTGTTCCAAATGCTTTCATGCTTAAACCAATCCCGGAGGAAGGGTGTATTAGTCTACACACTTTACCGAGAGGGTGAGTGGCTTGACCCGGGTCTTTCTGTCGCACATGCTCAGACAGTGGCTGCTGGTGGGCCTCAGAGCCCACGTGCTGGTGAGTGAGAAAGTGCAGGGGTGCGGGGCTGAACTGTGGGAGGCTGAATGCGAGGTTTGCTGGGGTTAGCCCAAACCCTTTTTTGGGTGCGTTATAAATCCTTCTCACTGTCTCAGAACAGGGCCTCTGGGAGGTCATCCTGGACCCAGGTCTCATTCTCCAGAGCTGCAGATGTCACTGCAAGGGGCTAGTGTGCGGACTTCTCATGGTACCAACTATTTTCTCATTAGCCATTGAGCGCTTTTTCCTGTTAAGTGCCACAATTGGGGCACTTGGAGGCCCTGATTCATGGGGGTTCCTAATACTTCTCCTTCTGGGCAAAGTCACCCCTGATACCCAGGGTGTCTGAGACCATTCCTGTTGCTGGGGGGTGGGGGGTAGGGGGCTGACTCCCGAGTGGGACAAGCATCCCTTTGTGCAAGTATAGCATTGAAGCCTAAATAGGAACAAAACTCAACAGCCCCTTACCCCTCAGTTTCCCTCTCTCCTCTTGTCCTTTGAGAAGACAAGGAGCAAGGGACTGGACCAGGAGTTCTTCCTGACCTTGCTGTATGACCTTGAGTGGGGCCCTGTCCTCACTAGCATTTGGTGAACTCAGCTGTGAATGAGGGTGTGGGATCTGATGATTTCTAGGTCTTTTCTAGCTTCTGTATTTTGTGGCGCCAGGAGCTCGTGACAAGGCAGAAGGAAGCCAGGCCTGTTCCGGATGGACCTGAAGGTGTTTGGTCTTTACTCCTCTGGAAGAGCTTGGCTGAGGTGTTAGGGAGGGGCTGTGACTGCTTGGTCTGCACACAATTGGGGCTGAGGTGACTCAGAAGTGAACACGCCATGTGTTAAAATAAGAGTTGGCATTTCTGAGAAGGGAAGTCCAGAAGCTGGCCAGGATGGGATTAGCTGTTGATAAGGGGCTCAGCATTGTTCTAACTCTCCCCTGAGGCCCACACCACATCCTAGAAGAGGAGAAGCCAGGTCCCCCGGGTCCTCACAGGGCTGGGACAAAGAAGAGGCTAGCTGAGGATGTGGCTCTGGGGGCTGTCACAGACTGTGGCCAGGAAGAGGCAGGGCTGTGCAGTGGTTAGGGCTGTCCAAGTGGTCTTGGAGTCAAGGCCGCTCTGCTCTGGGTAGCTGAGTGCCCTGGCCTATCACTTGACTGTGATTCTCACTCCAGCACCAAGGAAGGGTGGGATGGGGTAACGGAGTGAACCTGAAGGCCTAATATGTGATCTGAAACTGCTGGCTGAGCCCAACAATCCTGGGCAGCCCCACCCCTCCCACTCCTAAAGGTCTGGGCGAGAGCCAGGGAGGGTAGTGTGGGGGAGTGGGGAGCTCTCCAGTTTAAGACTCCTCAGTCTTGACAGACAAAGGCTGACGGGAATGTGAGGAGACCACTATTTACTTTGTTTTCAAAAGTGTTCTACAGAGGTGTGCTGTAGAAAGCTCCTGGGCGGGGACAACGGGGGAGACAGAGCCCGAGCCATGGGAACTGCAGGGGTGGACGAGGGCCTGGGGCTCTGCAGCAGCCAGGGTGAGGACGCCTGGGTGAGAGAAGAGGCCAGCGCTCCTCAAACTCCAGAAAACAGACCCAAGGCGAGGTGGGTGCCAGCCCTCCTTAGAGCTGAAAAAAGCCAGAGAAAAAGGGTCTCAGGAGATTTTGTGAGAGCAGAAAAGGCTCAGATTTAGGTTCCAAGAAGGAGCCTATGGGGGCAATGGACATCGGTGACTATCCCCGGGGTTGGCTGCTGGCAAGTGACAGAAACCTGCTATTGCTGGCTTAGCTCCAGAGGAAATAGGGCAAGGGTCTCACAGAACCTGAGCATAGCCAGAGCGTGAGAATGGGCGCCGGGACCGTGGAATGAGAACAGCAGGTTCTGGGTCGCTGTCAGCTCACCTCGGTAGGCTATCTGGTCAGTTGTCATTGTAGTTTGTCGACAGACTTGGTCTCCCACTTTGACCACTGTTGCTTGTGGCCTCAAGTGACCTTGCCTCACAGGGCAACCACAGGCCCTGAGACTTGTCACCTTCTAGATGTGGTGCAGGGAGTAGGCTCGCCAGAGACCCTGTGGCTGAGCCTCCTGTCCAACAGGCTGGCCAGGTGAGGTGGGCCCGTGAAAATAACATGGGAGCCCTCCACTTCTGCATCCCAGAGAGGTAAACTATAGAAATCAGGGAGTTCCGGGCCAGGAGGTTGGGTAGAACCAGGGGTGCAAGATGGGGAACAAGGGAACCTCTGAAACCATGGCTCCGGGTGAGGAGAAACCCAGGAGAGAGCTGGCAGGGAAGGGGGACCCGGAACAAGCCTCCGCACCCAGGAGCTGGACGGTTTACTCACAGAGGAAGAAGAGTGGCTTGAACTTTTATGTTAGAATTGCCTATGAACCCCGGGCAGGTGTAACTCAGTGGATTGAGCGCTGTCCTGCAACCCAAAGGGTTGCCGGTTTGATTCCCAGTCAGGACACATGCCTGGGTTTTGGTCCAGGTCCCCAGTTGGGGGGCACGTGAGAGGCAACATGTATCTCTCACACATCGATGTTAAAAAAAAAAAAAAGAATTGCCCATAAAGAGAATCTATCATCTGGTTTGCCACTGATAGAGCAAAAAATACTGATTTTTCTAGGAGGTCATTTTTTTGCTGAAGATAGCCTTAGGGAGAACTAGGGAACTTTAAGAGTGATAAACTTTTCATACCCAGTAGAGACGTTTCTTGCCTGGAGAGAAACCAGAGGGGAAAAGTGAGGGTGTGTGTGTGTGTGTGTGTGTGCGCGTGCGCGCGCGCGCCCGCGCAAACCGGGACCCCACTCCAGACCAGTGAAATCAGAATCTCTGGGGTGAGACATGAACTCCCCAGGCGATTCCCTGGTCTCAGGTCATGTCCTTTTATTTTTTTTAAATGACAGGCACTAGGGCATTTGGAGATTACTGATGGAGATCAACGTGGCAGGGCCTCGGGCTCAGGAAACTTGCGCCTGAGAGCCTTACTGCACAGACGGTGCTTTCGCTCCTCCCCCCGCCGTTTCTGTCAGTGAAGCCACCTGCTCCTCATCAGGGCAGCTCTGGCTTCATTCCCACCAGGTGCCCGGGGTGTCGCTGGCGTTCACCAGCGGGGGAGGCTGTTGGAGCATCCCGCCCATCAGACGCATGGAGCAGCGGTGAGAGATGGAGGCGGTGCTCACAGCCCCACAACCCTTGTAGAGTGGCTGACTGTCCTGGATTTCTGGAATTTTCCAAGTTTTAACACTGAAAGTCATGCATCCCAGGAAACCCCTCGGTCTTGAGCAAACTGGGGCAGCTGGTCACACGACAGAGTGCCTTGCTGAGGTGGAGCATGTGAGCAGGGGGATGCTGAGGCAAGGGTCAGAAGAGCCCAGCTGGCGGCGTCCAGCGCCCACCCACGGCCCCCACCCGTGGCCTTCCAGAGACATCTCTTATCAGGGTGTTCCAAGTCCTGCGTCGTTCTCAGCGCCGGCTCTGCCCTGTCTTGAAGAATGTCGACTGTTCTCACACCCACGCATGCACATACACAAGCAAAAAAAGGGCAGGTATTGTTTAAACTTAAAGCAGGTTATATTCTAGGAAAAGGTGGTATAAGTCAAAAAGATAAAAATTGGATCAATTTTCCCACAGAAACAATACCACGATGAGAAACACTGAGCAAGGGAAACAATTCTATAAAAAGTTCTACCCCGGCCATGAAAAGCTTCTCTGAACTCTAATTTTCTCTAATTTTTTCCCTTCAGCAACACAGAGCAAAGTGGTCTCCTAGGCAAATCAGACCTGAAATACAGTTAACTGAACATGAAATGTCTGTACTCTAGGCAGTGTAAGATCCCTGAAAGTGTATTAAATCAAAGGAAAAAACCAAATCCGAAAGTAGTCACATGAAATGTTATTTTATTTGTAAAAATGATTCCCTGGCGACAGTGACAGGGTTAAGCAAAGAACACACGTGCACAACCCATGCACACAGACAGCAGTGTGGGGTGGCCGGAGGGGAGGGGCAGGGGACAGGGTGGAGGCAGGCAAAGGGGCAAAATGGGGACATCTGTAACAGTGTCAACAATAAAAAGAAAAAGAGAAAACGGCCCTAACTGCTGTGGCTCAGTGGATTGGGCACCGTCCTGCAAACCGAAAGATTGCCGGTTCAGTTCCCGGTCAGGCTACATGCCTGGGCTGCAGGCCAGGTCCCTGGTTGGGGGCTTGTGAGAGGCAACCAGTTGGTTTCTCTCACACATTGATGTTTCTCTCCCTTTCTCCCTCCCTTACCTTCTCTAAAAAAATAAATAAAAATCTTTAAAAAAGAAAAGAAAAGAAAAAGAAAGATTTCCTGTTGAGGGTTCACACGGAGCGGTTGGAGCCACGGTTCTCTGGTGTGGCTGCACGTTGGAGCCACCGGGGAGCTGTGAAACCTAACGATGCTGGGGTCCCGCCCTAGACACTCTGATGAACTTGGGCTTGGCTGCTGTTGAGTGGCAGCTGCTCCTTGGGCCAAGGGCCAGTGAGGCTTGCTGAGAGGGAGGGGAAATCTGCCTGAGGTCTGCGGTTAAGGCCCAGGGTCTTGAGTGCTGGAACACTGAGACAGATACTCATTGAAAAATGAAACCTCAGAGTCACTGAAGTCAGCCTTCTCACTTTGCAGATGGGGGAAATGGATCTGGAGAGATGAAGGGATGTGCTCAAGTCTCTTAATATTTAGAAGTAAGATTACAACACAGGCATTTTGATTCCTCGTCCTGTACTCTTTTCATTTTTTGGTGGTTTTAAAAGATGCCCACCAATGCCTTGATACTCTTTAAACAGTAAAGCTTAATTCCCTTCCCCCTGAATGTGGGCTGACTCAGTGACTCATTTCTAATTAGTGGGATATGGGGGAACTGATGGTTTGTGACTTCTGAGATCATAAATGTTCTTGCTCCCCACAACCCCCAAAGATTATGAGATAAAGTCTGTCTTCCTAAATTTGGCCCTCTGTAATTAAGAATGGACATTGGCCCTGACAGATGTGGCTCAGTTGGCCGGGCGTGGTCCTGCACAGTGAAAGGTTGCCAGTTCGATTCCCGGTCAGGGCACCGGCAGGACGTGGCCAGTTGTGTTTCTCTCTTACACTGATGTTTCTCTCCCTCCCTTCCCCCCTCTCTGAAAGTAAAATAAATAAAATCTTTAACAAACAAAGAATGGATGCTAATTTATTTCCACCTTTGCGTGCTCTAGAAAGAGCTGTCATGTAAATTAGTAGAGAAGGCAAGTTTACACTAGAGATGTTTTAACTTCTGAAGAGAGAAAGTTGACTTTATACTTCTTACAAGTACCTCTCTGAAGCACTATCACTAATCCCACAGAGTCAGGAAAGATGCCCTTCCTTCCTTAAGACACCTGACTGACACCTGCCAGAGAAATACACCAAATGTTCAAGTGCACAATCACTGCAATGCAAAGGTGCCCCTACAGCTGTGCAGAGCGCTTGTGGGGCCTACATGCCTAGAACCTTGGCGTGCTAACAAAGTATGGGTAGTTCAGGTTCCTAAGGTTGTCTACTCCAGAAGGTTCTACCAGCTTCTACTTGGACCTACTGAATGTCCTTTAAATTCAAGCACTATATTTCTTTAAAAAAAAATATATCCATCTTGTATTCTCTCCTTATTCCTGTGTCTCCTTTGCTTGTTGTAATCTGGTTAGTAGAAATGTACTAGGTGACACCCTGTCCTGTCCTAGTCAGAGGGACCCATTTTTGTGGGCTCCTCCTCCCTTTCCCCAGCTGCCTGAGCTGCCCTGCTCCCCTCACCTGCTCCAACCAATCCTCTTGGGCTCCCTGACTTACACCCCTGCTGCTTCCTGCCATACCTGCGGGAAGCTCTGTGAGCTGGGCGTCTGCAAGCCTTGCTCGTAACAAGGGGCCCATGAAGCTGGCGGCTGGAGCCCCCCTGTCCCCCGAGTCCTCAGCTTCCCTGTTAGAGGAGGGAATATTTTGTGGGTGTGAAGACAGTGGCCTGGGTGGTCGGGCCACCTGGGAGTTCAGGTGGGTGAGCTGGGCAAGCACTCAGAGTATCCAGGACCAGAGGTGGAAATGGACGCTGTGGATTCAGGCAGAAAAGAGTGGGATCCCAGGGACATCAGCTGAAGAAGCCAAACCGCTCTCCCAGCACCAGGAAATAGGGACAGAGTACACAGGGCAAAGAGCCCCAGAAAGCAGTAACACGTGGCTGAGGCTGGCCCTGGGGCAGAGGCTGTGGAAGTCCTTTGCGTGCCTCCTTCACATGGAAGGTTCTGCTGGGAGGAAGCACCGATGCTGGGATGGGTCTCTACCCGTGATTCCAGTTCATTGGTAACCTCAACACGTGACCTTGGAAGAGACTCTTGACCTCCCTGAGCCACAGTGCCCTGTCCATGAGATGGGATAAGGCCCACCCTCTATCGCAGACATGTGGTAGGAGGACAGGGGTCTGTGAGATCAGTGGTAATGAAGGGGTCTGTGGAGAGGTGGCTGGAAATTGGGGAGTTCCAGACCAGGGTAAAGAATCCCAATATTGGGGTGGAGGGAAATCTGGGATTGGACTCTCCCCAGACTTCTCTATCGGTTGGGGACGGAAGCACCCTATCTTGACCTTGGGCTATTTCTGGAGTGCTGGCCAGGACACTCTCTCTGTGACGGCAGCAGCTGGCTGCCTCTCCACTGGAGCTGGCTGCCCGCTCCAGGCTGGGCTGACGCCTGGGGAGCTGCAAGAGTGGAGAAGGAGGACAGCTCAGCCCTCTGGAGAAACCCCAGTATTTCAGAGGCACTTTAGCTCCTAAGGGGAATAAAAGGCGTGGAGAGGACTTTGGCCTCGTCACCTGGAAGGAGCCAAAGGATGCTGCAGGGCGAGGCTGATTGGTCAACTGGTCAGTGATATCTACTAGCCACATCACCACCATTACCCTTTGCAGAACTTCTCATTCACTCATTCCTCCATTCAACAAATATTTATTGAGGGCTGATGGAGACCCCACAGAGCTTACAGTTTTGTGACTAAACAAGTAAATAACAATGAAAAACAAATGCAATTCTACCTTGTGATAAGAGCTAACAAGGAAATGCTCAGAGTGTAGCAGTGGTGGGGCCTCCCCCAGGAGGTGTTTTGTAAGCTGAGGCTTGAAGGATGAGAAAAAGCCAGCTGTGTGACTAGTGCAGGAAAGGGTTCCAGGCAGAGGGGACAGCATGTGCATAAGCTCTGAGTCAGGAAAGTGTTCAGTGCCTTAGCGATAGCAAAAGTAGAGGGGGACTGGGCAGAAATGAGTGAGGAAGCCTGGGTGGGAGACCAGGTCAGAGTGACAGGCAGGGCTCAGGTCATGCTGGGCCTTTTAGGCTATAGGAAGAAGTTTGGATTTTCTTCCAGGTATAATGGGAAGAGCCCAAAGGTTTGAGTGAGGTAGTGACTGAGTCTGATTTGCACTGTAAAAAGGTCATTCTGATTGCTGTGTGGACAGAGAGTAAAAATGGAGGCTATAGCAGCAGTTTAGGAGACTTGCACGCCATTAGTGTATGAGACAGAATGGGCCAGGTTGTGTTGCGGTAACAAACAGCCCCTAACCTGAATGGCTTAACATTACAAATATTTATTTCTCCTCATGCTCAGTTTTTTGTGGGTCAGCAGAGGGGCTCTGCTCATTTTAATCACTCAGGAATCCGGGCTGATGGGCCCCCATCTCAACATAATTTCTGTAATCCCAATGGCAGAAGGAAGGGATGTGTATTGGCTCTTCCCCGCTAGAAGTGACAGATGTCTTTTCTTCTCACAAGTTGTTGACCAGGTCAGTCACATGGGCACACCTAACTTCAGATGGTGTGGCGAAGTGCCATCCTACCATGTACCCGGGAGGAGAACAGTTGGACTACACTTATGACCATTACAGGCCATGAGAGTGGAAATGGAGGGACATAAATGAATTCACGATATGTTTTGAAGGAAAAAGTGGCAGGTCTTCCTGATGAGTTACATGCAGAGAGAGAAGGGCCTAGGTGGCTCCCAGGTTTGTGGTTTAAGCATCTGGCTGGTTGGTGTCCTGTGTTGATAAGGGGAATAATACCGGGTGGGAAATAAGCTTTGAGTGCAGCTGGAATTTGGAATTAGGCATAGTCAAGTATAGCAACTGAATTATGCAAATGTTCTGGAGCTTGGAAAAGAGGTTTGGACTGAATACAAATTCGGTGTCATCAAATATAGGTGGTCCCCTGCCCGGTGTGGCTCGATTGGAATGTCGTCCCATAAACTGAAAAGTTGGGGTTTGATTTGTGGTTGGGGCACTTATGGGAGGCAACCGATTGGTGTTTCTCACATCGATGTTTCTGTCTCTTTCTCTCTCTCTGTCTCTCTCTCTCTAAAAATCAATAAACATATTTTAAAAAATATATAGGTGGTGATTAACACCCTGGGAATGGAAGGGCTAGGTACAGACAAGTAAGAAGGCATGGGGATGAGCCCTGGAAACTCCATCACCATGAGGGAGAGAGGAGAAGCCAGAGAGAAGGAGGGGAGCTGAGGACCGTGTGCCCCGACACCAGGAGCGCACAGGCTTCCTAAAGGAGGCTACTAATGGGTGTACCCTGATGAGACAGGAAAGTGGCCCCAGATTTGACATGTGCAGTTTTCCCTCAAGTGGTGGGAAAAAAGCCCCTTTAGTGTGGGCTGAGAAATGAACGGGAGGCCTGGAGGTGGGTACGGCATGTGGAGACAATCCAGTGGAGAACGGCAGCCTGGGCTAGGCCCAAACAATGCCCCAGGAGCTAGTCCCCTGCCTCCCCTTCCTTATCTCTCATCTACAGGCCTTCCCCAGGAGGTAGGATGGTGGCCTCAGCTTCAGTCCCATTTCCTTTGTGCAAGCTAGTAAGGGCATGGATTTCTTTCCTAGAAACCTCAGTAGAGTGATCATTGCTTGCCTTGAGTCATGTTTCTTTCTTTGCTTGGACTAATCTCTGAGCCAGAAAATGCGGGGTTCTAGTTGTTGCAGCCTGGATGGTGCTGCCCATGACCCCTAGAGATAAAGGTGGGGTCAATGGCACCGGAAGTTCCATTGGAGAGGAGGCTGATTCCCAGGGAGCAGGTGTGAACTGATCCCAGAAGGTGCCAACTCATTGGGGCATGAAGTGCATCCTGGCCACTGCTCCTAGACTCGGGGACCCCGGAATGGGGCCACTGTCTAAGTCACAGAACTAACAACTCACAGAATTTGTTTTAAAAAAATTTAAAAAGTACAGAAGGACATGTGAGGAAATGTAAATCTCAGTCCCACCCCCACTAGTCTCCCAGGTCACCTTCCCACAGTCAAACCTTGTCACCAGTTTCTTATGAATCATTTCAGAAATTATTAGTGCTTATGTGACATATGTATGTATGTCCTCTTTCTCTCTCTCTCTGTTTCTTTTTCTTTCTTTTCTTTCTTTCCTTCCTTCCTTCCTTCCTTCCTTCCTTCCTTCCTTCCTTCCTTCCTTCCTTCCTTTCTCCCTCCCTCCCTCCCTCCCTCTCTTCCTTCCTTCCTTCCTTCTTTCCTTTTATCCTGTATGTACTGTTCTGTCCTTCTTTCTTTCTACTTAGCAATATTACTTGGTGATTGTCCTATCTCAGTACAAATATAGTTGCCTTATTCTACTTATTGTCTGCGTTGTACCTTATTGGATGAATATACCATAATTTATTTTAACCAATGTCTTGTTAAATTGGTTATTTCCAATCTACTTTATTAAATGATGCACCTCAATTTATTTTAACCAACTTCCTGTTAAATTGGTTGTTTCCCATCTTGTGCTAGAACAGTAATATTGTGATGATTATTCTAGATCACATGCGTTTGCACACATGTGAGAACGTACACAGGCTGCAAGGACTGATGAACAATGGACAGACCTCCTCTGCCCGAGACAAGACTTCCAGTGTCACTGCTTGCTCTAGAGTGCTGCTAACTCCTGCTCAGTTCCAAGGAGCTCTAGTCTTTTCCTCTTAGGTCAATGTTCCAAATTCTTGGAGGGCGAATCTGACTGACTCAGCCTGTGTCAGGTGTCCATGGGGACAGATTAACACGTTGGGAATGAATGGACTCACCTCAGGAAGAGATGTAGACAAATAAGAGGTGCAGGAATGAGAACTCTGTCACCAGAAGGCTGGGGAGAGAATAAGCAGCCAGGCGAAAGAGAAGACAGGCAGAGACAACCCAGGTGACAGATGTCAGTAATTCAGAGATGAGACATTTATGATTGAATCAAAAACTCAGTGATCGGGGAAGTCAAGAACCCAACTAGGTACAGAGGAAAAAAGGATATTTTTAAAAAGTCAATTTTTTTCACACAGCATAATGAGTATAGTCAACAACACTGTATTATAAACTTCAAAGTTGCTAAGAGGCTAGATCTTAATTGTTTCCACCACAAAAAAGAATGATAATTACGTAACAGAACAGAGGTGTTAGTTAATGCTACAGGAGGTAACAATGTTGCAATATACATAAACATATCCCATCAACATTGGTACACCTCAAACGCGCACAATGTTTGTTATATGTTAATTATAGTTCAATTTTTTGAAAAGCAAGCTGATTCACTGCCCAGAACCTCTGATCTGTTCAGGGACTGGAGGCCCTGGGGTGTCTAAATGTGGGGAGTTGGGCGGGGGAAGAAGGCCTGAGTACAAGAGGATTGACTGAAAGTCTGTATTCCACCCTGCAGAGCCCCACCCCGACCCCAGCAGAAAGCCAAGAATGCCTTTTCTGGAGAAACTGAACCAGAGGGACATGGCTTGGGGATTCCAGGTGGGGTAGAGGCAGGGACAAGACAAATACATAAAAACGGGATGATTAAGTTAATGAAGGACATGGCTGAGTCCCCACTCACAAACCCTAGAGTGACCTGCAGTGTTTACAAAACCTGCACCTCCCCACAGAGCTTCCAATTAGCTCAAACTTTTTACAGTTGTGAAATGTCATGTGTGCAGAGCAGAGCATACACTGTGTATGTGCAGCTTCAAGTGCGACCTAAGTTGCAGGTGAAAGGACAGAACATTCCCAGCACTGCAAGGCCCCTGGGTGTGGCGTCCCATCTCATCCCTCTATTGCCATCTGGGCCAGCGTCCTGATCATCCTTCTGCCTTCCTCTGTAGTTTAACACCCAATGCATCTGTTCCCATCCAAGCAGCATGTCGCAATGAACACGGAGCGGCAAGCTCACACCCCTCCGTGTGAGGAGAGGGCCGTCTGCCCACTGCATGGAGGCTCCCAGGAGAGGAGCCGCTGGACAAAGTCTGTCTCAGCCTCCCTGAGAGCTTGCGAGAAACCCTTTGGAAAAGTCATCGGGTGAAGTCACGAGTGACACTTGAGCCCAGGGCCACCACAGAGGGGGCTTTGACTGGGCTGTCGCAGGGCCCTGGGTGGATTCCAGCAGAGACGTGGTCAGAGGTCGGCTGCTCTGACTGTGGCCGAACCCACCCCCCTGGAGTAGGTTAGAGAGAGCACTGGGAGAGCGCGCTCAGCTGAACCTCTGCTGAGAGGGGGGGGGGGGGGGGACGGGAGCTTCACCCTCACACGCCCCTCACCAGCCACATCCAGATAAGCCTAAGCCCCGCATACCCCCTGGGCATCATTAGGCCCTTAGGTGAAGCACATGGTGTGAGGCAAGGCAATGAGCACCTTGGTGATTGCAGCCTTCGCTGTGCCTGTGTCCAGGAGCCAGCCCCGGGTTGTTCTCCACATCTAGCGCCCAGCTCCCTTCCTCCTCAACCTTCCCCATCTGTCACCCTGGGCTGCCTTGCTCCTGCCTGAGAACGCCAGTTTCCTGCCTCCCTCCTTCCGGACTTTCTTTCTTGCTGTGGTTCACACATCCCCCAGTAAATTCTAGAAAAAGGGTATACTCCAGGTAAATTGTATGTGTGTGTGAAAATGACCTTTCCCCCCTCCCTACCTGACTGAGAGTTTTCTGGACTTATACGTGTAGATTGGAAATAATTTTCCTTGCAAAATTGCTTCATTCTCTTCTTGCTTTTAAGGTTGCTGTTAAGCAGTCAGGAGCCATTCTGAGTCTGAGCCTTTTTTTGCTTCTTCTGTTTTTCCTCCCTGAAGCTTCTCAGGCCTTATCCCCCTGAGCTCTGAGATGTCACAATAGTGCACCCTGGTGTGGGTCCATTTTTATCTGTTTTTCTGGGCACATACAGGCCTTTTCAATCTGAAAACGTGCATTTTTCAGTTCTGCTCACTCTTATTAAATTGTTTCTTTATTAATTCCTTCCTCCCCCCGCCCCATCTCTCTAGAACTCAGACAGAGTGATTTGGATGTCAGACTTCCTGTTCTAGTTTCTCTGATTTTCCATCTTTTACCTTTTTGCAATTCTTTCTATTTCCTCCAATTTTTCTTCCTGTTGAATTTTTTAATTTTACTTTTAAAAACTTCTAAAAATCTGCTTATTGCTCCCTTTCAAAAAAAGCAATCTCTTCCTATTTGATGGATGAAGTAGCTTTTCTCACATCCCTGAGGATGTTAAATTAATCGTATTAAGATGACTGATAGTCCTCCCCTCACACACAGCTGCCTGTTTCCAGGTTGTTCTTCACGTCAATCTTGTTGAAGTTGACATACAATTGACATACAACGTTACTTTAGTTTCAGGTGCACACCGTGATGGTTGTATATGTGTGTACACTGATCACCAAAGTAAACCTAGTTCACATCCATCGATTTAGAGAATCACAATTTTTTTCTTGTGATGAGAACTTTCAAGATCCAGTCTCCTGGCAACTGTCAAGTACCCAGTACAGTACTATTAACTGTAGTTATCATTAAATCCCCATGATTTATTTATTTTATAGTTGGAATTTTGTGCTTTTGACCACCTCCACCCATTTCACCCACCCCCATTGCCTCTGGTGACCACTAGTCTGTTCTCTGTATTCGTGGGGGTTTTTGCTGTTGTTTTATTTTTAGATTCCTCAAATAAGTGAGATTTTACAGTATTTGTCTTTTTTTGTCATAAATGTCAAGGTTACCTTCTTCTTATGTCTGAATTATGTATGTGTGTGTGTGTGTATAGATATATAAAACATTTTCTTTATCAGTTTATTCACTGACGGATACTTAGGTTGCTTTCATTTGTTGGCTATTGCAAATAGTGCTGCAACGAACATGGATATCTTCTCAAATTAGTGTCTTTGTTTCCTCTGAACAATGCCCAGAAGTGAAATTCCCAGGTCGTATGGTTGTTCTATTTTTAATTTTTTAAGGATTCTCCATACTGTTTTCCACAGTGGCTGCACCAATTTACGTTCCCACCAACAGCACATGAGGGTTCCCTTTTCTCCACATCTTCACCAACACTTGTTATTTCTTGCCTTTTCGATAATAGCCATTCTAACAGGTGTGAGATGATGATTAGCATGCTGAGCACCTTTTTATGTACCTGTTGGCCATCTGTATGTCCTCTTTGGAGAAACATCTCTTTAGATCCTCTGCTTATTTTTAAATCAGATTGTTTGTGGTAGGGAGGGTTGACTATTGAGTTGTGTGAGTCATTTATATATTTTTTTGTATTAACCCCTTAATAGATATATGACTTGCAAATATTTTTTCCCATTAGGTAAATTGCCTTTTTGTTTAGTTGATGGTTTCCTTTGCTGTGCTAGGTTTTTTTTTTCCTGCTTTCTGTTTGCTTGTTTGTATCAAGGGTTCTAGGTTTTTCCTCCTGGGCTTCTCAGATTCTAAGTTTTCTAAAATCTCACACTTGGAGGTAAAAGTCTGGCTGGGTGACTCTCAGGGCCCACTGGGGACGGAAGGAGAGCCAGGGGCCTCGGCAGTCAGCATACTGGACAGCCAAACCATCCGTTTCTCTTTGTGAGCCCACACCCTCGCCTGCACGAGCTGACCTCTAGTCCAGAGACCCTCAGTCTTCTTGCTAGAGAAGACGCTTTTGGGTTCAGTCAGGCGGGGGCGTGCAGCAGCCTAGTGTTGCAGGGAAGGGGGAGTCCAGGGAGCCCCGGTCTCTCACCCAGCATCCCCTCATCCCTCCAGTTCAGGCCCCCTGCACTCTCCATCCCAGAGTTTCCAGGGGCTGATCTCTTGAGAGTGTCATCATCCGCATTTTACAGATGAGAAAACAGGCTTAGGTAGTGAAGGAAGCCACTGAAGATCACACTATGAGTTAAACTGCAGCTCTGAGTTGAAAACATCTAATGCCCTGGTCTTAGCTGTTCCTGGTGCCATGTCGCAAAGAGGCATTGCCCAGACAGCTGTGAAGCAGGGACTCCAGGGAAATCTCTCTGTCTTGAGGCTCTCAGAGAGTTTGCCAGACAACTGGTCTCTCCTGCTCAGCCAAGGCCCCAGAAGCCACCAGGGGGCAGCAGAGGGCTGCACGGTGAGGCGGCTCTGTCCCCAGCTGACTGCAGCTCCCAGACTGTCCTGAGTCAACTCTGAACGGCTGGTGGCCCAGAATAGCAAGGGGCTCTAGTTCACGTGGGTACTCCTTCCCAGGGTTTCGAAAGCCCCTCACGTCATCCCTATCATTTCACAATCCTGGTCACAGAGCACTTTTTCCATCTTCCTCCAACAGGTCCTCTCTGGCGGGTGCAGAGAAGGGCTCCCGGATATGCGGCTCCTGAGGATGGCATGTTAGATGCTGGGCTGGGTGCTGGAATTAACACAAAACAACAATGGGTCTTGCGCACAAAGGAGCCTGTTAGGTAAACAGATAACCAAGGAACCCTGTGTGAAGTGCAATAATAGATGTACATGTGAGACGTGGAGGCAGCACAAAGCGGGAGGAAGAGGGGCAGAATTATAATTTAGGGATTTAGCTTGGAGGTGGCCCAAGGGAGCATTGCCTGATGGCAGGAGTCATCGGTCCTGAGCTGAAGCAGAGAAGGAGGCTGAGAATTCTGCTCTATAAGGATGTCAGGTAAAGGATCCCAGTTTGAAAAATATCGAATGCTAAGAGAATGTCAGATGTCCTAGAAATCATAAAGTTTGCATCTCTAAGTTCTGCTTCAAGGTGTAGGTTGGAATAGCTTCCACTTGAGCTCCGGGAGATGGTGCAAAGGGTGGAGGAGGGTGGTTAGGAAGTCGTTACGGTCACTGGGCTCCAGGACCCAGCAAAGCTAATGGGGAAGAGACCCAGCCTTGTCTACTACCTCTGGGCTAGGCCCACAGCAGCCACGGCCCTTCGTCTCCAAGGAGGACAGGAGAGTTGGGACCAGCCCGGCTGCTCCCTTCCCAAAGCCAAGGACTCAGGCTCTCAGGTTTACCCCAGCTGGGTTTATCCAGTGCGATTCCACGTTGCTACCCAGCCCACTCCCCCACTCCCCAAAGTTTGAAATAAGCCTGGCTGAGTGAGTGACTGACAACTTAAACTTATTCTTGCCTGATAACCTGTGTGGTCCCTGAAGCTCTGACCTCCCCCAAGTTGTTCCAGAAGGGAGCAGGGTAGGAGGGGGGAGGTGGAGGCACAGTAATATTTGCCCCCTGCAGCCTGGCAGCCTTCAGTCGTACCCACCCATAGCACCATAGACACGGCTGTGATGCCCCAGGTCCACAGAGGATACCCCCACTTTGCCAATCTTTCATTTTATGCGCAGTAACTTCTGCCTGGACGGGCTAATCCCAGATGGTGGTTTTAAGTATGGCTGAGGGCGAGGGAGAGGGAAGGGCACGCAGGCCCAGGCGCTCAGCGCGCAGCGGGCCTGCCACAAGCAAAACAGGGTTTGTCCTATGCTTTTTCTTAAAAGTTCACATGCATTTCACCTTCTACTTTTTAGTGTGTCCTGGCAAGTTTTAGCATAAAAACAATGTTTTAAAAGACTTACAGTTCCATTTATTTTATTTTATTTTTTTATCCTCACCAGAAGACATTTTTTCATTGCCTTTTTAGAGAGAGAGGAAGGGAGAAAGAGAAACATGTATGTGACTGGACTGGGGATCGAACCTGCAACCCAGGTATGTGTCTGGACCAGGAATCAAACCCACAACCCTTCAGCTACAGGACAATACTCCAACACACTGAGCCACATGAGTTCTATTTAAAGTGAGTTAAATGGCTCATTTGGTTTTTCTCAGTTCTAAGAGGCTGTCAATTGCAAAAAGCACTATGGACTTAAGGACATTTTATTTTATTTTATTTTTTGAGAAGAAAAATGTATGGCCACATTAAACAAACACATCAATGCATTCAGAGTTTTAGGAATGTGAATATGTGAAGAAATGTTAATGTGAAGAAATGCACATCTTCGAATTAGGGACATTCTCATTGGTAAGTTTCAGCCTCCAAAAAAACTTCAGAGTAAAACTGGCTTTCCCGGAAGGCGTGTGATGTTCGCCCTGGGCCTCATGTTCCCATGGGGCAGCCCTGGACGGCGTGGGGCGGGGGCATGCTGTTGTGACTTGGCCCCTGGTTTCTCCCAAAGAGGTTTTTTCCTGGTCACCTAGAACGCTCAGGGGTTGGAGTTCTAGTTAATCAAACCATTCTGGCTAACTGAGGGTTGCTCTCAATACATTAAAAATTGTAGAGTCTTGGAGTTAGAGATTGTTCTAAAGTATAATCTCATCGATAAGAATCTTATGAACACCTAAGGGGGGCCGATCTCTTTACCTCTGTATCGTCATCTCCAGGACGTGAATGGACTCTCACCTCAACGGTTCCCGATTTCCCAGGCTCCCCAGGGCCTCTGTAAGTGACACAGTGCGAGGAGTGGGGTCGGGGCTGAGTGGGAATCTGCGCCATCGGTGTGCTGTATTTTTGGCCAAGTACTTTGTCACATGTCATCTCATTTGTTTCTGCAGCAACACTGGGGATATTATTACCATAGATATTCTCACTGGACCAAGGGAGAAACTGAGGCTCCGAGTGAGCCTCTTGCCGGGTGCCATGTGTTGGGCGAGTTGCAGATGGGCCTTCCGGCAGGCACCCTGGTGCTCAGTCCCCGTGCGTCCCTCTTCCTCGTGTGACTTCTGTGCTGTGGGAAACAGCAGGCAGCTTAAGTTTTAGGTGTTCCAACAAAATCAGACTTTTATTTTTTTTGCATCTCTTCCCCACCAAGAGGGGTAACCCCAAATAATTCTAAGACTTTGAAGAGAGACAGCAAGACCTCTGGGTTGTGTGTGGGTCTATGACCTATTTAAATGCGTGTAGTCAGTGACTATTTGAGCTCCGCTGGGCTCTAAAGGGGCAAACAGGTCACCAAAGCTGGCTCCTCCAGTGTGTCCTCATGCCTGTCTGTCAACCCCACGAGGGCAGGCCCTAGTGACCACATGTCTGTAAGAACCCAGTCACCACTGAGCTCTGCCAGACCACCTCTGCTGCCCTTGAGGCACCCCTTCTCAGTGGGCAGGTGGGCTGATAGGCCGTTAGCCCATCTGCTAACACAGCCGTGTGAGCTCAGTGTGGTTAAGAGTGGCTGGAGCTCAGATGGGGGCTCTCAGAATTGGCTAGTGGACGAGGGGCACAGGGTAGGGTCAGTAGGGGGTGGGGAGAAGTCATCACTGAGGAGGTGACATTTGAGCTGCCTTCTGAAGGATGAAAGAAGTTCACCAGGTGGATAGAGGGCATTCTTGGCAAGGGAACAGCGTTGGCGAAGCTCAAAGGCTTGGGAGTACACAGCACTTAGAGGAGGGTATGGGTACGAAAGAATATGTGCCTGAGAGAGACACACAGAGACAGATGGAGGCTCTTATTTGCGGTCTCTCTCTCCTCAGTGTCTGTCTTCCCCCGTGAGCCCTTCCCCAGGACTCTTGGCCTGGCCTTGAACTCTATGGGCCTCTCCCTGCTCCTCGCTGGGCTCAGAGCTCCTGCGCTTCAGCCCCACAAGTGCTTCCCTCTTCCCTCAGCAGCTCCGTGCCCTGACTTGGTTCTTCCTCGGCCTGCCCGATGCTTGGCTTCCAGAAGGACACTTGATCCGACCCCACGGCTGGCAGTGGGGCACGGCCCTTGGAGCAGCTGCGTTGACTCCAGATGGAAAGTGTTTCGAGAATTCTGACGTGACATCACCCCTTCACAGCATTGTGCTGACAGTAACTGATCTGGGAGTGGTCAGGTGAAGACATTCACAACCTTGCCTCTCGTCAAGGGCTGGCTTAGATCAAGGAGCTTGGCTTGATGGGTGGGAATCTAGAACCAAAGGAGGGGCCTTTTGGGTTTCTAGGCCTTCTCTGAGAACAGCCTGGAGGTAAACTGATGCTCTTCATCCATCCCCGGTGACTTGAGCCCAGCGGAGGCCCTGCACTCATACTACTGGCTGTGGGCAAGGCCCAGTTTGGTTGCTTTGGACTCTCCTGTGTGCTCCTCTCCCTGCCCTAGGCCTAGGCCATCTCTTCTCACAGGCCAGGCCCCACTCCCACAGGGCACTAAAGCTCTGCATGTCGCCTCTTGCAACTCAGCCTTCCCTGCCCTGCTAAGCCCTACTCAGCCAGTGAGGGGCTGGGGCTGCCCTAGCCGCATGCCGGAGGATGAAAGGGGAGCGCCCTGCCACAGCTGACATCCGCACCCTGGGCCCGGACCCAGGACTTGTCTTCAAGGCACCATCTGTTGTCTGGGAGGGCTGAGGAGGGACAGAAGGCTGGCACTGGGGCTCAGAGGGCAGGGCTGGGAGGGGGAGTCACGGGGGCCTGCCCAGTGGTCTTGAAGTCCCCCTGATGGAAGAGCAACCTTATTGCCCTCTCTTCCTCTGCCACTCTCACCCACCTGTGCAGAATTTGGACCTGGGGCTGAAGAATAAAAGAGTTCGAAGTGGTCAGCTCCCAGCTCAGGCTGGCCAAACTTCCCTGGCATCTAAGAGCACTCCCTTCTGGGGAAGCCAGAGGGCACAGCCAGATGGTTTCTAGCCCAGGCGAGCATCCAGTTCCAGGCATCACAAGGTCACCAGGGAATCATGAGACAGGAGTTGGGCACCGAGCATCAGGCCACAGGTTGGGCTGCCAGGGTTTGGTGCCCTGGCTGGCTCTCTGCTCCTCCCCAGGAGCAGGCCATCCTCAGAGCATGGGGCTGGACATGGCCAGGGACTCCTCTGTGTGAGGGCAAAACCCCGATCAGGGCTGTCAGGACAGGAACACATTCACAGGGCCTGGGGAGCGGAATAGTTGTCAGGGCCTCTGCTGCCTACTCCTGCCACCTGCTACTTTGGAAGGTATTAGTGGGTTTGAGAGAAGAGAGAAGAGAAAGGTAAGGAGATCTGAAGATCAGGAGGGGAAAAGAGAAGCAAGAGAGAAATATGAGAGGGGAGAGGAGAAAGAAAAGGAGGAGAGGCAAGAGGAGGTGTTAGGCTACAGGTAACAGAGCCTGTAATAACAATGGCTTGAACAAGATGGTGGTTTCTTTTACACACAGTTCTAGGTGGGTGGTCCAGGGCTAGTGTGGGAACCCAAGCTCCTACTCTTCCCACCATTTCTAATAATCCCAAGCTTCAGTGTGGAGGAAGGGGTGGGAGGAAGGCACATCCCTTACGTTAGGGACATGAGTGGGAATTGCACACATCACTTCCCCTGCCATCGCACTGGCCAGAATAGAGTCACAAGAGCTACATCTAGCTGCAAGGGAGGCTGGGAAATGCAGTCTTTGTTCTGAACATCTATGGGTTCACAGTAAAAGGGTCAATGAGAAACAAGCAGGCAATGGATATCAGGGCAGAGAAACATAAAGAGGAAGAGAAGCTCTCAGAAGGAGGAGGGAGGAAATAGGAAAGGAAGGGGAGACAGACTTTTTGGAGCTGCTTGTACCCAGAGTCAGACCTGATGTCCCAGCACACCCGGTCCCATCCCAGGGTGCCCAGGTCTAGGGGTTTGTCAGAGGCAAGTCTCCTGGGGGTCAGGAGTTTTTTCCCTTCCCCAGAGATTGATTAATGGGCTACTGGGCCCAGACCTGAAGTGGGCTGTAGATATTTCGACGAGGGCCTTCAGAGAAAAAGGTTCTGTGTCTGACAAAAGGGAAGAAGACAAAGTGCAGGGTTTTACATTCCTACTTTGCCGAGAAGAGGCTGTAGAGTGTACCTGGTGGTGTGATGAAAGGTGTGATAACTCATACTGAGTCATTCTTTCAGACTCTAAAGAAAGCACGTATCCAGTTTTCTTCAAGGTCCGTGGAGGTGCATAAAACATGGGATCATCTCAGACATCACTTAGGTTGTTTTGGGTCACAAGGAACGGGAGACCCAACCATAATGTTCAATAAGAGTACTTGTTATCTCTGAACCAGAGCAGGGCAGTTCTGGGATTGGTTTATTCAACAGCTCCATGATTTCTGAACTCTGGTTCCATTTCTCAGAAATTCTCATAGCTGTTCCTGTTGGTTGTAAGATGGTAGCTGGTCCTCCTAAAATTGCTTAAAGGAAGGAAGTCATCTCACCAGTGCCATTTATCTGGGAGGAAAACCTTTCCCAGAACCTGTCCCTCAGAATTCCCTTTCTCTTGGCTAGACTGGGTTATGTCTCCATCTCTCAACCAACCACTGGCAAGGGGGAATGGGTTCGCCCCTCCCATGGGGTGGCTAGTCCAGGCCAATGATGATTCATCATCTGGGACCACCTTCTCTGAGCATACTGCAGCTGGATCCTGAACAAAGACAACTTCTGTATTCAGATAAACAGGGAACCCTGGCTGTGGTTTGGGCTAGGACAGACATCAATAATCGGTTATAGCTCTCTTTCTCACAGGGTCTTCACCAGCCAAACAATGTTGGCACAGGGGATAAAGCATGTGTCATCTTGGCCTCAGATAATGGGAAGTAAGAAGTCATAATTCAGGGCATCTTTAGTGACCCAGTCATCTTGTCGTTGTTTCATGTGGTGCCTTTAAATACGTCTACAAATTCTTTGACAATCCTTCCTTTGAGCATTGCAGCTAATTCTTCTCCCTTTCAGTACGGTCTGGACCTCGTAATTGCTTTCTGGTTAATAGAAAATGGCAGGGGTGATGGTGAGCAAACCTTGAGACTCGGTTATAAATGGCAGTGTCGATTTTGCCTTATTCTCTCTTAGATCATTTGCTCTGGGGGAGGCCAGCCCCAGCAACCCTACAAAGACGTTCCATGTAGGGAGGAGCTGAGACCTTCTGCCAACAGCCCCGTGCGGGAGCCATTTCCGAAGTGGACCTTTCGGCTCCAGTCACGTCTTTGGATGACTGCAGTCCTGGCTGACACCTTGACTGCCACCCCGTGAGAGACCCCAAGCCAGAACCTCCCAGCTAAACCACTTTCAGATTCCTGACTCACAGAAATCATGACATAATAAATGTTTAGTTTTTGCAGCCACCAAGCTTCAGGGTAATTTGTTATGCAGCCAGGTCCGAGACTAGGGTGGAACAAGAGAGGAACCTGGGGCACAGAATTTGAGGTCTACCCCTGAGAGTGGGCACCTCCTTACATTTTGAGCTCTAGGTTCCTCACTTGCCTCACCCAGTCCCAGCCTTGTGTCTAGCAGCTCATAAGTCTCTGTCCACTCTCCATTTCCCAACACTCTCTAGTTCGCATGTAGGCATTCTTGGGGTTCCGAAGAAGCTGGCTCCATCTCTGGTTCCAAGGGGGGAGCGTATGACAAAGCCCGTCAGCGCATTCCAGTACCCTTAAGTCACAGTGATGGGATCAGCTGTGGCATGTGGCTCCATCCTGTCCAATCAGGGTAGATGTCAAGCCTTTTGCTAGGGATGCTGGTTGAACAAGGTAAGTGTAACTCTGAGGACTTCTGGCAGCTTTTTTGGGCCCTCTGAGGGGAGCCAGTTTGGGGATAAAGGGGTTAGCAGGGCACAAAGAAACGGTGCTTGGTGATATTGTTCAGCTGCAAGATTCACGCCTACTTGAAGCCAGCCTCATCTCTGGACTTTTCAGCCTAGTGAGCTGAGAATTTCCCTTTTAAGCATTTAAACCAGTTTGAGTCTGGTTTTCTGTTACAGGCAAAGGAAAGCACAACTGTGATGTTAAACACACAGAGGAGACCCCACATCGCTTACTCACACAGATGCTGCCAAGGATCCAGCTGCCTCACACTGTGCAGAGTATCCAGATGTTTCCATTAAAGCGTTCTTGTTTCAGCCAGATGTTGAGTATCTTGTACATGGAAGGTTAACATGATTTAATGTTTAAAAGCAAACATCCTTCTCTCCCCCTCCTCCCTGTCTGGTGCCTGCCCACTTCCAGGTGGCCATGTACCCCCTGAGTCCTCGGGCAGGTGCCATATTTTGGGCTAAGATATCATGTTATCCGCCCCCTTCCTCCACTATTTGGGACGAGGATTGGCATCTACCCTAGAGAGCCAGTCTAGAAGCCGGGCAACAACCCATGAGTGGCCTGGCGCAAAGAGATGATCTGGGACAAACGGAGCCTGTCTTTGTCTTTCTGAACTAAGACATCCTGAAGGAAGCAGTTAGAGACAGAGCCACAAAGCAGAGATAGGGCCATGGGAGAATGTTAAGCAAGCAAAAGTTATGTAGGAGCAGAAATGAGGAGCAGGCGAAGCTACAAGGAAAGAACCATCCTAGAGTGCAGGGAAAGAATAAGCTCATTGCTAGTGAGAAGAGGTGGTGTCGATTCACAGAACAGGCTTCCTGAGACAGGGAGAGCACCACTGAGGAGACAGAGATCAGTTAGTCAGGATAGGCTAGATTTTGCTGTGGAAAAAAACAACCCCCGAATCTTAGAGGCTTAACCCAATAAGAGTTTATTCTTGACCACCCATGACCTGTCCAGTGGAGGCTCCACCTAGACACATGCTTCCACCATCACAGAGCAGGGGAAGGAAATTCAGCTAATTCTCTTCAGCTCTTAGGGCTACTGCCCACAGGTGACACATGTCTCTTCTGTTTGCAATTCACTGGCAAAAGTAAGCCTTATAGCTGTGCCTAATTTTAAAGGTAGGAGAGTGGTGTGATACTATTGTGTGCACAAAGAGGAGAAACATGAATATTTGCGACCACCTTGCTGATGTCCACAGAGAGGGGAGCTGGTCCCCAGAACTGCTGCAGATGCTGCAGGTCCAGATTTCAAGAGGCCCTGCCATACTGTGGCCCTGGTTTATATTCACACAACATCTTCATCATTCTTACTGCTCCAGGCAGGCCTTGCAATGCCCACCACCCTCTACACACACACTTGCTTGTTTCTTGCAACTTAAGACATCCCTCCGTGGTTTCTTATTTCCTCTGAAGCCTAAAGCCAGCACAAATTATCTTTGTGTATCTTGTTCACAGCAAGGTGGGGATTGACAGGCCCGCCTGCCTCGGGACTGTGAGAGAAAGCTGCTGGAAACTCTGTCTGCACACACTGAGACTCACCTGGCAGATGAGAGTCAAGTCCATAAAGTTGTTTAGTGCATTCAGGTGTTTTTGGCCAAACACTGTGCTAAGACTTTTGTCTGAAGTCCTCCACTTAAAATACTTACAACCAGCCCTGGTCGAGCGGCACAGTTGGTTGAAGTGTCATCAGGTTGCGGGTTCGATTCCCAGTCAGGGCACATACCTGGGTTGCAGGTTTGGTCCCTGGTCAGGATGCGTAGGGGAGGCAACTGATTGATGTTTCTCTCTCACATTGATGTTCTTTTTTCTCTCTCCCTTCCTCTCTCACTAAAATCAATAAAAATATATCCTCAGGTGAGGAATAAAAAATAACAAAATACAACAAAATACTCTGAACCTCACTTTGCAGATGAAGAAACTATGGCACAGAGAGGTAAGTAGCTCCCTCGGGTCTGATCCCATGTCTGGCTCTCACATTGCAGTGTCTCCCAAGAGAGACGGTGAGGAGGGCTGGGGGGAAGGGGCCTTCCCTGGCAGAGGGTGGTTGATTCTGGGGAGGAGAGAGGAAGGGTTGAGGCTGCCTCAGGTCAGTAGAGAGCTTCCCTCCAGGCCAGGGAGGAAGCAGCCTGGGGTCCAGGAGCAACGCACTTAATGGGGCAGGGTGCGGCACCCTTCAGATGGTCTCGGGCCCAGACTCTGCCCCTTCTTGGAGAAGGCTGAGAAATTTAAAGAAAATAAGCTGTCTTTGATTGAGCACACATAGTGCCCAAACTGTGGTCTCTAAACATCTTTTCTCACTGAAAGGAACAACGGCTTCTTGGAAACTTGGCTGTTTCCAGTTCCGGAGCGCAAACATACAAGATGGGCCCAGAGCATCTCACACCAGAAGGCCAGAGAGTTCCCAACCATCACGGGGTCATGATGAAAGGACTCGGGAGCAAAGCTGAAGAAGCTTGTGCTGGACCAAAGGGGTCATTTGTGCCCAGTTGAAAACAAAACTAAACAAATAAAAACGCTGCAGTGTTACTGAAACACGTCAAATACTTTAAAAATACATAGGTTCAAATGATGATAATAACGGAAAGACATTTGGGGAGCGCTTAGAGAAAACTAAGTAGAATCCATGCACCGCTGTGCTCCTAGAAGCATTATTTACAGCAGCCGAGATCTGGAATCAGCCAAGTGCCAATCAGTAGTTGAGTGGATAAAAAGCTGTGGTACATTTACACAAAGGAATACTACGTGGCCATAAAAAGAAGGAAATCTTGCCTTTTGGGACAGCATGGGTGGACCTGGAAATTATTACATTAAGTGAAATGGGCCAGTCAGAGAGACAAATACCATATGATCTCACTTATACGCAGAATCTAGGGAACAAAATAAACTGATGAACGAAATAGAAACAGACGTGTGGACACATGGAACAGACTGACAGTGTCAGAGAGGAAGGGGGGCCAGATGGAGGAAGGTGAAGGGATTCGCTGAAGAACATATATGCATGACCCATAGACACAGACAACAGTGTGGGGATGGCCAAAAGGAAGGGGGTGGGAGCTGGGTAGAGGTAGGCAAAAGGGGAAAATGGGGACATCTGTAACAGTGTCAATAATAAAAAAGTTCAAATAAATAAAAAAGTAAATAAAAAGCAAGAAGTTTTTTAAAAGCTAACTTTGGGGCCCTCCAATGATACAGTGAACTTGAGGAGTTCCCATGTACTCCACAAACTCTCTTTCTGGCTTTGTTTAGGCTTGAATTCCACCATTAGAGACTCATTTCTTTGGGTTAAGAAAGGTTCTGAATCAAAGTGAAAATACCCTTGGGAAAGAATTGCTAACTACTTTTCTCGTGAATTGTGATAGAGGAAAATTGGAAAGTCCTATGGTTCTGGGGTCCGGACAGATAGGGGTACAGCTGCAGAGGATGGGTGCAGAGAGGCAAACAGTGTGGCAACATCACGGAGGGCAGGTGAACCCCCTGGGCTGGCCACCCAGAGTTCAGCTCTCGGTAGCCCAGTCAGATGCGGTCTGATCCAGCAGGTGGAATGAATGGCAGAAGTGTGTGCTTTATTACAGCCGGGGGATTCAGACACGTTATCCTGCCACCATCTTCTGGGGGCCATTGGATGGGGCTCCTGGATGTTTCCTATTGGCCTGTGTGACTTCCTGCTCCAGCAGAGCTGCACTGTCACAGCCAAGCCCTTCCGGCCTCTGCGAATTCCACCAAGCTCCTCACCCAGGGACCTCTTTACTACTACCAGGCCCCTTTAAGATGCCAGGCCCTTCCTTGCATGGAGAAGTTGGCACCATGGAGAAGGGACCCAGCCACATGGGTCCCAGTGTGAGCTCTGAGCTGCCTGCCCTCCCCCTCTCTCACGGCTTCCCACACTGTCCTGACATGCCCAGCTTCTCGAGTGACAGCCCGCTCACTCCTGGCTCCTGATGCTTGACTACGCTTCTCAGGCCCTGCGAAGCCTAGGACCCTCCATTGCAGCCCAGGCCCTGAGGTGTCCTCGGTCCTGGAATCCTTTTTTCTTTGCTGGTCCCCTCATGGGAGCCTTGTCCCCCAGGCAGGCGGTTCTTTGCAGCCCAGCTGATCAGCTCTGTAGCTCGGCCAGATTTGTGGCTGGTCTGCCTTCACTCTGGGGTCTGCTAGCTGTCCTCACTGTCCTTTCCCACCCTACCACCTCACCTAGTCCTTTCTGTCCCTTAGGCCTCTCTGTCCCTGTCACTCCCTCCCTGCTTCAAGGCCCTCTTCTGCTGAGAAGAGCACCTGTATTCCAAGGCCGAGCCCATCCTTCCCTAATACTGCTCAGCCCACCTCTTCCTCTGGGGCCAAGCAACCAGTTTGGGGCTGACCCTTGGAGCCCCATCCCCACACTCCCAACCCATGACTAAGGGCCCTGGCTGAGCTCCCGTGTTCTGAAACCTGGCCTTTGCCTGACCCCATGGGCAGGCCTGGGCACCAGCCTTGGCCCTCCCCAGCTGGCCTGTCCCCGCTGCCGCCTGAGCCTGGGTTATGACATCTTTCCACTGAGCGACTCTAATTTTGAGAAGGCAAACACAGCGGTGCCCACAGGCATCTGCACACGCTAGCACACATACACACACACCCTCTTTGCCCCGACGCCTCACACACTGGCGTGAAAATCCGGCTGGCCGTGTTTGTTTTTCTTCCGCTCGTTTCCCCTTTAGAACAAACAGCAGTGCTGTAATGCCGACTGCCCTCTCCCATGTCCTCCCTGGCAGCTGTGAAGGAGAACAGAGTACGTCTTTTAGCAGGAGGCAGCAGCCTGGACCGATCGATCGGAGCCTCAACGCCGGCGTGAGCATGTGTGTTTGCTTCTTAGAAACTCATTGCATATCCCCGAGCTATTTTTCCATGTGCCTTGGAGCAAATGCCTCCCCACCTCGCCCCTTCCTTTCAAATTTTATTTTAGTTCATTTTTGGTCCCAAGCATTTTGTTTTCTGTTTTCCAAAAGGGAGCCTGAGTCTGGGCCTCAGAAAAACAAGGCCGAGCTGCCAACTGGAAATGTTTGCTCTGGGGGCGAGTTCGGAGGCTGGCGTCAGGCGGGGCAAGATCCGTGCCAGTGGAATGCGATTTGGGGGGGAAGCTGCAGGTCACTCAATCGCTGGCAGCCTGCCCGGGAGCAACTGGATGCTTTCTGGGCTGTGTGTGAGTGTGCAGGCTTTTTCCCTCATACAAACAGAGCCCCGGAGACGTGGAGACAGAGGCATTAGGAAGAAACTAGACAGGGGGTTGGAAAATCAGGGGAACTGGCGAGATTAAGTGGGCGGGGTGAGGGGAGGGTGCCAGGATCAGAGCAACCACTTTATCCAGCATCCATTGTGTTCTCTGTCCAGAGCTGGGGGCTCCTGGGAGCAAGGAAAGATGCAAACCACCTTGGCCCCCAGGGACTCATGAGCTCTTTGGAGGAACAAGGCTCCCAGTACAGAGTGGGGGCAAGCCAGCCTGGAAGCTCTCCAGAGCTGCAAAAAGGGCTGAGGGTGTCCAGGGAAGGCTTCCTGCAGGAGGTTCAGGGTCCGAGCCCTGAAGCACGAAGTGTTGCCTTGAAAGAAAAGGAGTTGTTCCAGATACTGTTGGTAGCTACCATGTGCCAAGCCCTGTGCTAAGCCCTTTATACTGATGACCCCCTTAAATCCTCCCAACAACCCTACAAGAGTCAGTAATCTTTCTATCTTTTGAAACTTTGAAAATGAGGAAACTGGGGCCCAGGGAGCTGAGGAGATTTGGCCAAGTTCCCAGCTTGTAAGTGGTAAACCCAGGGTTCGGCTCAGGTTGGTCCACTCTAACCCTGACTTTTCTGACCACACTGAGGGTCTTTTCCCATTTAGCCCAGTCCCCTGGATAAAGGCCTGTTTTTGCTTTTTAATTTGTTTTAGTTTTTTGTCCCTGGGAAGAGAACGGTTCGATTCAAGGTGGGCTCTGAGATGCGAGGGTTGACTGTCCAGAGGGCCGTGTGGAAAGTGCCTGGAGATCAGAGAGGAGCCTGCCTGTTTCATGCCCAGCCAGGCCCCTCCCACAGCCCGGCTCACCTCACCGGTGGCCCACGTCGCCTCCTGCACTCCCTGGCATACGCTCTGCCCTTTGCATGCAGAGTTCTTTCCCACCCCAGACGTTCACTCTGGGACCGCCCACTTTGGGGGTCCTCAGAAGTTGTCCATGCCAGTCTGAGTAGTGCACGGAAGCGGGGTGAGCCAGACAGAGTGGGTTTATTCAGGGCAGCCGGCATGGCCCTCGATTTAGAGTCAGGAGACCCAGAGCCGCCACTGCCTCCCAGCGATGATGAGCGAGTTGTTTCCCTGATCGGGTTTCCGTTTCCTCAGTTCTAAAATGAGGAGTGGCCGGGGTGGCCTTTGAGCTGTCACAGGTGGAAGGGGAGGATCACGATGGCAGAATTGATATGCAGGTGCTGGGTGAGCAGTGGGAGGAACTTGTTGCAGGGGGTTCTTGCCCCAGGGAAGCAGTGTCTGTCGCCAGCCCGGGAGATGAGAGGGAACTGAGCCAGGAGAAGACGGGAGCAAGGGAGAGGGAGTCACAGTCAGGAGCTAGAGCCGAGCCTGTTTGGCAGGGATCGGACGGACAGGGATCTGTCTGATCAGAACACCCGCATGGGCCACGTGGGGTTTTGCTGTCCTGAGGCTGAACAGTTGGTTATTCTCACCCATTGATTCTTTTCTTACCTGACCACTAGTGCCAGGTAAACACTGGCTCGGGTCACCTGCTAGATCATCTGCTTCGGTTGAACTGACTCATCAATTCCATGAGACAACTGATTTTTACCAATTATCTCCAGGAAACAGGGTGTTTGCTGAAATGAACCAAACCCAATAACGGTTTTCAGTTTTTGCTTTTCAGAGACAGTCTGGATCTGACACCTTTGGTTCTCAAGAGACAGGCCACCCGCCACTTACCCACTGCGGCCAGATCCCCCAGAAGGCTGGGAAAGGCCCTGTGAGCAATGGGATTTGGGACTCAGTCTCCCCCTCCATGAAATGGGGAAGTTGGATGAGACCCACAGCAGCAAACACAGGGCGTGAATAGCGCCACCCTTACTCTTACATCTGTAGCAGACATTGCTAATCAATTACAACACTCATCCCCAGGGGACCAGTTGCAGCTTCAGAATCCTTTTCAACCCCGAGCTTCAGGCAGCCCCTACCAATCAATTAGATTTGGCATGTGTGATAAAAAGCCTTTGTCCTCTCAGCACTAGATGATCCCCAAGCCTCCCTCCAGCTGTGCTGATCTAGAATTGCAACTGATTAGGTGTCTGAGGCCTCAGCCTGGAGACCACCAGAACGCCAGCTGTCCCTGAGGCTTCCCAGGTCTGTGGAGCTGCCCTTGAGCGAGGCCATGGCTGAGCTGGTGCCTTATTAATTTTCCTCACTGCTAATAAATGTGCATTGCGTCAGCTCCGTCCTGCCCCCTCCTGTTCTCCGGCTGCCGCCATCAGCAGGGACTTTTTCAAGAGCTGTAAAAATAGTTTTTTTGAAGAGTCTGCACAGAAGAAGCAGCCAAGCCTTTTTGTTTCCTTTCTTTTCTGAGGGAATGGAGGAGATGGGTAGGGAATACTTCACAATGAAGGAATGTGCTCCTTGGAGAATTTAAAGTTGTTTTTCTTAAAATAAGAAAAGAGTTATCACATTCCGGTTTCACATCGAGCCACAGAGCGCGTCTGCGAGGATTGGTAACAGCTCCCAGGAGACCACTGGCTTACGTCGGGCCTCGTTAGGCTGTTGGTGGACAACTGGGTCCTGATGAACAAAGCCCTAGCGAGCCTCCTGCTCCCCACCCGCCCCTGGCTGTTCAGCTTCCGTGGTCCAGGGGGCCGACGGCTCCCGAGAGGGCTTGTCTTGCCTGCCATGGAAGTTAGACATAGAGTAGAGCTTTCTTTCTAACAAGCGAATGTTTCACTTTCTCCATCGGTGCTCTGGATTATGAAGAAACTCGAGACAGATGCTAAGATGCTAGGGATGGGAGGGCCCTGAGGTATGTGGGCTTCACTTCCTCCCCAGCTCCCCATTTTACAATGAGAAAACAGGCTTGCAGGGGGTTGGGGTCAGGGGAAGCAGATACCGGAGGGAAGGGCACGTAACTGTTCTGGAAGAAGATGCATCTCTTGACTCCCAGACCAGCAGCTCAAAGCTGCGGAAGAACTCCGACAGCATTATAACCCAGAGCTTCTCAAACCAGAGTAATACATACCCTTGTTTTAAAAGGCAACACATTGTCACAGAGCCCTGGGATGCAATTATACTCTATGCTTTATACTTTTAATTTTTATGTAACTACAATCCCAAACAAAGAATTAAATGAATAAACAAAACCACAAAGATGATAACATTCACATTAACAACGTTAAGTTAATGTCATGGGTAATAATGGTTTTGCTGAAACAGAACCTGGAGGGCATAGAAGAGGAGCGGAGAAGAACAACAGAAGACTCAGGACCTTCCCATCAGAAGCCACTAGAATGAAGGATCCTAGGGCAAAGTTAGTGTCGGGGCAGAAGGACGGCCAAGTCAGAGGCTGGTCAGAGGAAGCTGAGAGACACAGCTGCTTCTGGGTAGCCCACATGTCTCCTTAGGAGGGTAGCTGCCCAGCACAGCCTGGCTCGCAGTGTTCCTTCCACGGGCAGGTCTCCCTGAGGTCAAGATCTTCTTAGACCATCACTTCTTAGCAAATCCTCGACAGTGAGGGCAGTGCCATGTGGTCACCTCTCTCCTCTGCCATCTTACCTGCCAGTGGGAAGAACCCTCACTGGGCTTTGTGAAGGGGCGGACGCTGCTCCTCCCTGCCACTTCCCCCATCCTCTGGACGACACCACAGACCAAAAGCACGATGTGTGAGCAGATCACGCAGGGCGGTATAGCAGCGGGAGCTGGCGGCCCTGTTGTCAATGGGTGTGGAGGGGAGGTCTCAGGGAGGAGGTGACATAACAGCAAAGGCTTGGAGCAGGCGAGGGAACAAGCCATGGCATTTGTCAGGGAGGCGGTCTGCGTGGCCAAATCCTGTTGTCCTCCTAGCCTGGTTCACATGCCCCTTCTTCCAGAAAGTCTCCCACAGTTGGGGTTCCCACAGCTTCTCCTGCAGCGTGTATCACTTTGTACCGTGTCCCACAGCTCTCTTCAGACTCATGTTCTTTCTCCTGGACCTGGAGCCAGCGCACCACATCTCCTCCACCAGAAGGGCAGCTCCTGAGGGCAGGGGCTTCTGCGTATTCACTGCTGCACCCCCAGCCTCAGCAGGCGGGCCGTAAATGCATACTGACTTGCTGGGGGTGGACCAGGCTGGGGATGGGAACCATCTGTCCTCAGCACTTGAGCTCCTGACAGTAGACACCTCGTTTTTCTGCCTCAGTCCCACCTTAGGCTCAGCATAAGATTTGCCAAATGAATGAATGGCTATTGATTAGGACTTATTGCCCCTCACTCAACGGATCAGACCCCAAGTCAGAGATAAGAGAGCGAGTTTGACACGGCCACCAGTTCTCAGTGGTCAGAGCAGCTGTTCTTGTGATGTGATTAACTGTCTCTGGATCCCCTGCTTTTTTCTGTTAAAGCGGCTGGTTGAATAGCGCAGCAGGCCCTGGTCTAAACTGAGCAGTGGGCTTTTCTGCATTCAGTAAGTATTTATGGAGTGCCTACTGTGTACCAGGAGTTACTCTAGAGGCTGGGGTCCAGCAGGGAACAAGGCAGGCAAAAATTCCCGCCCTCACAGAGCTAACATTCTAGTGGGGGAGACAAGCAAACGAAACACCCATACGTATAGCATCAGATGATGCTGGTAAGTGCTTGAAAAATTAAAACAGGGAAGAGGTAGGAAATACTGAGCAGGGAGGGTACACATTTTACATGGGGTGCTTAGGGACAGCCTCACTGAGAAGGTAACACAGAAATGCCAGAAATGGGTGAGGGAATAAGCCATCAGGTTACCTGGTGTCGAGCATTCCAGGCAAAGGGAATGGCCAGTGCAAAGGTCCTGAGGCAGGAGGAATTGCTGGATAGGTGTGAGGAGTGAAAAGGAGCCCAGTGTGGTTGGAGCAGAGTGATAGGTGGGGGTAGGGGTGGGAGAGAGTAGAGGGGATGGGGTCAGAGAATAATGCAGGAACAGATGTCAAGTTTGGCTCCTATTCTAATTTTTTTATTTATTGGTTTTAGTGAGAGAGGGAGAGAGAGAGAAACATTGATTTGTTGTTCCACTTATTTATACATTCATTGGTTGATTCTTACATATATGTGCTCCGAACCTGTAACCTTGGCATATCAGGACAATGCTCTAACCAACTGAGCAACCCAGCCAGGGCTTGGCTCCTACTCTAATGCTCCAGTTTGCCACTGCTGCATAACAAACTACCCCACAGTGCAATGGCTTAACACACGATTTAGTATTTTGTTCCCATGAGTCTGTGTGTTGACTGGGCTCAGCTGGGTGGTTCTTGCTCTACTTCTCCCATATGGTTGCAGCCAGAGTAGAGGCTGGCGCTGCAGGCATCTGAAGACTCCACTCACAGGTCCGGCACCGTGGAGCTCTCCAGGTGGCCTCTTTTTCCAGCATAATAACTTGGACTTCTCATAGTGTGACTAGGGGCTCCAATTGGCAGGACTCAGAAATAGCCAGTCTCCTTGAAGCACAGCATCACTTCCACTTTCACAGGGCTCCATTAGCCAAGGTAGTTGCTAGCTAGCCCAGATTCACGGGGGTGGAGAATTAGACGCCCCCTCTCTGTGCATGCAGGGAGAGAAGAAATTGATGGCACCCCCTAACACAACTGAGAAAAAAATAAGAAGTCACTGGGAGCCTGGGAGCAGAGGAATGACATGACATGTCCTATGCTTTAACAGGATAATGGGCCAACTGTGTGGAAACCTGACACCGGCCTGCCCATCATGCCAGGCTCCTCCTGTTGCTTATTGAGCACCTTCTTTCTCCCGACCCACTGCAGCCATGCCCTCTGCGGGGGAACCTGCTTCATTCACAGAAGAGTACATGCTCACTGCTGAGAGGCTGCGCCTTAGCTAGGTCTCAGAGAAGGAGTGCTGAAGGCCTCCTTCTCTCCCTCCTGCAGCACCCTCACCTGGCCCGTGTCCCAGCCCCAAAGACTCCCATTGTTCCATAATTGGTATGGTCACACAGAGAGAGGGAGGTAGAGAGAAGACTGGAGAGTAAGTCCTGAAGAGCTACCCACCTGGCTGCCTCATCACTGCCCCCTGGATCCAACGTCCTCATGTTTAATGGTGGCAGTGTGGGCACTATTGCTTGTGGGCCACCAGGCTGATGGTATTCTACTTTCTGCTCAGGGCCATGGGTGGTCCTGTCCATAGCTGCCATGACTACGACTCCAGGGGGCACCAATCACATGCGTTCTGCTTCCTCCTGGCAGTCTAATTTCCATTCTTTCCCCCTTTCTCTAATGGGTGACACACCCACTTTGGAACAGTACGAACATTCAGAAACAGGGACTCTGGATTCAGGAACATAAGGCTTCGTGGAACAAGTATCCAAGGTTCCATCTCACCTGCCCAAGAAGACAGCAAGCACTGGCTGCCACCCTGCACCGCTGTCCCGTCCTCACCCATGGAACGGCACCGGTGTCTAGATACCAAGATGTGGGATCCATATGCCTGAGGCTCTTGAATGTCCAGAGGTGGTGCCCCTGCCATCTGACCCTCACGTGGAGGGAGCTGGAGGGGCACTGGGCTGGTCCAAGGGAGGCCAGCAGCTCCCGTTGAGAGGTGGACAGTAGAAAGTTCACCCAGCCTGGCAGCACATTCAAGGACAGCCAGGCTGCCAAACAGGCCAGGCCTACAGGTGGCCCAGTTACTTACCTCCCTCCCCCTGCCTGTCACTGAACTCTCAGGAGGCAGGGGAGCACGTGGTTCAAAGCGTGGGTTTTGGGGTCAGCTGGCCTGGGTTTAAGTTCTGCTTCTGTTATTTCCAGTGTGTTGGCAAGGCTTTCCCTCCAGGAACTTCATCTCCTACCTGCAGAGTGGCTTTGCCTCCTTGGGCTGCTATAAGGATTTAGAGAAATCACTCCCTGTGTGGCAGTAATTATTACGGCCTGGCTTTCTAGCATTTGTTCCCAGTGCTTAGGCCATAAGCTCTTGCCTTCCCTTCCTTTTGTATTTTCCTTCCTGTTCTCTGGACCAGTGGTCCAGGGGATGTGGGGCCTTGCAGTGGCACCAACACACTAGCCTCAGACAGTTGATTCAGTGGAGGGTGATTTAAAGAAAGTAAGGTATACGTTTTTTGGAGGTGTCTGCATTGTCCCATCCAAGGCAAGCAGTGAGACTGCCTGGAGCCTCGAGCGCCTTTCATCCTGGCAACTCTATGAATTCATGAAATCCACATTACTGTCATTGCAGGGCCAGGAACCTGGCTCCACAATCAGCAAGAAGTTCCTTGCAGGGGATGGATGTTGTGTGCAGGCCAGGCAGTGTTACACCACCAGGGGGCGCTGCCTGGCTGGGATCTCTTCCCACTTCTCAAGGAGGCAGAATTGGAAGTCCTACGTGTGAAGCTTATGCTAGGGGGCTGTGGACAGGTAGGTAGACGGACTTTGAAGGTCTGCCACTTGACCGGCTGGGAATGACAACAGGGAACCTTCACATCACATGGGCCCATTACAGTTGGCCTCCTGCTCCTCTAAAGACCATTCCATCTTATGACTAAGGGGATAATACCCAGATAACAAGCTGGGACTCAGAGAGGTGAAGGGCACACGACGGGCAGTGGTAAGGCAGAGATCCCTCCCTGGCTTGCCTGATGTCAACCCTGCGGTTCTGCCATTTGACCAGCAGGAGAGGCTGCATGGTGAGGGGGAAGGAGCGTGTCCTGGGAGACTGGAGTCAGGTCTGCTTCCCATTCCACCTCCACCTAGTACAGTTGGCCATTCCTATCCACTCCCTTCCACCATGGATGGTATCTCAGGGAGCTTCTCCTCTATTTGGGGGAGTTGGTGAGGGGCTCAGGACCAGCATGGGTGACGACCTCGATACTTGACCAAGACATGTGATTTTCCTGGCTCACAGCCTAGCCTCTTTAGGAATGACTTTCAGTCATGCCAGAGACTTCCACATGCCCCAACTAGCCATGGACACCGAGTTTGCAACTGCAGCCCCAATCTGGGGCAGGTGCGGGGCTAGACGGAGCCTGGGCATCTGTGCTGACCCAGGGTGCTGAAGGCCACCATTCAGTCTGTGTTGTGACCACACTGAACACTGTATGGGTAGCCTCATTTAATCCTCATGCCAGCCCTGTGAGGCACACAATTATGATCTGCACCTTACAGAGGGGAAACTGAGGCCCAGGGCAAACTTTAGCAGCTGTGGAGAGGAGGCTTTCCCCCTTTTCTGTCACTGACTGGCTAGATGCATGGAGAGTGGGCAAGCTGGGGTGCTGGGATCTGGAGAATGAAAAGGGCATGCGGGCTGGCCGTTCTTCAGCAAAGGTTTCTTGGGCATCGACCCTTGGAGACAGAGAAGAAGGAAACAGCGGCCTTCCAGTAGCTCACAAGCCCAAGAGCTCAGACAGGTCCCCAGTGGAGGGCGAGTGGTAGCAATACCAGTGAGTGAGCATGTGCAGAGGCCAGCAAGGGTGACAGGGGGCTGTGATGGTCAGCCAAGGCTTACAGGAAGAGGGGAGAATGGAAATGGCCATCAAAGGGTAAGGAAGATGGTCTCTGCAGAGGAGAGCTGCAGGAGACCTTTGAGCAAAGGCCAGCACTTTAGGGTCTTGGGCTGGGTAGGAAAACAGCAGGGGGACGAGGGCTCCTTGCTGAGACGCACCCTTGGCCTTCAGGACATAGCTAAAGAGCAAGAAGAGACTGGGTATCCAGGGGAGGGTGGGGGGCCTTGAGGAGCAAAGGCACTGTGATGCTGGAACCCATCTCAGTGGAAAAAATGAGGTTTTGCATTTACTATAATCAGAAAACTGCATGCCTCCTCCATGTGTGTCCCTGTGGGAATGTGGACGTGTAAGTGTATGTTTGAAGCCTTATGTCAAAGTCCTTTTACATCCATGATCTCTTTTTACTTGCCCAACTTACTCTGAGAGGTTGGCTGGACAGAAATATTCTCAAGGACGATGAGAAAACAGAGACCCAGCGGGATAGAATGTCTTGCCCAGGATCATGGGGCTCAACAGTTCAAAAGCCAAGACCGATCTCAGGCCCAACTCTACACTGCTGCCCCTGAACCGTCTGCCCAGACCCCATCTTACCTCCCAGATTCGGCATGCCACAGGCCACCCCCACTCTCAGGGCATTCTCCCCTGGACTCTGGACTGTGTGTGAGCCCTGCATTTTCCAAGGAAAACCCCCAGCAGGCCTGACAGGTCTGGGGGTGGGAGTGCAGGACTGAAACCAGAAAGAGGAAGATCCCAGTGGCTTCAGAGGCCAGAGCCCAAGGACAGGTCAAGGGTCCCTCTTCTCTTCCCAAACTGCTTTCAGCAATCACCACCAACTTTAGAAGGAGCTGCCACAGAAGGGACCTGCGAGGGGTACAGTCCTGTGCTGGTCCTCCAGGGCAGCCTCGGGATGTGGGTCTTGGATGAGGGCCTACTAGTCTGACTCCTTTCCAGAGTCTCCAGTGGAATGGTAGAGAACTGAGGGCCTGCGGAGTTGTGCTCTGGCCCAACAACACGGGCACTGCGAAGGTCTCACTTTATGCCAGCCACTGCTCTGAGTGGTTTGCACACATATGTACAACGAATCTTCACAAGCCCTTTGGGAGGAAGGTACCTTTATTAAGACAAGAGGGAGGCACAGAGATTCAGTGACTTAACCCAAGGTCACTTACTTTGTAAGTGGCAGAGCTGGGGTTTGAAGCCAGAGAACCTGCCTCTGAGAGCTATTCTGCCTCTGTTATTAATAATAATAACCAAAGCTACAGTTCTGCTCCTACCTGCTATGTGCCTGGTACTTCCTCACAGCAAGGCAGTGACTGAGGCGTTGATGTTCTCCGCATTTCACAGATGAGCAAATCCAGGCTTAGCGGGCAGCCTGGGGTGAGGTGACTTCGGATTCTCACAGTTGCTAAATCTGGCTAAATCCGAAGCGTGCACCCTACTCGGCCTCTTGAGGACCCGTTTGACTTGCTGTGTCACTATGGGAAGGCTCACTCCTTTTCAGAGCCTCAGTTTCCCTGTCACTGAGGCCTTCTGCTCCTGTCTGCCTCGCTCCAGCAAGCGGCAGAAAGGGGTTGCGGAGCTGGACACTCCAGAGCCTTTCTCCTGTCCCATTGAACCGCCCCGCCCCACCCGCGCCCCCGAAGTGGCTGCTCGGTTTTTTCCTCCATTGCTTAGAGTTAGTTAGGGTGGAGGCCTGAGCGGTGAGGCGCTAGGTGCGGAATGTCTATGCTGCATCCCCGAGAAGTCAGCAAGGCCCCGCTCTGTTGCGGGGAAGGGTCGAAGGGCCCCGGAGCCACGTGCTCGGGCAGTTCTGCGCAGAGCTGACAGTCCTCTGGAAAAGAGCAGCGCTCCCAACTGGAGGAGGGGCTGGGGAGGGAGAGCCAGAGGAGGCCGATTCTGGGCAGAAGGGGTGGGGGTGGGGGGAAGGTAGAGAGGACGCGGACAAAGGAGGCGGCCGGCAGCCCAGCTGTTTTGAAAAATGCTTCCTGTTTCTTTAAAGGCGCTCGCGGCTCGGGCGGCCGGGCTGGGAGGCGGTGGCGGCGGGAGCTGCCTGCTCTCTGGGCGGCGGCGCTGACTGATCTCGCGAACTGGGCTTCTGTGTAAACTGAGGCTAAACAAACACAGATGGAGCGCAGCGGGCGTGCTCCAGAAATGCTGGCACGGCGGCAGCGACTTCAGATGACACTCTGAGCGCTTCGGGAAGGGATTGCCCGGCGGCTTCGCGGAGCCGGCGGCGCAGCTGCCCCGGGCGCGGGGGAGAGAGGGGAGAGAGAGGGAGGGAGGGAGGGCGGGGGAGAGCTCGAGCCTCCGAGGCGCCGAGAGCGACGGCCACCGGGCAGAACCGGGCGCCGCGTGCAGAGCGAGCGCCGTGGGCGCGCGTCCGGGCAGCCCCACTCCCCTGCCTCGCGCGCTGCCCGCGCCATGAAGCACATCCCAGTTCTCGAGGACGGGCCGTGGAAAACCGTGTGCGTGAAGGAGCTGAACGGCCTCAAGAAGCTCAAGAGGAAAGGCAAGGAGCCGGCGCGGCGTGCGAATGGTTATAAAACTTTCCGATTGGACTTGGAAGCGCCCGAGCAAGGCGCCACTGCCACCAACGGGCTGCGGGACAGGACCCAGCGGCTGCAGCCGGTCCCGGCCCCGGTGTCAGTCCCAGTGGCCCCGGCCATTCCCTCAGTTGCGGGCCCGGACACCACTGGGGATCGCGGGGTCACCCGGGCGCCGGAGGTCTTGGATGCGCGGAAACGCGGCTTCGCCCTGAGCGCTGTGGCACCCGGACTCTCCACGCCGCCGCCAGCACCCCAGGGCCAGATACCTGGGAGTTCCGAGGTACAGCCTTTCCGGGAACCCGTCATGCGTCCCCGCATCTTGCTGTGCGCACCGCCTGCCCGCCCAGTGCCTTCTGCGCCCCCAGCGCCACCGGAGACCTCAGTGCGCCCTGCGCCCCCTGCGGCCCCCGCGCGCCCGGGGGAAAGTTCCTACTCGTCAATTTCACACGTAATTTACAATAACCACCCGGATTCCTCCGCGTCGCCTAGGAAACGGCCGGGAGAAGCGACCTCCGCCTCCTCCGAGATCAAAGCCCTGCAGCAGACCCGGAGGCTCCTGGCGAACGCCCGGGAGCGGACGCGGGTGCACACCATCAGCGCAGCCTTCGAGGCGCTGCGGAAGCAGGTACCGGCTCCCGGCCGCACACTCTCATTGCGCCCGGGGAAAAATTGCCAGAGTGGGTGGGTGAGTGCCTCGGGGAGTTTAAGGAGGGTGAGGGTGTGTGTGAGAGGCAGGCTGTCCCCTCCCGGTGGGCCCCAGGATCCTGACAGGTTTGGGGCCTCCTGGAGTAGTGACCGTTGCCTAGCGTTGGTAAGTATCTTAGTTTGCAAAGTGAGGGTGAAGGTCCCCCCAAGGCATGCCCTGGTCCTCCCCGCCCCTCACCACGGGGTGACCCTGTCTGTGTCTGACTTCAGCACTCACAGTTAACTTTTATGGCAGTGCGTATTTGTCTCCTGGAGTTCCTTGGGAGCGGTGGGGAGTGGAAAGGGGGAATGTGGGAATCTGTCTCTGGCGGGGAAGGGGAGAAGACCTTCCTTTCAGGCATTTGGCATGGTCCGGGTCCTGGGGTTGCCAGAATATAAGGGTCCCGCATTCCCTCTTCAGTCCCTAGCTCCCAGTAGGTATGCCCCACACTCAGGTTCCTTCTGTGCTCTACGCCCCTTCCCTTGGTGTCCTTACTGACCCGGGTTGTAAGCCTACTCCTCCTCCCCAGGGATGGCCTCAGGAATTGGCCGGTGAGAGCCCTCCCAGGAGATCCCCTTTACCGCTGCTCTTCCTTCCGTGGTGAAGCAGGCAGGTCTGCTGAGGGGGCTGGTTAGTTGGGAGATCTTTCAGAGCCTGGTTCTGGGGTGGGTCAGGAGCTACTCAGTTTGGGGCTGGCGGGAGTTGTCCTCACCCCACAGTGTCTTGGGCAGAGAAGGGGGGAATGGGTGGGGAGGGGCAATTTTACAATACCACTTTAGACAAGATTGCCTTGGGGTTCTAGGCTTCTCCTTTTCTCAGAGAGAAGGGAGACCTAAGATGGGGTGGTAAGTGTCCCTTGCTCCCACCCACACAGGGAATGGAGAAGAGCAGGGGGTGGATGCTACTGTAGTGAGGTTTTTTTCTTGCTCAGCAGCTGACTTCCTGTGTGACTCCAGGGAAGTTACTCACCCTCTCTGGGCTTTAGCCAGCAACAAAACAGTTCAGAAAACATGATCTTCTTTTTGGATCACACTCTGCCCTTCCTCCTGTGGATGGGGTGGGCAGTGGTGCCTGTGTCCATCCATGGGAAGGGAATTGAACTGGGGAAAAGAACCCCTATGACTTTTGAGCCAAAGTGTCTTGCTTGGGTTTTGGTAAGATGTTTGTTCAGCGAGTTGAAGTGGAGGGGTCAAGTAGCTGACACAGACCAGGCCAGGCACTGACCTTAGCAATGTCCATTGGGACAGGGGCAGTGGGCTCAGTGGAGCATTCAGCGTCTGGATGCCTGTGGAGGGCGACAGCCTATAGAGTACGCTGCAACACCCCCCCCCCCCCCAGGAAAGAAGGATGGCAGAAGGTCTGTCCACCTGCTTGCTTTGCAGGTAGGGAGACTCTTCCCGGACTAGGAAGGCCACATACTCAGGGCATCACAGCTGATAAGTAGCAGGGCAGGCCTGGGACCCAGGTCCTTCAAGTGCCAGTTCAAGGCCCTTTCTACCCCCTCTGGCTCCCTCTTTCAGCATGTAGAAAATACTTCACAGATGGTGAGACAGGTTCAGAGAGCTTATGTCAGGTGATTGAAGCTTTGTGGGTTTTGCACCACACACCTCCTTGGCATGCTACTCACTAGTCTCCAGTGTACTGGTGCCTTCTTGGCATGGTTCAGTCACAGCCTGCATAGCTGTGTACCACTGTCATTGCCGAGCCCAGCTTCGAATCGGTGTCAGTGAGTCACTTCAATGCCCAGGCTCTTGATAGCTCTGTTCCTCGGCTTGTTGAATACTCCAGAGCTGTCCACCCTCAGCACTGAGGAAGCCAGGCAGCCTCCTGTTTTGTGCATCCTACTATCCTCTCAACCGGGAAGGGAGTTAGTGGGGAGGGGCTGCTTAGCCACGGAAGTGCAAATCAGGGACAGGCCGTCTGGGCTGGGGGTGCGTGACAGCAAGGCCAGGTTGGTGGGTGTGTGGGGCAGATGGTCAGGCCTTAGCACATGCCACCAGCCCAGCTGCACAGGGCCCTCCCACCCCCTCATATGAAGGCCATGTGTGCACAGCTGTGCCTGGCCCCTGTGCGGGGCTGCTCCAGGACCAGGTGGGAGGGGTTCGAAGGGGAAGCCTGGCCTTGCTGGGTGGGCAAAGAGGGGCCAGAGCTCTGGGCCTCAGGCTCCTGGCAGAACCTTCTGGCTCACAGACTGTGCTCACTCTTGGGGCATCTGGTGTGTGTGCAGATTGCCTTTCTCCCCTGAAAGTGGGAGGCCACTTAGCCTTGATGGAGGAATGGCAGCCTTGTAGACAGAGGCCGGAGGCGTCAGTGAGGAGCGCTCAGGATCTGCTGAGGTGCCTCTTCATGAAGGAGGTGCCAAGTAGGTGGGGCCTGGGTCCCTCCTTGGCTGTCCCTGGCATCTCCTAGGGGATCCTCACTGCAGGGGCTCAGGGTGGCTCAGGATGGCTGCAGGGGTAGTGCTGCTACCCCTGCTCCTCTCTCAGCCTCAGACCCCTCTATCCTGCTCCCTCATGTCTGCAGTCACCAGGGCGGCTGCTCAGGAGCCTCACTGAACGGGCCCATGGCTGCGTATCTGTAGTGCTACCTCCCGTGTTTCAGATGAGGTCACTTACAGAGAGATTAATCAAGTGACCAGGATTTGCACCCAGGCCTATCTGACCCAGGGGCATGGCTCCTAATTATTAAAACTCAGGTTCTCAGGGTCTAGCCTGTGCTGTGTAGAACTTGTCAAGGACCTGGAACAGCTCTGCGTAGTCTTTGTCTCAGGAAGTCTGCGCTCGCTGACATAGTAATTTTAACAGTAATTTCAAGTGGAATCAAGTGCTGAGCTGTGTTTAATGGGCAGTGTTGGAGCTCTGTGGGTCCAGCAGTCTCAGTGGGCTTCCAGGAGGGTGCCTTGGGCTGGGTGTGAAGGGTGGATAGGAGCTGGCACAGAGGCCAGAGGGGCGAGGGCTTCCAGGACTCTCCTGCATTGGCTGGTAGGTCCTTGGCTTGGTTTCTCTGTAGGACCTTCCTGCATCTGTCCACAGTGATCCCATTCTGAGGTAGCAGGTATACTGATGCCCATTTTATTGGTGGGGAGACTGAGGCCCCCTAAGGTTATGAACCTCCCTGAGGTCATGTGGATGGCCAGGGGTAGAGCCAGGTCCTCGGGCTACCAGGCCAGTGCCTTTTCTCATTTTCCTGCTTCCTGGGACCTGGAGAGGGTCCAACTTGGGGTGGGTGGGATGGATATTCTGGGGGCATATGGGACCTCATGACACTCCCCAAATTTGCTCTTCTGAAGCTGAAAAATCTTCATGGGGGCAGCACAAAGCAGGTCCTTTTACTTTCCCAGAAGTTGGGCAGTCTCTCAGGAGTTGGAGCCAAGTGACCCTGCTGCTTCTGTGGGCCTGTGTCCCCCACCAGAGTGCACAGACAGCTGCCGCGGGGTCTGCTGCAGGCCGTGGGGTGGCTGGGCTCTGGGTCTCCCTATATGCATGCTCAGAGAGGTAATGCACAAAATTGGGGTCCCATGGGATCAGTCTAGAACTCTCCATCTGCAGCTTGGAAGGGTGGCCTGTCCACCTCCCCATCTTAGGCGATAGGGGCCCATGCAAATCCCCAAGCAGTTGCTTTTGGCTAACTGGAAAAAGCCCAGCTAAGGTGGAAGTTCAAAACCCCAAACATTTCAGAGCTGTAGAAAGTTCTTACACACCCACCATCCAATGCTCCTGTCAGGTACAAGTGATACTTTCTACCTCTTGGAGCTGTTTTAGGATGAAGGTAGGCCTGGTGTGCAAAATACTCAGCCCTCCGCCTGCCTGAGCAGACCGCAACGAACAGCAAGCTGGGGCCTGGTCCAAGTGGTCATGGAGGGTGGTCAGGGGTTGCTGGCTCCATTCTCCAGATGAGGAAATTGAGGCTCAGAGGTGAAAGACACTTGTCCAAAGTCACACTGCTGGTAACTGGCTGGGATTCAGACCAGCTCTTTCCCCACACCTTGGCCTCCCAGAATTGGTACCTGCCATTGGATTCTCACTTTGCACTAGTGGCCCAGGCTGAGGTGTCTCTGAGCTGGGCTGTTGGGGCCCAGGTGCTCTGTCCTGCAGCTTGGGCACTAGGAGGATCTGGAATTAGCCAGGTGGGCTGAGGAGCACACCCTCCTTAGGGTGGGGGAAGGAGGAGTGATATGATCAAAAGTTGCTCTTGGTGTCCCATATATGGCCACCTCTGGTGGTGGGAGCAGGGAGAGCCCAGTGGCCACGTGCCTTCCTTGGACACCAGCCAGACAAACTTCTGGTCCCAAACAGGTCTTAGCTGTGTGACCTGGGGCCCAGGATGTCACCTCTCCGTTTCCATATGTACAAATGGGATAAGAACCTTTTTGTGTGTGTGCAGGGGGGAGGTTTTAAATGGGATAAAGTTACTTGTAAATAGCTTATACAACCAGCACTCAATAGATAGTTTTCTTGTTAGACCTGGACTTTGACAGGAGCAGTGAGACAGTGACAAATCTGGGGCAGAACTGGCCCAGAACCTGGAATAGGTGCCCCTAGGTTGGCCTTGACCTCATCTGTTTCTCTGTATTACCGCAGTCATCTTGGATCCCCAGGAGCAGCACCCTCCTGGGAGCCCTGCTCCCGACTGGCAGGGCAGCCAGCTGTTCAGGGGCCAAGGGCTCACAGAGCTGAACGACTCCCAGCGTGACCTCTGGGTGGAAACAACACTAGGGCCCGTGTCACAGAGCTGTGTCCCATGTCCAGGGCCTCCACCAGGCGGGCACTCCCTTCCTGGGATCCTCTGTCCTAGGATTATCAGGAGCCTTTCGGTCCCACAGACCTTGTTTATTTGTTCATGCTGATAAAGCAGGATCCTCTGGCCTCTGGTTGGGAGCAGGCAAAGTGCATTGTTCTGCTGGCTTTTCTTGGATGGGTTTGGAGCTGTGGCCAGGCTGGGAGTGGGAGGTAGGAAGGGGAAATGCATTGGAGGTTGGCATTCTCTCTGTCACCTCCCTGCCCCTCCCTGGGTTTCCTAGCCTGGTAAGGGACAACTCCTTGGCTGCTGGAGCATTTTAAAAAGTGACAGCAAACCTTGCTTCTGGTGTGGGTGTACCTCAGGACCCCCCTGGGGTAGGGGCTCAGCAGTCACTGTCTTGGCTCTAGATTTCCCGCTTCCCGCCCTCTCTGGAACCGCTCCTGGGAGATCTGCAACACCGACTGTACCATTTTGCTGACTTGTATCAGGCCTTACTCCGAGCAGTGCATACATATGTCATCTCATTTAATCCCTACCATGCCGTGAGGTCAGTCCTGTTAGCGATATGACGAGACTGCCCAAGGCCTCATAGCTAGGAAAGACTAGAGCCAGCAGTCGAACCAGGTGACCAAAAGGTTTGTGTGCTTAAGCTCCAGGCCCAGTAGCTAAATCTTCATCCTTAGGATGAGGAAAGGTTTTGAACCCAGTTCTAAACATTCTGGAGTCACGTGGTGAATGTGGAGGGAGATCATTCATTTTTCTCATTCATTTTTCTTATTCCACAAACCCTCTGAGTGCCTGTTACGGGCAGGACCTGTGCTGGGCCCTGCAGACGGGGGCCTCTCCCTGCAGCGTACAGGGAGACTGGCCACTAAATGAGTCTCAATCAGCAGGAGTTAAGGTCCGATGGGTGGGCGCTGTTGGAGCACTACCAAGGGCAGGCACCTGCCGCCTTACCTTCAGCCTCCTGGTCTAGGGTTGGGGTGGGGCAGTCAGGGGAAGCTTTTGGACAAAGTGAGGTTCAAAGTGAGATCAAAGTGGCTGTTACATTTAGGGTCCTCGCCTGGGATGCTCACACTGTTCATGCTTTATTCCCAGGGCCTGGAATAGTGCTTCTCAACCTCAGCATCTTGGACATTTTGGGCCGGGCATTTATTCGCGGTGGGGGCATCATAGGGTCCTGCGTGGGGTAGGATATTCAGCAGCATCCTTGGCCCCTACCTACTACAGGCCCGTATCTTCCCCCTGCTCCCAGTAGTGATGATCAAGGATGTCTGAAGACATTGTTAACTGTCTGCAGAGCAACAAAGTTGTCCCTGGTAGAGAACCACTGACCTAGAATAGTACCTGGCATATGGGGCGGGTGCTCACCTGTTGAACAGCTGTGCCCTGGGGGTCCCACTCTATGGGATGAGGGTTAATTAGTACCAGATATTGGTGGCAGATAGATCTGCTGTGTATAGTTCCTGGAGAGCCAGAGAGAGGAGGAAACCTGGAGCCTTGGTGGCTGGTGGAGCACATTTCAGCCATCTGGGTGAAGGATGCCTCATGGCAGCAACGGCTGTGGTGATGAGCCCCTGTCAGAGGGACCTGGTGGTAGCCTTTCCACATTCCAACACGTTACTGTGCCGCAGGCTTCGTAGGTTTTTGCTCATGTGGTGCAAACGTTGGTGGACAAGGTTCAAAAATTAGAGCCCCCATCTCTTCACCTGCTACAAATCCTCGTGCAGTTAGTGAGTGTGGAGTTGGTGACGAACCACTGACAGACGTGTCAAGTCTGGTTGGGGCTGCAAATATTTATAATGCATGCATTGTATGCCCGGCAGCAGCCCAGGTTCAGAAGGAGCATAAAGAAAAAGAGAAAAGGAAAACCAATCGTGTGTGGGCCCTCCCCACTGAGCGCTGGCACTTTTCCTTCTCCTGTGCTCCCAGGGTCCCTAACTCTGCTATGAGCATAGGAATCACATTATTCATTGTCAGAACCTCAAGTGCCTAGCAAAACAAGCCTCACTGAATGAGTGAGTGAATGAATAGACTATCAGAGCTGCTAAAATTGTTCTCAGGGCGGGCTGGGGATGGGGTGGGAGCGCACTGTGCTTCGTTCAGACTGACTCGCAGGCAAGGACTGAGTCTCAGTTTCTTCCTGTACCGAGTGGAGGTTTGTATGGCTCCCCAGGTTTGTGAGTGCGTGAGCTGAGGTGTGTGTGAGGAAACAGCGGGTGTTATTGTTTAGAACAGACAATGAAACCCAGTCACGGGCTTAGACAGGCCACCTCTGCTGCCCAGCAGCCCCTCTCAGGTCGTGCGATGTCACTGTGAGCAGCCCCATGCCAGTCTGGCCAGGGTGCCCGCGGGGTCGTACTCGGCACAGAGACCCCAGCAGCTCCTCCTGACGCCTTCTCACCCACCAGGTGCCGTGTTACTCGTATGGGCAGAAGCTATCCAAACTGGCCATCCTGAGGATTGCCTGCAACTACATCCTGTCCCTGGCGCGGCTGGCTGACCTCGACTACAGCGCCGACCGCAGCAACCTCAGCTTCTCCGAGTGTGTGCAGCGCTGCACCCGCACCCTGCAGGCCGAGGGACGTGCCAAGAAGCGCAAGGTATGCGCCAGCCCCTCAGGTAGCAGCCTCCGGGAGAGGACGGGGAGGTGGGGACAGAACTTGGGGTGTCCTACACTCACTCAGGCTTCCAAACGGCCAGTGAGGTTAGCCTCTTGGAGCTTTGCTGGGGTCACCCCAGCTTCAGAGCCCCTCACAGTCCTGGGATCATGGACATGACCCTAGTTCTGGTAATGGGGCTGCTGGGGACCTTCGACAGTCACCCAAGGCCTCTGGGCCTGGGTTTGCTCATCACTGGAACGGGAACAGCTCGTCTCTGAAGCTCTTTCCAGTCTTCTGTGCTCTGGGGCTGAATTCCCCACGTGGGCCCTCATAGATGTCCTATCAGGATGGGATCCCCTGAGCAGATGAAAGCCCAGAGAACTGTTGGGCAAGTTTTGGGAATGTGACTTGGCCTGTGGGTTATCTGAGGCCATGCATTAAGGTGGATGATATTCATTCATTCACTCACTCATTCATTCTTGGAGGGATTTGCTGACCCCCAACCTGAGCATGCTGGGCTGGACTATCAGGCTGATAAACACATGGTCCCAGACCCCATGCACCTTACAGATGGTTAGAGAGACCCTCTTGCCAGTATAGAAGGGCAGGACAGTGTAGTGAGGATCTCCCCGAGGCCTGTGCTAGGGGCTGTGGAAGGCCAGGCAGAGGAGGGACAGATACCTTTCCTACCCAGGGGATTTTCAAAGGGTATCTTAATGTAAGTGGTGGTTGAGCTGGGACCAGCAGGACAACCAAGAGATCACCAGGCAGATGAGGCAGAAGGAACAGCCTGTAGAAAGCCTGATGTATTTAGAGAAATATGTGCAGGAGGAAAGGTGTTGAGCATAACTACGGTTCCCAGATGGCCTGTGCTTCAGCATTTCCAGTTGGGGACCAGTACTAGGCAGTGTTAAGCAAGGCCTGTGGCAACCCTCTGGATCTCAGTTCCCACAAGGCTTGAGGGAGGGTGACAGAGGGTGGGACCCAGTCCATATCCGCGAGGGGGGTGGTTGGTTCCCCTGGGCGTTCAGCCATGGGGAGGGCGGGGAGCCAGCTAACTGGCACCCTCCACAGGTTTCTTCCTTCCTGGCCTGCCCCTCCCCCTGTCCCTGACACTCACTCTGCCTCCCTCCTCCTTCCCAGCAGGCCCTTTAGGGTTCTTCAGGTTTCCCAGGGGCCCCGGGGCCCCTGCCAGAAAAGCTGTCCGTGGCCTCTCCCGCATGTACCAGGGAGGGCCCTGGCATGTCCTCACAGCCAGCCAGCTGCTGCTGCTGTGATAATTGCACATTGCGTTCTGGGAGTGATTAACGTGGACCAGTTAGATGAGATCTTCATCAAGTGGGTGAGAGGAAGCGCCAGTGGCTGCTCACGGGGCAGCTTTCCACTGGAAAGTGACACGGGTAAATTAAGGGCGTGATTGATGGCTCCATGCGGCTCTCTGTGACAAAGGGGGTTTGTAAACTCTCTGTGAACTTCCCCTGGCACTCGGGCGGTCTGGAGGTCTGGATGGGCAGAGTGGGCAGGCACCATTTTCTCCATCTCTGCTCCTCGGTGCCTCTCTTTCTGATTCCTCCCCTCACTCACATTGGACAGGAGTCCATGGTCCTTGATGGGCACACACAGTGTCCTGGGCTGGGGAGGAGGCTGACACCTGTGAGCTGAAGAAAGAAGGGAGAGTGGAGTGAAGATGCCCAGTGGAGATGAGCTTTTGGTTTCCCCTGAAGTCACCAAATCTAAGATACTTTAGAGACCATCTGGACCAACCTCCCGTTGTCCAGATCGGGAGGCTGAGTGGAAGCTTATGGTGAAGAGTGTCAGACAGCCCTGATTTCAAAGTCCTGGCCTGCTACGTACCAGCTGTGTCATCTTGGACCTATTTCTCCACCTCTTTGAGCCTCGGTTTTCTCATCGATAAACAGGGATGGTGACGGTAAATCGTCAGTGATTTCTAAGGTCCTTTCCACTCTGACTCTCCATGAGGGGGTCTTGCCACCTCAGAAGGGCACTGAGCAGCTTGTATTCTGCGTCACCCTCCTACCAAGCAGGCTGCCCTGTGACTGCCATCTCCCAGGTGCTAGTCACCACTGCCAAGAGGACTTAGATGGAGGGACAGGACAAGGTCCTGGAGCTGCTGGGACCTCTGAGGGCTTCCCTGGGCCTGGCATTCTTCCTGGCAGGGTGGGAGCTCACAGGACTGCCCCATTCCTGCTGCTGTGCCTTCCTGCAACTCTGGCACCGTGCAGGCATGAGAGTTGCAGAGTGTCCTCAGGGATGGTCTCCAGTGACCTGCCCAGCAGACATGAGTGGCTGCGGTAGGCCTCTGTCTTGTTAACTAGAACCAAGGGGTACGGTGTCTCTAGAGATTCTTTCATTTATTCACTCATTCATTCATTCAATGTTTATTGAGCACCTAAAGCAAGTTCCACATTGGGGAACTCCATGCTGAGCACATGGGCACTGTGATGGGGTGTTAACAGTGGGGTGGGCTTGACCTTCCATAGTCCCTGTAGACAGAGGGTATGGGTTTGGGGCCCAGGTCAAGCCCCCATTACCCCTCCCTTGCAGCCACTGAGCACGGCCTAAGGGTTAGGGAGACAGAAAGCAAAGAAAGGAAGAAACTAGAAAACAAGGAAGTCCTTGATAAATGGCAGCTGGGATGGTCTGGTCACCGATGTGACTGAGGATGGTTTGAGCTGTCCCACTTGAAGGTGGCTCCCTCACAGTTAATGTGCCCTGAAAGGCTGGGTGACCCTTTTTCAGGTCACCTCCTTGAGAGGCTGCCTGAGGTTCCCCGAGATCCCTTGCGGTTCTGATGAGTGGCCATGTCTCTCCAGACCTGTGTGAAGCATGGGATTTACAGTGGCCCCTGCTTGCCCCCCAGGCTCCAGGCACATCCTCTTACCCATCTCAGGTCTTTCCTACCAGGGTGGGGCACCCGCATCTCTTGACTGGTGAGTCTTCCATCTTTGGACGTTGCAGGATGTGATTTCGGGGATGCAGAGCCCTGTTTGGAAGTCCCAGTAGTGCAGAGGCCATGTCGGAGGCCGCCCAGCAGAGGGACAGGCGGGAGGAGTTGAGGGGCTCTGGAGAGCTCAGTTCTGACTCCTGCTGCAGCCGGAGATAATGCACGTTAAGCACCTGGCTCTGGGCCAGGTTTCCGCAGCTCCTGTTTTTAAAGCAGCAACTCCTGAAAGCTAAGGAGGAGGAGGAGAAAAATGAGGAGGAGGATGAAGAGGAAGAGGGGCGAGAGGACAGGAGTAGGAGGGGGAGGAGGAGGAAGAGCAGAAGAACTATTGTACACCTGCACTTGGGCGGGCCTTGCCAGACCTGAGAAGTAGGGAAGGACCCATTTCCCACCATCTAGGGCAGACCCCTCCAGGGATTTTAAGCTATTGAGTATGAATAACATCAACAACAACAGCAACTACCACCACTACTAACAGGGACGGAGTAGTTTAAGCCCTGGTGGTAAATGTCCAGTCAGTTCCTGCACTCATGTGACTGCAGCCTGCTCGCATAGTCCGGGAGGGCTGGCTCTGCAAGACCAGGGGCTGCTCCTCACGCTGTGGGTGGCCTGGAGCCAGAGCAGGCATGAGGCTGGCACAGCTCCCTCCCACCTATGTCTTCCTTTTCCTGCTGATTTCTGGGCAGGGGAGGCTTTCCTTGGGGATGGCAAGTCTGAGGATGGTCCGACTCCTCTTGGGAAGAATGTCTCGGGTGCTATTGTCTGTAGCTTCAGTGCTGGCGACAAGCTGAGGAGGCACGTTGGTTTTGGGTCAGGGGTCAGCGGGAGCTGAGAGTGGTCTGAAGGGCTCCTTACTGGCCAAGTGGCTGAGCCCAGGCCTCCAACAGGACCCAGTGGCACCTGCTCTTTCAGTGGGCTGTTCCCGCGCCCAAGTGTGCGAGGCAGAGTCTTGAGAGCTCTTGCTCTGGCAGGATCCAGCCTCCAGGGTACAGAGCCTCTCATGCCCCCAGAGTGCCCCCTGTCCTGGCATTGTCCACACCTGCTGTGTTCTTAGTCACCCTCATGAGGGCCTCCTCAGTCTCCACTTCTATAAAGTGAGTTGTTGATGGAAGTGATTTCCGTTTGACTGCTGAGCTGAGGTCACCTCAGCCCCTTTTTCTGTCTAAATGATGAAATGCGTTACTCTCGCTCGCCCCTCTGCCCGTCACGGCACTTCCCACAGATATGAAAGTCACTCTCAGAGACCCTTGAGACCCCAGCTCAGTGCGCCCTGGGGTCACTGATAACACCTGACGTTCTCAGAGCCTGGATTATGTGCCAGGCGTGGTGCTTAGTGTTTCTGACACATCACCTCATCGACCGCTCCTGCCCCCTCTGCAAGGTAGGTGCTGGTGTTGTCCCGCTGCACAAATAATGGAAGCGAGGCTGAGGGCCTGAGGACCTTGCCCAGGGACACCCAGCCAGTAAGAGAGGTGTATCTGGGCTCTTACCACTTCCTGTCCTGCCCGCCGCAGTGGGAGTGCACTGGGTGAGAGGAGGTTCTGTTTCCAAGTCTGCCGGCCAAGCAATTGAGTTAAATACCATTTGCTTTCAAAGCCCACAGAGGCCATTTGCTGGGGAGAAAAAGGAGGGTGGGTGGGAAATCACCATCAAATTTCCTTCTTGTCATAAAAATGGATGCAATTTATTTTTTCTGGCATTCCAATTACATAGACGTTTGTCACCAGCTGTTTGTTCTAACACAGAGTGTTCTCTCAGCTGCTGCTTCTCCTCTTCATTCGACACCGTTGGTCCACAAGTCTGGCAGGGACGGGGCTGGAGGGATCGCTGGCTGGGGAGCCTCACAGGTGAGCTCAGAGCCGGCTTTCCTGCTGTCCTCTGACGTCCCCGGGTGGTCCCAAGGTGGGGTAGGGGCTGCGGGGGCTGCTCTCCTCTCCTCTTTCACATTCGTTCACCCCCCCCACCCCTGCTCCTTTTTCAAATTGCCCCCACCCCTACCACATGTGCTCACAGATCCCGCTCTTCTCCCAACATGGTGTGCATGAATGAAAACTGGGGGTCTCGGGCATGGTGAACCAGAAGTAACCACTCATGAGACACGGGAGGCCCCCTCTATTGCTCCAGCCGATCACCCCTTGGAACACAGAGACTGTTCGGAACACCCTGTAAGAGTCCTTCTTCCAGCCAAGGTGCCCCTCTGGAAAGCGCTGCCGAGGCTGTGTGCCCTCCCTCCTGGAACCTGGAGAAAGAGTGTCTGTAGTTGGGGGTTAAGTTGAGAGAACACTGCAGTTCTTTTCAGTTCCCTGTGGTGCTGTCATTTAACTTGAAGACACACAAAAATGCAACCAATGGGGGACCCTCGGTAAGGCCGTGAAGTAGGCGAAGTGCGGGGCTTTGGGGCCGGAGGCCTGCGTTGGAGTCCTGGTTCTGGCACTTCCTAGCTGTGTGACCTTGGGCATGTTACCTAACCTCTCTGATCCCCAGTTCTCTCACCACTCAAGTGAGAACCTGCAGACTTTCCCTGCCACCTTGCTGGAAGGATTAAACAAGATCCTTCCCTTATGGGCTGGCATTTTACTCAGTGAGTGCCAGAAAGGAAATCTCATGAATTTGCATACGAGACAACAACTTCATATGGAACCCCAGGAAGGAACCTCTCAGAAAAGGGCAGTCCCCAGGGCTGGGTGAATGACTCACCAGCCAAAATGCAGGTGAGGGCAAATAGTTCTCTTTAGCACTTCAGGGCAAAACCCTGCTCCTACACCCTTGAAGGGGGCAAGTGTGCAACCAAACCAGAAATCCCTCGGCTTCTAAAGTTCATGGACTTACGCCAAAACCCATGCGTGGCGTTGGTGGTACACAGTACTAACACCGGCAAGCAGATTACCACCAACAGTCACAGTGACCGCGTGGTGAGGAGCCCTGTGTGCCAGGCACCTCACACACATTATCTTTGCGCCTCATAACACCGACCCCTTCCCCCATAGCACAGAAGGGACACTGAGGCTAAGAGAAAGGCACTTGCCCAAGGCCATGGGACTAGAAGTGGTGGAGCTGCTTCCAGTCTGTGTCTCTGGGTTCCGAAGTCTGAGCTGGTCAACTCCTGAGGCCTGTCCAGCCCTGAAGCTAATGCACTGCTTGGCAGGGTGGCCTGTGCCCAGGGGGCGCCCAGCAAATGCCCGGTGCAGGGCCTTGTTCAGAGCGACAGCCCTTCTGTGAGCAGCCAGGCTGCAGCACATGGAGGCTTCATTAAGCTGCGGGGAGCCAATAGCCCGCTGGGGGTGACCCCGGGGGTGGTAAGGGTGGGGTGGGCTAGGGGGTGCCACCAGCGAGGTCTGACACCAGGTTAAGTCGCCTGGCGGCCTCTGGCTGCAGCTGGGAGCACGCCTGGTTCCCATTCGGGCGCTGTGGTTTTGATTAGCTGTTCTGTGAGGCGGGCCTGGTGGTGAGTCCATGGGAGCTCCGCTGGAACAGAGGGTCCCCCGCCTGCCGCCGCCGCTGCGGCCCCCCCTCCTGGCAGCCCCAGACTCCAGATGTTCCGAGCTCTCGCTGGGAAGGCCTGCTGGCGCCACTGAGGGCAGAGGGCAGGGAAAGCACGCGAGCTGGAAGCCCAGGCACTCAGTCACCGCAGGCCTTGGCAGCCCGCCCAGCCCTCTGCTGGCACATTCCCCAGCTCTCCCCTGGCCATCTGTTCCCAAAAAACCCTTTCAGAGCCTCATCATCACTCAGGATACAACAGCGCGAGCAGCTGGTTTGGAGGCAGCAGGGAAAACCGTGCAAAAGGTCCTTTGTGAGAGAGGAAACTCGCTTATGAATAACAGGGCTGGACGCCGTAAAAGTTGGCGGCTGGAATTCTTGTTTCTCAGGCGCCGCTGTTTTCTCTTGACTTTTTATCTCTGGTTTTTATTTTGTTCCCCCTTGTTTTCTTTTCATGTTGTTTCTTCCTCTTACACCAGTTGTGACTTTTCTTCTTCCTCTAAGGTGCCTGAAGGCCACCTAATTAGTGCCCCTGGATGCTGCCTAACTTTTATTTGTCAAAGCTGTTAAAATTGGGGATGGTTGGCAGTGACTGTTTTCAGAACACCTTGGCTGGAGGGGACGGGGGAGAAGGAGGTGCCTGGGGGGGCACAGTGAGGGTGGGGCCCGGCCCATCAGCGGTCAGCAGAAAGTGAGTGCAGTCATCCACTGAGCAGAACGATGTGGACAGTGTCCATGCAGAGGGAGGGTGGGGGGCAGAGAGAGCAGGGAGACCGCCATCTGCTCATCCGAGAGCAACACAGGATGCTTTGGGAGAACCGTGGTATTAATACACACCCCAGGGCCTGGGCCCCTCAGCTGATTGCCGTATGACATGAAGCCTTTTTAAAGAACTGGCTGCCGCCGCTGCCAGAAACTTCTGCGAGACGTTTGCCTGGAATCTGGGCACCTCCCAGGAGCAGTCACCGGGTGGCCTATTGGGGGCCCATGAGGTGCTGGGGCAGGGCAGCTGGAAGGCCAGCACTGCTGAAGAAAGGAAGAGGGCAAGGCCTGGCTGCCTTCCTCACACCCCCTGGCCCCCGAGGAGGAGCTGGGAGTCAGCCTGGGCTGCCAGGTAGAAGTGAGGAGTTGCCTCCCACGTGTCAGTACAGTGGGAAGCACAGGCCAGGGGCAGGGGACTGGGGGTTTCCCCTTTACTTTCTCCATTCCCTGTACCCTGGTTACACTGCCTGCATTCCCCCCAGCCCCACTGTTCTATGAGACCCAGAAGTTCCGGCAGCCCCTCACCCCGGCAGTGGAAAAAGCCTGTCGCCCATGCTGCTGTGGGTGGCCAGTTTTTCACAAGCAAAAGTTCTGGGCTTTACAGGATATTTGTGCATTTCATGTACACTTTTCTCAGGCCCCCGTTCTTCGTTTCTCTTGCAACCCTCTCTCCTCCAGTTTCAGTTGGAGAGATGGCAGCTCCAGCAGGACCAAATATTTATGTTTATCGCAATTTCAGGGCCATTACTCCGAAGGGCTCAGTGCAGGCTGGTGAGACCCACCCTCCCCACAGCAGCCTCGCTGGGCAGGTGTCTGGGCTCTGCGGCAGGTCTCAGCTCCGCCCCAGGGGCTGTGTGACTAGGTGGCCTTACTGAAGCGTGTTATCTGGGAGATGCCCATCCTGCCTCTCAGATCTATGGGGGGATCAATGGCACAAAGGGATATGGAATCGTTTTATGAGTTCCCTCCCATGTCCCTGCTTGAGAGGTTGGTCTTCATGGTGAGGACGACCTGGGGAAGGGGGATTGTCCACTGGCCCAGCCCCTGGCGATGATATGGAGTTGGCCTAGGGGCCAGAAATTGAGAAGGGGAAGAAGGCAGGGAGACAGGGGTGACGGGGCCTGCTCTGCCCTTTGCCCAGTCTTAAGCCCCTGCACCCAGCACGGTGGGAGGCCTGGAACAGAAGGGCACCAGCAGGACCCAGTTCCCCACCTGTCCTGGAGCAGGTTGTCCCCTTTCTACGTGCTCCAGTGAACCAGAAAGCGGGTTTCAGAGGAAATACGAATCCTTACCTTCCGTGAGCTCCCAGTACAAATGTTTTAGAAGTCAGAATAGGAACCAGTCCCTCCTTCAAGGCCCTACATTCTCTGCCCAGAATTCACAGCCACCTGGGGCCTGGACCGGCCCCTAGTTGCTCCCCCACTCAGTCTGTCCCCACCTGAGCCCCTGCCGGTGGCTCTGCTGAAAGCCAGATCTCACCACCTGACTTCCCCGCTCAGGACCCTTGGGGGCTCCCCACAGGCCGAGGGTAGAGGCTGGCCTCCCTTATAGGACACCTGACCCTCCCCTGCAAGTGACTTGGCTCCAGCCGGTCACTCCCTGTGTCCCAATTTACACTCCAATGACACGGAACTCCTCTCCCAAAGGGGCTATTTGTGACCTCTGTGCTCATGCCATCCCTGCTGTCTGGCGCGCCCTCCTCCCCTCTGTCTGCCTACCTCCTGTCATTCTGGAAGGCTTGGCTCCTCCTGGAAGCCCTCTCTGACCCCTGCCCCAGCCTCCTGTCTGGGCCCATGGCATGGCCACCCCCCTGCCCCCACCACAGGGGTGTGCAATCTCATTCAGGAAAGCGACATATGATATGCTATGAAGTAATGATAGAAAATGTTCTATTACGAGGTGCTCCATTATGTGATATATTAGAGTTCATTTTGTGTCATTGCATTACATTATGTTTGTGGGTGACGTGTTACATGGAATATTATGGGATATAGCCAATGCGATACCTCAGTGAGAGTGTTTGTTTGGTGCTTACCTCTCGAGCTAGGCCGTGAGCCTTGTCACGTTTGTGTCCCAGCTCCTGTCACATAGCAGGCCCCCAAATAATTACACACTGTTCCTCCCACTGAAATCCACACTGTAGGGCTGAATATTCCTGAGCTGAAGGCAAAAACTCCAGGGAAGGATCAACTAGGGGCTTCAGGACACAGCTAGAGAAAGGCCAGGGCTCCCCCAGACCTCTGGGAGCTTGTGCTTTTCCCCCTGAATCCCTGACGAAAGCTATTTCAGGCCACAGAAAACCCTCAAGCAGCAGCTTAAACCACCAGGGGCCCCTGTTTCACACCGTTCGGAAGGCTCTGGTGACGTCGGGCGGCAGGCTTGTTTTGGTCTTCGCCTCATGGCTACACAATGGCTGCCTTAGCGCTGAACTCTTCATCCTCATGCTATCTTGAGGTAGGGCAGGGGCCTCACCTCAAAGAACACTACTCTTCACCAGCTCAGTTAGTCCTGCCCAGACATCCCCTACCGGGTGCTCCTCCCGAACTGAGAAAGACAGTCACATGGCTCATCCCTGGAGGGTTGACCCTGATGTGTGACCAGGTGATTTTCTTCCCAGTGGGACTAACCAGTGTGTTAACCTTCATCACGATGGCAGAAACCTAGTCTCTTGAGCTTGCCCACTTCTTACTGCAGCCCTGCCAAGTGGGTGCCAGTAGCCCAATTAGCCCCATTTTCTGTTCACTGAGGCTCAGGGAGCCCAGCAACCTGGTGCCTTGGCACAGCGCTTTACAGTTTGCAGAACCTTTCATGCCTGTTATTCTTTCGAGCCTCCTGAGGGCCACAGCATTAACCGTGGGGGCTAGGTGAAGAGGCTGGGACCCAGAGAGGTGAAGTCACCCAGAGCCACAAAGCTGGCAGGGCTGGACGGGGCCCAGGCAGGCTCATCTGGCCCATGAAATAAGTGCTCCTGAACCCAGGCCATCACTGTCCTCCGCTCCCAGCGAGGGGAAGGGCTGAGCTGCAGGGCATGTCTGGCAGTGCAGGGCCTGGAGCGGGGAGAAGTGGGTCTGCTTCCCAGCCCAGTCACTCATGAGCTTTGTAACTTCGATCACTTGCCTTCTCCAAGCCCCACTTTCCTCATGAAACACGAGTAAAAATGTTCGTGGGTGAGGAGTGTTCGTGGAAACAATGGCCACGACAGGGCTTGTCAGCTAGAAGTGCAGCGCTGTCCAGGGGTTCCTGGAGGACACTGCTTCCTGGTTCATCAGGAAGGTGGGCAGAGGGACCCCAAGGGTCCCCTCCCCACCCAGTGACAGAGAATGGGCACCAGCCTGGCTGCCCACCGAGGACTTGATTCCACTGCCAGGCAGAGGACACCAGGTCTGTCTCTCTGCCACCTGCTGTGACTGTATGGGGTGTGCACTCACACCCCTGCACGCGTCCGCTGGCGCATCTGTGGGCGCCGCCTGCCGGGATCCGATGGAGGGCCTCCCCTGTGGTGGGCCAAGTCCCTGACCAGGTGGGAAGGGGGTGCCCATTGGGAGACGACTGAAGGTCTTGGAGAGTTTCAGAACTTGCTCCTTTCCTGCAGGGGTCAGTAGCCCTTAGGGATGGTTCTTCGGTAGCATGCAGGGCAGAGCCAGGCAGCTGGGCCCATGGCGGCAGCCCCATGAGCTGCCCCCACCCCCAGAAGAGGTAGAAAAGCCACAAAGCATTGTTGAGAATTACCTGCCCCCTCCATGACAGGGTGCTCTTGCCACCCTGACCCCACCTCCATGCACACACAGGACGTGGGTGCGCAGCCTGTGTGGTTATTTGCAAGCTGACCCCGTCTACACGTACACACAGTGATTCTTCACTTGTTCAATCTCTTTAGTTACTTGAGCAGAGAAGGATGAAGAAAGCATGAAGGTCCGGCACATTTCTTTAAGAATAAATAGTTTTGAGTGTTTACTGTGTGCCAGGCATTGTTCTAGGTGCTGGCTGGGTCCTTTGGAGAACAAAACAGACAAAGACCCCACCCTTTGGAACACAGAGCTCAATGACACAAAGGCCACGCATAGAAGCTCACAGGAGAGCCCGGTCTGGACCTCCTACTAGGCCCAGAGTCTACTACTTACAGTCTGTTCTTACAAGCTTGACACCCCCCCCCCCCAGGTGTCTCAAATCAGAGAAGCTGAACAGAAACGACCTATTGAAGTGGGAGGCCAGCTCCTGGAGCAGGTGCATTGACAGACCAAGAATCACAGCCAGTGGCCTAATCGTCTGGGAAGAAACAGGAAAACAAGAGGATCAATGCCAGAGGCTGAGAAGAGCCAAGAGGCTTGGGGCCGTGTAGCGTCGGGGCAAACGGCCCCAGAAGTCTCAAGAACCGGGGTGGGCTTGACCTAAGTTGTCAAGAGGAAGCTAAAGTACATCCAGTAACATCTGGCTGAGAATTCGAGGAAGTGCATCAGTTATGGGGAAAGGACCTGCCCAAGCTGTTTGGCACAGAAAGCAAGAGGCTTCCTTTCTTTAGGGAAACTTGCTTCTGCATAGGAGCTGCTCCTCCTAGGATGTCAGCGTGCGGAGTGCAGGGCTCCTTGTCTGTTTTGCTCACTGCATGATCCCCAGTGCTTCGAATGCAGCCTGGCTTGATCTAAACACTCAGAAAATATTTGCCAGATGAAAGGAAGAATGGAAGCACGAGGAAATACGGTGTTTCTGGTTGTCTTCCACAGCAGCTAATGGGCATCTCCGTCATGCCCAGTACTGAGTGGGCCCTGGCAGTCTGAAGTAGAGACACAGTTCCTGCCTTGAACTGATGAGCAAATGGGGGAAGACACATGTAAATGTAGACCCACACATGTGTGTGCTCTGGCATGTGACTGCCTAATGCTGAGTGCTTGGCTTTGTAGCCATTGTGTTCTTTAATCCTGCCTGCTTCCTCATGCAGCAGATTATTGTTATTACCATTTTATAGGTGAAGAAACTGAGGCACAGAGAGCTTAAGTAATTTCATTAAAGTCATACAGCTGGCAGAATAGGGAAATCAGGATTCGGACAGAGGCTGTCTGATGCCTAGCTGGCGCATTGCATATCAGTGGGTGTACTTGGGGGAGTGTGTGTGTCCACTTGCATGTTGGTGTGCATACACGAGTGCGGGTGTACACACATGAGTGTGGGTGTATATACATGAGTGTGGGTGTGCATACGTGGGTGTGGGTGTGCATACATGAGTGTGGGTGTACATGTGTGGATGCGGGTGTACATACATGAGTGCGGGTGTGCGTGCATGAGTGTGGGTGTGGGTGTGCATACGCAAGTGCAGGTGTGCATGTATGAGTGCGGGTGTGCATGCACGAGTGCGGGTGTGCATACGTGAGTGTGGGTGTGCACGCATGAGTGTGAGTGTGGGTGTGCATGCACGAGTGCGGGTGTGCACACATGAGTGTGGGTGTACATATATGAGTGTGGGTGTGCATGCATGTGTGTGGGTGTGCGTGCACGAGTGTGGGTGTGCATATATGAGTGTGGGTGTGCATACGTGAGTGCGGATGTGCATGCATGAGTGCGGGTGTACATACATGAGTGCAGGTGTGCGTGCACGAGTGTGGGTGTGCATACATGAGTGTGAGTGTGGGTGTGCATGTGTGAGTGTGGGTGTGCATACGCGAGTGCGGGTGTGCATGCATGAATATATGAGTGTGGGTGTGCATACATGTGTGTGGGTGTGCATGCATGAGTGTGGGTGTGCATACATGAGTGTAGGTGTATATACATGAGTGTGGGTGAAAGCCCTTCCCAGTCTTGGCCTCTCCCTTAGGCAGCTGGGAGCTACTTCGGTGTTGTCACTAATGGTCGGGGTAGTGAGTAAAGAGCCCTGATCAGAGATGTCCCATTCCTCCCTGAATCCATCTATGAAGGGCTTAGGGATGCTGGGAAGGGATGGGGGAGGGGGTTTTCTCAGCTCAAAACTGCATTTTCACACTGTTATTTTAGAATCATTTGATGTTTGGGCTGTCCAGGGGCCTCGTGGCCTCTCCCAGCCACCCCATTGTTGCTGCCGCTGGCCCTGCAGTATCCAGAGCTAGACTCCTTCCCGGGGGACACGCTGTGGTCTGTGCACAGGCTGGCCGGCCAGCACTGTGGCATGAATTGGCTTGTCTGCCTGGCGCCCCATCACTCCTGCTGTCACTCTGTGGTGAGGATTGGGGAGGGGAGGGCTGAGAGAGGCAGGCGATGGGGAGCCATCCTTGGCCCTGCGGAGGCAGGCCTGACAGGAGCCCCTCGACACTGTGGTTGGGGGTGGTGTGCAGTGTGGGAGTCACAGGGCAGGGCCTGCTAGGAAGCTGCGAGGGAGCAGGGCCCTCCTCACCTGGCTGGTCCATCTATCTGTCCAGCCGTCTGATCCCCTCCAGCGGGGGTGCCTCCTCTGGCTGTAGGGCAAGGTCATGATTCCTTGAGCTTCTGGGTCTGGAAGAGCAGCATTGAAGCCAAGTGGAATTGGCTGGACAACATCACAGGATGGGAAGCAGATGGGAAGCTGCAGCAGCTGGGACTCAGGCACCACCAGGCCAGCTCGACCCTCACAGTTTCCTGTACTGTGGGTGGGTTGGGGGCCAAGAAAGACAGATAGGCTGACGGACATGGAGAGATAAACACAGGAGAGGGCAAGAGAGAGTTGGCACGGAGACATATAGGCAGAACATGGGGAGAGAAACAGAGAGATTGGCAGCCAGAGAGAGTGGCATGCAGCCCAAGAAGGAGTCAGCGTGGCGGTGGCCTCGGGTCTCCCTGGCCGTCCCTTGCAGGCCCAGTGGACTCCTTATGAGCTCAAGCCCTGGCTCCGGGAGTGCCAGGACTTCTATGGCCACCCACCTTCTCTTAGGCTGTGATTGTCTTAGAACCAAGGAAGGTGGCAGCTGGGTGGATGGTCTGGGGACTTGCCAGTGAACTCTCTGAGGGTCAGGGGTTTGCCTTGCTCTGCTCCATCCTAGCAGCATGACCTAGGGCAAGCGAGGACACTGCTTAGGCCCCCATCTCCTAAGCTGCAAAAGGAAAGCAGCAGCGCCCCCCTCCCCAAGGGACTGTGTGAGATAACACATGCAAAGGAGTGCAGGGAGGTGCCTGGCCCGAGTGCACCTGGATGATGGTACCCCTGAGCACTGAGCCACTCAACTGTTCCCAGGCCTGCAAGGGCAGAGGTGTGGAAGACGATGTGGCCCCTTCCCTTGAGAGGTCTGGCGGAGATGTGTGGGGTGAGCGAGGGAAGGTTAGCACTCGCACCAACACTAATTTGTGGCACAGAGGGATGTAGGAGGAGTTGGTATGAAGCACTTCAGGAGCTCAGAGCAGGAACACCTTTCCCCAGCCTGCAGTGGAGGTGGGAGCCAGGGCATTAAGAGGCTGGACTGGAATTGGCCCTCACTGTCCTGGACTGGGGCGAGGGGCGGGGGCAGCAGGGACACAGCCAACAAAACTCCTCCTCCAGAGCTTTTGTTCCAGTGGGTGGGAGTAACTCCACGTAAGGCTCTAGGATAGTGTCGGGTATGTGGACAGTGCGTGGACAGGAAACCTGAGACCCAGCTCCACCCTGGCACCTTAGCACAGGAGGGGTCCTCAGGGTTACCTGCTCTCATCCTCAACGTTGTCTGACGCCATGGTTGTTTCTCACTGGTCAGAAAGTTCTTCTGCATGTCGTTGGCTGACTCTGAGGTTTGAACTTACTCATTGACCTCAGTAAATGAGGGGTTTGGCCTGCCGGACCCACCCATGCCCCATCCTGGGGATCTGAGGCCTGTGGGGCAGGGCAGCCTCTTAGCGGTGCAGGCAGCTGGGCACAGGCCTCTGTTCGCACACCGCAGCTGGGGTCCCAGCCAGCTCAGCCGCTGTGCTGGTCAGCAGCCTGAGGAACAGAACAGGGGATGGGCGGGACCAACAGCAGTTAGGACAGCAGTGGTTTTCAGTTTTACCCTGGGTTTGTTCGGACTGTAAGCTGCTCCGGGACAGGGACTATAACCCCAGTGTCTGTCAAACAGCTGGCACCCAGCAGGAGCTCAATAAATCTTTTTTTGAGTAAATGAATTTTTCTCCCAATTCATGGTCTCCAGGGAGATTCTTCTGGCTCATGAGGGGCTCTGGCCATAACTTCTCAACTCTTAGATGCCTGAGACCTCTGAGGGCCCTCCCAGCCTGGACACAGTGTGGTCCTTGATTCACGCCACGTTCCTGCCCTCGGCAAATAGCAGCCAACTCCAGCTGCTCATAAATTTCCTGCCTGTCACCCATGGCGCCCAGGCCAGGCGGGGCGGGAGGCGCTGGGGGTGGCCTGGTCATACCTGCTTCCAGTTCCCTGGGAAGTTTGGAGGCTGGAAGCCCGAGCCTGCGCTTGTGCCCAGAATAACCTCGGCAAAGCCTGGCCCTAACGAGAAGATGTGGAAGCAGATCTGCCAAATGCAAAGATGTATTGGCTGTTAGAGAAAATACAAACAGCAGCTTACGGTGCAGTTTGTACAACATAAGTCTACTTTCATAAAATACCGTATAGGTGTACTTAAGCACAGGGAAATAGTCACCCAGAGTTATTAGGGGTTTTCTCTAGGTGGGGAAGTTGAAGTGATTTAATTTTTTTTTCTGTTCACTCTTCTGTATTTTGTAATTTTTCTATAATTAACATGCACTACTTATGCAAAATTTTAAATTTTTAACAACTTTATCAAGATTATAGTTCACGCACTCATTGGTTTTTAGTATTTTCACACATACGTGCAACCATAGCCACAGTCAATTTCCGAACATGTTCATCAGTCTGAAAAGAGACCCCATGCATGTGCTTTAGCTGTCACTTCCTACCCCGGCCCCTCCTCCCGGACCCCTCCTCCCCGGCCCTAGGCAACCACTAATCTATAGACTTCCTTTTCCACACATTTCATGTGAATGGAATTGGATGACACGTGGTCTTTTGTGTCTGGCTTCTTTCACTTAGCATACTTTCCAGATTTATCCATGTTTTATCATGCATGTTGGTGCTCCATTTCTTTTTCTGGCTAAATAATATTCCATTGTGTAGACACACCATACTTTGCTTATCTGTTCATCAGATTGATAGACATATGTAATTTTAAAAATTGTGTTTATTTTTAAAAAAGAATGCATTGAAATCCAATCAGTCAAGATGACAGTTAGTTCAAAGTGACTATTTCTGGTTATTTGTTCTGAGACTTTTTAGGCTGTTTATTCTGTGTTTTCAAATCCCAGTTAGTCAAACTGAGGACCCAGCCCTTTGTGGGAACAAGAGCCTGCACGTTCCAGCGCTCCCACGCCCGCGCTCCGGGCCCTGCCAGGGGCACGGCTCCATTGTCTCCCTGATTCTTTGTTAATGATCTGGAAGGTGGGTGCTGTTACTGTGCTCGTTTTAAAAATGAGGAAACTGAGGCCTGGAAAGATTAACCAGCCTGCCCAGGGCCCCACAGCCCACTGACTTTGTGGCCAAGATGAACGAACCCCAGCGTTCAGCATTCAGAATGGGACGTGAAGCCCCCTTTCCAGCCCACGTGTTGGTGTATTTCAAAGTGAAAGGTAAAATAGTGTTTAATAGTGTGGGTCTTGAGAAGTACTTCTCCTGTGCTCTCCTTGCCTGTCTTTCATATTTTAGTTTTAAAATAACACTTGAAATCTGACTTCCCTTTTTAGGACAAAGCAATTTAAAAATCTTTCTAATTTAAATCCTGTTGGATAACTTTTTCTGCAGGTAGAAGGCTGTATCCGAATTGCTTAAATATAATAAAATGTCTAATGTGAAAATAGTGAAAAATACTTCAGTAGGTAAAATGGACATCAGCAACTGAAAATGAATTTAAAGGATAAAGTAATTTGGAAGGCAGGTAATTTTTTTAAAATGCCCCCAGTGTGGTGAAATTACCTTGCAGCACGCAGAGGCGATCAGAGAGGAGCTCAGCCCACTTACAGCCAGAGGCAAACTTGGTAAGTAAAGGATGTGTAATTAGGAATAAAACACTGGAAGTGAACCAAGCAAAAAAGATGCAAAATTGTTCCAGAGTTTACAATAAATACTAAAAGTTCCCCTAAAGCACAGGTACATTTACAGAAACGCTCAAATGTTACATTTGAAATAGAGAACATATCCTGTGACATGTAAAAGCTCCAGTAAATAAAATCCCTGAAACTGGAAATATTTATTCACTCATCCAACAAATACATGTGGAGACACTGCTGCGTGTCCAGCACTGTTCTCGGCACCGGAACTACTGCGGCGAACAAAATGGGCCACGTCCCTGTTCTCATGGAGCTGACGATCAGACTCCGAGCGAGTGAACAAAGGAAGAGATGATGTCTGCATGTGATCAACTCAACCATTTTGCCACCCGACCAAATCATGTCTGTCGGACTCAGCACATCAGACCAGCTGAAAGGACTGGAGAGGCTGTCTTGTCTAGTTCCCAGAGTTTGTGTTAGCAGCAGAACCTGCGGTGAAAGGGCATCTTCTGTGGTGAGGGGCTGTGATGCAGGAGGCTCTTTAGGACAATGAGCCAAGAGCCTTACCCAGCCGTACCCAGTGCCTTGGCCTCCAGCAGAAATAACGCCCACAAAAGGCCAGAGTGGGAGAGACGCCCGAGGCCCTCCCAAGTTGTGCTTCCCATACAGAGGTGATGTTGCCGGGTATCTGTGGTGTAGTTGTGACAGTGGGGAGTACTTGTCAGCTCCCCCTCTGTATTTTCAATTATGCACATGCACTTATCCCCCCTCCAGACCCCCACACACTCTCACAAAGCTCCTTGTGAGGAGATGGCATAGGCAGGTTTGTCTCCCATTCCTTGGTCACAGCTGATTGGTTCAAGGGAAGAAGTATGACTGAGGCTGGACCAATCGGGGTCTCCACTAGGCGTTTGGGGTTGGGATGCTGAGAGACTGGGCCAGCTGGTAGTCAGGCAAGAAAGAAGCAGATTCCTGAAAGTTGCCTCATGCTGCTTTTGGTTGGCACCTGGAGGGGAGGGCCACAGATGGCCCCTACGGAAGTTTGCAGGCCCTTTGCTGCCTTTCCTGCGACTTCCCACTGGCCCTTGGGTAGCCTTAAGTAAGCTTCACTGTACCAGAAGGTTGAATGAGTTTCTACTCATGATGTTGCAATCACATCATCAATCACATGGGTTCGGAAAATACTGGGTAAATAAAGCCACGGGAATGTCTTTACTGCAGGACTTTACAGAGCCTTTAATAGCTAGAGTGACTTTGCAGGATGGGACCAAGGTCTGTGGTGTTTCCCAAACTTATGAGATATGTCCCACCTGACTGGAGTCTGCAGGGCACCTTTTTGGGGAGTCCATGCACAACCCCCTTACTGTACAAGTGAGGGAATTAAAGCACAGAGAAGGAGAGAGTTCCCCAAGGTCACACAGGTGGCTAATCACAAAGAAGGTCCTGGCACCTAAGACCTCCCAGTGTTCTTCCCACCACGCCCTAATGGATTTAAGGTTCCTTGGATGTGTGATGCATGTGCCAGGATTCCTAAGCCCAGGTGGGTGGTGGGGACACAGGTCCAGTGTGGACTTGAGAGGAAAGGTGGGGTCAAGAATTTGAAGGTCCACCCCTGGCAAGAGAAACCCCATCTCCCTGGCTCGTGGGTGGTAGCCATGGCTTCAGTAGGGTTTGAGAGCCGATAGAGGTCTTGCAGCTGGGCCCTGGCTTCCTGGGGCCACTCCAGCTGACCCAGCCTTTTACACCTTCCCCCAGACCACAGGCAAGCTGAACCAAAAAGGAGCTCAGCTGTCCTTGTCAGGGCCCCCCAGGCATCCAGCGCCAGGATGACGTGGGCTGTAAATCACCGCGTGGACCACAGACCCAGTGCCATCCCCACGGGCTTCCTTTCCTGCTTCTTAATCCTCCTCCTCAGACTCGGTAACAAAAAGCAGATTCCTGCTGGGGCCAGCCACGCACCACAGTGGGCTGGGAGAATGAGTCTGGTCTCACCACATCAAGGTGCTCCCTCTTTCCCCTTTTCCCTTTCTGCTCCTTAGCCTCTATTAGCTGGAGGACACACCCTCCTCCTGGCCCAGCTCTCTTGCCCTCTTTGGACCCCGCTTTCAGCCTTGCCCTGGCCTCCCACCTTGGCGGGCCGCTCCAGGTCTGTGGCTCATAGGCGCTCCGGCCTCGTGGTCTGGCTCCATCCAGGCTCCCTGTGGCCTCCATTTCAGCAGGAGCAAGCCTGCCGATCTGGATTCAAATCCTGATGCTGCCAACTTCTAGTGCTTCTTTCCCTGAGCCTGAGCCCAGGATGGCTCACCTCTGAGGTGGAGGTGTGAGGCAGCTCCCTGGCATGTGGGAAGTGCCCAACAGATGTATTTCAAAAGTAAGTGCTTGGCCGTTTGCTCAGGGTTGTTGCAAGCATCAGGAGCTGCTTCATTAGGGGTGTGTAAGCCGGGTTAAGGGACTGCTGCTACTCATTCGCGTGTTTGGGGTGGACTTGCAGCCCTCGAAGAGCCTCCCCACCAGCTCCGACCTGCCCCAAAAGCTCCAACCCCAGCAGCCCCCATGAGCAGCCCCCATCTGATGGTCCTTCCTGGTAGCAGGTCACCCCCTTTGGTCAGTTTTCTCACTAGCAACGCCACGTTCAGCTGCCAGAGTGAAGTTTCTGAAGGTCACAACTGCGAGGAACCTAAGGGTGGTCTGCCTAGGGATTTTCCAGTTGTGCTTCTTAGAGCCTGGGGTTTTCAAGATGCCCCAGGGAATGCAGCGCTGGAGGGAATGTAACGGGATGCTGGGTCCCCCTCTCGGTGTGCCCCCCGTCGCCCTGATGCTCCAAGTAGACCAGAACCACGTTTTCTGTGTTAGATCCACAACTCAGACTTCATTTCCAATGCTTAAAGGAAAGTCTGAACATTATCGACCTGTTCCAGTTGTGTCGTTTTACAGATGGGGACACTGTGGTACAGAAAGTTAAGTGGCTTGTCTCATCTAGCCACAGCTCAGGTCATCCAGCTGTCAGGTGGATGGGCTGCGACTAGCCGGCCTCTTGACACCCGGTGTAGTGCTCCAGTCCAACAGCGCAGGGGAGGGAGCTGCGGGTGGCCATTCCTGTGGGAGTCACATCCCTCAGAGGCCTTATGGGGCATTTCCGTCTCAGGACCAGTCCCTGAGCTCCCTCTACCTCCTGCAGCCCTTCCCATTCCCCGAAACCAACACACCGGCAGTGGCTCTGAAATGCCAAAGGGGGATGGTAAGGGGACAGTGTAGGCCCTGGAGGCAGCCGGTCCTGTGTCCAAATGCTGGCTTGACTACTCTCTGAAGCCTTCCAGACACAGGGCCCTGCCTGAGCAGGACGGGTCCCCCCTCCCAGGGCCGCTGTGGTGATTAAGTGAAAGGAAGTGCGAGGGTGCTGGCGCCTGGTACCCGTTGACCTCTGGAAACAAGAGTCAGGGTGAGTAGGGACAGCTTCTGACGGCTGGTTGTTTCTTTCAGGAGTGACTGGCCCTGGCCTAGACCAAGAACACTTCTGTGTGCCCTCCTTTCAGCAGAGCCGGAGGAGAAGGTGAGCTCACCAAGTCCAGCCTCATCTTCTTCTTCAAGATGCCGCCAGAAACTCAGACCACTGTCTCTCAGGGCAGACAGAGGCATGCCTGCCTCCCTCACACCCTCCGCCCTCCCCCAGCCACTCCACAGGACTTTGCACTTTGCCCTCTGCCTGGTGGGAAGGAGAGAGCTCAGCCTTCCTCTTGCCTGGGGCCCTAGGCCCAGCCTCTGGCTGCAGAAATTCATTGCCAAAGACACCACATAGACACTGAACAAAATGGGTGAGAAAACCCTACAGTGTTGCCCTAAGACTTTTGCTCCTCCTGTTGCCTGAGTTCCATCTCAAGCCAAAGACGAGCCAGCAGTTCCACCAGAAACTCACAGAAAGGATGGACGTTGGTCACCATTGGAAGCACCTGACCTTCTGACCTGGATCTCTCTTTCTGCACTGGACCCTGAGCTGGCTGGGTTCAAGATAAGCCTCCTGGGGGCTGTGAGAGGCAGGCTGGGAGAGCCTGTAAGGAGTGGGATCTGCGATCCCAGCCCCCTTTTTTGCCCTCCCATTGGCTGCCCAGGCCTCTGATCCTGATTCTCAATTTTCCCTGGGCCCAGGCTTCTTCCTGGGCCCTGAGCATCATGGCAAGGGGGTAAGGCAACCTCCCTAAGGGTCTTTGCTCCCCACCAGCCCCTCCTTGCCCATGGCCCGCCCTTCTGGCTGGGAAAACAGGATGGCACCCTGCTTGGAGGCCAGTGTTCTCTTACTAGTTATGCAGGGGGCAGAAGGGAGGAAGGGACCAGGGGAATGGGCCAGTATGTGGGGGAGTGGGGCATGTTCAAAGCCAAGGCCTGCTCCTTTCTTTGCTCAAAAGGCCAAAGCTGTTCACATCTGTGCTCAACCATCTGCTTCAAATTGAAGTAAAAGTCCCAACATGTAAAGAGAATGCTTGTGTGGAGTATACTGAGTGTACTCTGTGGGTGACCAGAACTTTGGCTGGTCATTTGGGCGGGTGCTCTGGGGGAGGAGAGAGGTTGGTCTCTGCCTAGAGGTTGGGAGCTCTTCAGGAAGCGGGCAGTGTGTAAGTGTGTCCGTGTGTGTAAGGGGTGCCCTCACCATGGCCTCAACTGGCGGGGTAGTAGGAACTAGGAGAGGATTGTGTGGAAGGGCTGTGTAGGTGAGGCAGGGCAGCCCAAGCAGAGGGGAGGTGGTAAGGAAGGAAGGGTGTACTCATGCAGGATGCTCATCTGTCCCTTGTTCCTCCCAATGTCGTCCTCTCCTGTCGGCTCCGTAGGCTTCTGGGCTGGGCTGGGGTGTCTGTGGGTGGAACTGGCCGTAAGAAGCCTCCTCTTCTTGTGCTCACGTTTCCCCTGCGTGGCCCTTTGCCAAGGGCCAAGATCTGGACCAGGACCAGGGGACCAAGATTGCTCAGAGCACTCCTCAGAGCACACACACACACCTGCTTGTGTACACACGCACCTCCGGACACACACCTGTGTGCATTCCCAGGTAAGGGAATTCCATTTCAGATAGATTCCAATTTCATAAGCTTCCGGAAGCCAACCAGACAGTGTGGACTTGGAATGGGGGTTGAGAGGGGACAGTTAGGAAGGGTCAGTCATCCTGGGACTCCAGACACACAGGTCACGGCCCCACTCAGTTGTCCCTCTGAACCTCTGTTTCACACTTGTGACACTTCCTAGTGAAGCAGGAAATGTGGACCAGTTGGCATCAAACTTGTTGGCACTGGAGGACCCCTTCTGTTACTAAAGGGTGGGGAGGGGAGTACCCCATCTCCCGGCCAGGGGACCAGACCCATGGCCTTACCACCCAGAGACGGCCCATGCCTCCACTCCCCTCTTCTCTCCTGTTGATGGCCCTTCTTGCACACCTCCCTTTCATTCAAAGCATCCATTGACCGCCAGCTGCCCGTCGACACTAAGCTGGGAGCTGGTAGTGCAGAAATGGGTCCCACGTAGTGTCTGTCTTCCCAGAACTCAGAGCTCTGCATGGACAGACAGACATGAAAATAACTATGATACAGGCAGGTGGGTAAAATATTGTTGGGAGCTTCAAGAAAGAAAAAACTAACTCTCCCTAGGGAGGTATCAAGAAGGCCTTTCCTAGGAAAGGGCCAGGGGAGCTGGGTCTTGAAGGACGAGTCGAAGTCTTCTGTGCAGAGGACTACTAAGCCCTCGCAGGACGCTGGAATCACCTGAAGAGATTATGAAATGTTGATACTAAGTGTTAATGCCAAAGTCCCGTCTCCGGAAATTCTGATGTATTGGTCTGCAGTGTAGCTGGGCATAGGGATTTGTAAAAGCTTCCCAAGCGATTCTAACATGCAGGCAAGGTTGAGAGCCACTGGGTTAAGCAGGCTTAGTTCTCTGACAAAGAAGTGATCTGGAATCATGGATATGGGGTACGGGCTGTGCCAAAAATGTGGAGGGGGCATGCGTGCACGCATGCACACATATGCATATGACGGATTAAGTGTCCATGCCATTCTTTTCTATTCTGGCTTCTTCCCCAGTACAGCAGCTCCTGTTCTTGTGCGCACACACACACCCCTTCTTATGTCCACATGCACCTCGAGGCACACGCTTGTGTACATTCCCAGTTAAGGGAATTCCATTTCAGAGAGATTCAGATTTCATCATCAGACTCTAAACAGTTTTCTGTAAGCAACCATAAAAGAAGACCGTCACCAAAAAAACATTTTGAAGAGCGAAGCACCCCTCTGGGGCCTTGTGAGAGCGTTCCCAGGCCCCTGAGCCATCTGCAGATTTGTTTTCGGCGCACCCCCCTTGCTTTGCCATTTGTTCTGGGTCCTGACCCTGAATGCCAGTGATGGCTCATCAGCCACCAGCCACAGAGGAACACGGGGACCCTCTCCAGGGACCGTGGGGACCTGTGTAAGAGGCCCACACCTGTACTTCCACGTGTGTGCACACTTTGTTCCTGCAGCCCGAATGCTTCCTCCTCTCGGCAGGCCGAAACTGCAAAGGATGGCCCCAGAGTCAGAGATCTCCCCAGCTCGAAGGCCGAGCCTTTCGAGGCTCTTCAAAAACTCTGTGCATGTGGGCTGCGCTGCTTCCTGATTCTGGTCTCAGACTGTCCCAGAAGAGAGGCTTAAGTTCTGGGCAGGGGCTTCCACACGTCCCTGGGTCCCTTTCTGGGCTCACGGCTTGGCTGTGGCCGCAGCTGGATTCCATCTGCCCACACTGTACTCCTTCCTATCCCCATGGACCACCCCTCTGTCCTGGGACCTCCCCATTCCCTCCCTCCACCTCACCATGTCCTCCTCCAAGGCCCTGTGCTGCCCTATTTCTTTTCCTGATTGCCACCTCTCCCAGTCCCCTTTCTCACAAGCCAGTGAGACAGGAGTGGGCGGGTCCCAGGGCCTGAGAAGTGGGCAGCCCAGCCATGTGCAGAGACTGTGCTGGGGACTGGAGGAAGAGACAGGACCCCCCTGTGCCCGTGATAAGGGCACAGATGTGGGCTGACCCGCTGATGTGGGTGTTGTGCTGAGGTCAGCCACGGTAAGCCTGCTAGGGGGCTGGGGCTGGGAATGCACTTGCCTTCCTCCTTCCATGCTGTGTCCTGAGCTACAAAATGGTCACTGCCAACAGCCAGATCGACAAGCAGCCTGGCCTTTTCGGAGCAAGACTCTGATATCTCCGAGTGTTCCCTTTAAGGGGGTCTGTATTGCCATTCACACTCGGACCTCTTGCTGCCACCCCACTTGCACAGCTGTGTTCTGTTCCTGGGCTCCAGGGCACAGGGGGGCATGGAGGGGGCCCTGCCTGGGCTGGGTCTGGCAGAGCATGGCGGCAGCTGACCTCACCCTTTGCCCCACAGGTTGTGCACCTCCTCCCTGGTCCCCTGGAATGGGACACAGGCCTTTTCCAAGGAAGCTTTCCTCAAAGAAGCTCAGAGGGAGAAGGTCCAGAGCAGAGAGGAGTCTGGGCTTGGGGCTTTTTGCTCTTTCTGTGGCTGAGCCTTTCAGAACTGAACTCCTAAAAAGAAGATGGCTTCATAGCACTTGTACCTGGCACATAGTAGGTGCTGAATAAACATTGAATGTGTATGCGTGGATGAAAAAATGCTGCCACGCTTCCTTACTCCTCACCTCAGACATCACTAATCAGTGGTGTTTTTTTTCTTGAGCAGGGTGGGGTGGGGGGGCCTGAAGCTACCTGAGCCCCTGGTAGCTCTAGGCAGTCACTATTAATCAATTGAAGAGTTGTGCTCTCTTTGCCTTCCTGGTCTCAGGGCTGTCCTGGAGTAAGTTACAGTGGGGACACCCTCGGGTCGGCCTCCTGAGGCACCACCAGGGTGCTGTGACTGAGGCTACGTTAGGACGTCCCCTTCATTATCGCTCATGGGGCTGTGGGGCTACCTGCCCCCTATCCGTGATGAGTTCCTGGCTGCCCCTTCCTCCACTGTGGCTGATAGAAGGGTTTATTTCTGAAGTCCCTCCCCTGGGTACATCACCTCTAGGTCCAAGTGCAGGCTCCGTAGCTGCCCATTGGACCTGTCACGGGTGGTCCCATCCTCTTCTCTGTCTTCCACAGCTTCCCAGTCTCCATGACCCTCCATTTGACCTCCTGGGGGCACTGGCTGAACTTGACCTGACACCCTAAGAGCCCCTCTTTCTCAGTCATGTCCCAGGTTCCACTTCTCTGGCTTCCCACGAAGCAAGACTCTTTCTAAATCCCACTGTTTGCTGCAATGAAATAGGTTTTTTTTTTAATGTCTCTTTATATTTTTTTGTTACTCTTAGAAAACCTCCTTATTAACTGGACTTAGAAGTAGAGGGTCTCAGAGATATATTGGCTCTCACAATATATCGGTGGCATCATCTTATTCAGAGAGATTGAAAAATTTGTCGATTCTGCTAGCTCTTCTGGGCTCCAGTGACGAGTTTTATCGGTGAGACCAGGAATATCTTTCTCCTCTAAAGTTGTTCTCAGCTTGCTCATTGCTCAGCTTGCAGGGACTGCGCCTATTGCTTTCCAATGAGCCAGATGAGAACACTGAGTTTGGCATCCACAGGGCAACCCCGAACAGATTTGCGTTTTCTCTCTCCAGTCCTCCTTGGCCTACGACAGGAGTGCCCCTTACTCAGCAGCAGGCAGACTCGACCATGGCTCAAGGCACCCCGTTTCCTGGGGAAACTTGTTTGTCGTTCCCACCACTGATCCAAACCACATTACTTTTCTATCCTTCACCCACAGCGTCAGCCCCAACTACTGTGGCCATTTGTTTCTCACAAAGGGTACAAAGTTTGTGTTCATCGTCCACTTCACTGAGTTTCTGGCAGCCAGTAGCTGGGAAAGACGTTCAGCTTTATCCTGACGCAGCCGACCACCTCCAACGTGCCACAAAAAAAGAGGAAAGAGGTCCTTTATCATCTAACTTGCCCCAGCAGCACATCCACCCAGGCCGTTTGGTGTCCCTGGAACTCTAGTTCTCTCAATCACAGAACCTGGACAGACAGAGATCCTACTTTCCCTAACAGCAGAGGCCTACGTGCCTGTCCCCCATTGTAACTGCTCTTGTTTGTATGTAAATAAAAACATCCCCCCCATCTTCAGTGGGAAGCCCAACATTGCCCCAGGTCTCAGGATTCTCAGGGGCTTATATCCCCATGCTTTTCCCTGACTTTGATCCCTTGGGTCCTTTGAATTCATCATCTCTCTCTCTCTCTCTCTCCACTGCCTCTGGCTGATGCCTTCTCTCTACCCTGCTTCATCTTAATGGGACCCAGCTACCTTTCCTTGACTCCCCTAAAATATCACTCACACAGGCAGTTGTGTGTACAGGAATTATTTTCCTCCTTATTAATGATTTTTAAAAAGATGTTTACACTCACACACACAGAGAAATAAACAAGACCTTGCCATTTCCCCCCTAATTTATTTAGCTGATTTCATTTATTTTTGACAGGTTCATCGTGTTTCAAGCAGTTAAAAATATTTTCCCCTCTGGCTTCACTTCCTGACACTACATTTCTGGGCTGTGACTCACATGAAGTTGTCCCACAGCTGGGGCTTGAGTCCAGTCTCTTTCCTTCAATCTAACCCACCCCCCTCAACTCCAGGTCACCATCAAACCGAGGCCTGAACACAGGAGACATGAAATATGGTGCCCAATGGAAAGGTCTTGAGCAATGGCTGGGGCACGCCCCACCCTCAGCTGAGCAGTTGTCCAAGATCTCCCCTTTGGAGGGAGAGACTCAGGCCCTGGACCAGCCACATCTCCCCCACCCTCACAGAGCCCTGAGCTTAGCCTGTTCCAAGCCCATACCCCAAGCAACTTTCAAAGCTGTCTGGCCCACAGACAGCATGCATTCATCTTCTGGGGTTTCACTCCCACCTCCACGCCCAGGGGTTTCTAGGGCATTTCCCTTTGCACACACACATGCATGCAACACACACACTTTTGAAAAAAAAAATAAATAAGGAACTCAAAATGTTTCCAAGTCCCAGGAACAAAATCTTCAGTTTTTTGGAGAATAAAATAGAATAAAAATCAAGTTTTGGATACTTTGGAATAGCTGGGCTAACTTCTATTATCTAAATAAAAATCAGGGCAAGGGGTTTGACAAAGATTTTCATGCCTCTTCCATGTGTGAGAGGCAGCCTTGGAAGCCAGATATTGTGCCCTGGTGAAGCTCTAAAGACTAACAGGACTAGCTTTCAAAGAACAAAGGGTTCAGTGAGCTTCTCCACTGGAGCCACAGCATAATGTATCCCTTTCGGAAACGCTCTGCAAAGTTCTGCAGTAAAAAACCCCCCAAAACAAAACACTTAAGTTTGAGTCTCCCAAACCTATTTGAGCACTTAATGCTTAAAAATTTTTTTCAATATATTGTACTGATTATGCTATTACAGTTGTCCCATTTATTTCCTCCCCCTTATTCCCTTCTGCCCTGTACCCACCCTCCCACCAGCATTCCCCCTCCCTCCCTTAGTTCATGTCCATGGGTTGTACATATAAGATCTTTGGCTTCTCCATTTCCCATACTATTTTTAGCCTCCCCCTGTCTATTTTGTACCTATCAATTATGCTTCTTATTCCCTGTATCTTTTCCCCCATTCTCTCCCCACTCTGGCCACCACTGCTGATAACCTTCCATGTGATCTCCATTTCTGTGATTCTGTTTCTCTTCTAGTTGTTTGCTTAGTTTGTTTTTGTTTTTTTAGGTTCAGTTGTTGATAGTTGTGAGTTTGTTGTCATTTTACTGTTCATGTTTTTGATCTTCTTTTTCTTAGATAAGTCCCTTTGACATTTCATATAATAAGGGCTTGGTGATGATGAACTCCTTTGACTTGACCTTATCTGGGAAGCACTTTATCTGCCCTTCCATTCTAAATGATAGCTTTGCTGGATAGAGTAATCTTGGATGTAGGTCCTTGCCTTTCATGACTTGGAATACTTCTTTCCAGCCCCTTCTTGCCTGTAAGGTTTCTTTTGAGAAATCAGCTGATGGTCTTATGGGAACTCCTTTGTAGGTAACTGTGTCCTTTTCTCTTGCTGCTTTTAAGATTCTCTCCTTATCTTTCATCTTGGGGAATGTAATTATGATGTGCCTTGGTGTGTGCTTCCTTGGGTCGAACTTTTTTGGGACTCTCTGAGCTTCCTGGACTTCCTGGAAGTCTATTTCCTTTGACAGATTAGGGAATTTCTCCTTCATTATTTTTTCAAATAAATTTTCCATTTCTTGCTCTTTCTGTTCTCCTGGCACCCCTATGATTTGGATGTTGGAATGTTTAAAGTTGTCCTGGAGGTTCCTAAGGCTCTCCTCATATTTTTGAATTGTTGTTTCTTCATTCTGTTCTGGTGGAATGTTTCTTTCTTCCTTCTGCTCCAACTGTTGATTTGAGTCCCTGTTCCCTTCCTGTCACAGTTTGTTCTCTGTACATTTTCCCTTATTTCACTTCTCATAACCTTCACTTCTTCCTTTATTGTGACCATGCTCAACCATTTCTGTGAGCATCCTGATCACGAGTGTTTTGAACTGTGCATCTGATAGGTTGGTTATCTCTTCCTCGCTCAGTTCTATTTTTGGAGCTTTGATCTGTTCTTCATTTGATCTGTCCATTCCGTATTTCTTTGTCTCAGTGTGCATTTTGCATAGTAAGAGGTGGAGCCTTAGGTATTCCCCAGGGCAGGGCAACCCATGTTGCTGTGCTGTGGGTCCTCTGCGTATGTGTGGGGAGTCCAAGAGGGAACAATGCCCCTTGCTCAGCTCTTGGTGGCTTTCAGTCACTTCTTCCACTACCCACAAGCAAATTTAGGCCTTCTGGCGCTGGTTCCTGAGTAGGTGGGTTTGTGTATGTTCTAGGACCCTGTGGGTCTCTCCAATAACCTCTCCTGTGAGGCTGGGAGTTTCTCCTGCTGCCTCAACACCCACAGGTTTTTCAGGCAGAGGTTCTGAGGCTTTATTTCCCCATGCTGGAACCCTGGGTTGCTCGTTTGTCTTGCTCCCCAGTTGTTCCTCCTGGCTTATCTGCATGCCAATGTGGGACTGCCCTGGTCTGCCAGTGGCCACCTTGCCTTGAGTCCTCTCTGCCTGGCTGCCCATCTCCACTCCTTCTACCAGTCTGGATGAATGTTTCTTCTTTATCTCCTTGGTTGTCAGACTTCCATACAGTTTGATTTTCTGGCAGTTCTGGTTATTTTTTGTTTTTAAATTTGTTGTTGTCCTTCTTTTGGTTGTATGAGGAGGCAAAGTATATTTACCTACACGTCCATCTCAGCCAGAAGTTCTGCTTTGTCTAGTAATTTTCTTATTGTGGTAAAATATACCTAATATAACATTTATAATTTCATCCATTTTTAAGTATACAGTTCACTGGCATTAAATGCATTCACAATGTTGTGTGACCTTCACCACCATGTCCCAAACTTTTTCATCATCCCCAATAAAAACTCTGTACCCAGCAAACAATAACTCCCCCTCCCATCTCCATCCAGCCCCTGGCAGCCTCTACTCCACTTTCTGTCCCTATGAGTTTGCCTGTTCTCCACACCTCATGTAAATGGACTCATAGAGTATTTGTCCTTCTCTGTTGAGTTTTTTTCACTAGGCAGGTTTTCAGGGTCTATGCATGTTGAAGCATGTATCAGAACTTTGTTCATTTTTATGACCGAATAATGTTTCATTGCATGGGTAAACATTTGGTTTATTCATCTGTTGATGGAAGGCACTTATTCTTTATTTCATGCCCTGATCTCTGTCATGGGACACCAAGGAGGGTCTCTGGAACACAGTCTGGGGACCACTAGTGTATGGAGCCCCTAGAATGTTTGGGTTTGGGATAGGCCAGGATTTTCTCCTGCACCCAGCTGGCCCAGGCATTGCCAGAAAGGCTCTGGTCTGCTTGGTCTCCAAACTCAAGGCAGAGGTTAAAGCCCTGAGAGGTGAAGTCATGTGGAAAGCACTCAGGAGGGGTGGTCATTGATCTGTCCTGGGGGGAGGGGGAGAAAGGGAGAGCCTGTCCTCTAACCCTCACAGGACACATGACCCTGCTGTGCTGTGGGGACCTGCTGGGATGACTGACAGCTCAGGCAACCCTGACATCTGTCGGGGATGCCTTCCCTGGCTTTGATGACAGGACTGGAGAGAAGCCAAGCTTGAGGGGAGCAGTTGCCTGAGAGGCCCTGGCCCCCTTTTGGCAGCCCCACAGGTGCACCCTGTCCTGCTCCTCCAGGGCGCTGGACGGGCTGTTCCGAACCGCTGCCCCCTCCCTGCCCTTCCCTGTCAGCACTTCCCACAGACACCCCTTTCTAGCAGGCAGACCTGCACCCCAGGTGCAACCCCCCTTTCAGAGGGCCTCTGCCACAACCCTCCTCTCCCATGGGGAGTGACTGGGAGCAGCAAGTGAGGAAATGCTCAGAGTCCTGTGACTGGGGTGGTGGGGAGGGGACATGGGCCCTCTGGGAACCTGGAGGCCTGGGCCAGCTTGGCCTGACCTTCAACTCCGTGTGTGACCCCTCCTGACAGTGGCTCTGTGACCTCCAAGACCCCTCACAGCAAGTTCCAACCCGGGCCCCAAACTGCCTTGTCCTGCCTGCTTGCTGGGCTCAGGGCTCAGATTACAGGTCCCCACAGGAGCTCTGACGCCACGTGGGGCCTGAACCTTGTTCTTGCTAGAACAGCTTATTTCTCCTCCTGAGGGTTATCTTTGGAGCCAGATAATTATTTGAGGGTGCAAAAACCTTCTGAAGTTGTTAAACAAAACAAAACAACAGAGCATCTTTAGAGAAATTACAAATAAATGAGTGTTCATCCTTCTAATCTGGTTACAGATCTCCTCCCCAGGCCCCAGATGTGCCTTTCAACTAAAGGGCCTTTAACATTTGTCCAAACTCCATACACTTTGGGCTTCCCAGGACACCCCTTTTCACCTAAGGGCAGTGTTACCTTCCTCCCCATTCACCTTCCTGCCTCAGTCGTGCACTCCTGGAGGCTGGTGTGCATGGCTGGTTGTCGCCCAGTGTAGGGGTAGTCCTGGGGACCTGAGGATGCACAGTGCTGCTGGCCTGGGCCAGGAGGGCACCTGGGGGTTCTCTGCCCTGGTGAGGGGCTGCAGGGCGAGTGCCCTGCCCATCCCACTCCAGCCCAGAGGTAGTCCTGCAGGGCCCAGTAGAGATACAGGTGAGGGAGGAAAGTATTAAGTAGATGAGTGGTCACAGTCTGTGAAATGAATCAGGAGTGGAAGCCAGATGGAACACTCAGAGGCAACCCCATGAGTGCCGAGTTTCTCTGGCCCAAAGCTGTGCCCAGGACTGAAGTGGAATTGCCTCACCCCCAGGACAAGGTGCAGGTGCTCATTCCTGCTAGGCCTGTCTGCACCTCTCCCCCAGGTGCTGAGCCCACCTTGAGACCTGCCTTCTCACAGAGGGAGAGCTCCCTCTCCCTCTCCTACCTGGCCAGGCCTCTTCTCAGGGCCTCTCTTCCCTGCTCACAGAGCCCACTACTGCTCCCAGCCAGGCCTCTCTCTGCTCCTCTCTTTCCTCTCTCTGAGCCCATTTTGCCTCTCCTGGGTTCTGCTTCCCCTCCCCACCCTGGTGTCCTCAGGGTATGGATTCAGGTGGCAGCAACATTTCCCAGGCACCCCCTGGCAGGCAGGTCATCACGGGTGCTAGGGTCCTACATGCTGGTTCTCAGCCCTGGTCCTCACTGGCTGTGTGACCCAGGATAAATCACTCCCCTCTCTGAGCCTCAGTTTCTCCATTTGAAAAATATGTAGTTGGAGGATGTGATGACTAAAGCCTCTTCTAGCTACATAATTCTCTCTCTCTAGAAAATATTACTCAACACCAGGCTGAGTGAAAAATCTGCTTAACTTCTACTCTTGATTCACCATTTTAAGGCTGCCCTGCCCCACTAGGCATCACCCACAGTGAGAAGAGGCATTTCATTCCATCTGCTTTTCCACTCAGGACTGACCTTGGCCAGCCTGTCCTCTCTCCAGGCCCTCGGGGCCCCTCCCAGGGCTGTGGCCTTCCTCTGGCCCGGCGCTTGGTCAGGGACTCATTTCCTCCTCTGGGTCTGAGCACTTTCCCAAGGAGCCAGCGCCTGTTCCTGCTGCCTGGATGCTTCCTCAGAGGCAGGCCTGGATCAGCTTGGCAAGCACCTACTTGCTGTTGATGAGACTTAATTAAGGTAGGAATCTGCTTTCCTCCTGGCCCTGGTGAGAGGCGCCTCCTCAGAGCTCAAGGACACAGGGTACTCTATTGTTCTCTGGAGAAACGCAGCTGCCCACTGCAACTGCTCCTCAGGGTCTGTCAGCTGCTGCCCTCTTGCTCCTCCTCACTCTCAGTGGCCTTGCACTTCCCTCCTTGCGGGCTTGTCCACGTATCCACCCTCAATGATCGAAGTCCTTCCCAGGGCTGGCATCTTTCAGTCATTCTCCTTCAGGAGGTCTACGATGCCAAGTCCACGGCCATCAGGGTTCTCATCAGACTTGACCTATCGGCACAATTGGCACAGCCCATCCCCCTCCCTCAACTAGAATTCAATCTCTCTGGGTTACTCCTAGTTGCTCCTAAGGAGGGCTGCTCCACCTCAGCCTCCTTTGCTTGCTGGCATGCCCCGGGGCTCAGCCCTCAGGACTCTGTTCTGTCTCTTTCCTCACTCATGGTGTCATGCTCCTTGTAGGCTGTTGATTTACAAATGCATATTTGCAGCTGAGAGATGGCTAGATCCCACTCAGAGCAAAGCCAAGTCCTTACAACGACCTCCAAGGCCTGCATCCCCTGCCCCTGTTACCTCTGTGACCTCGCTGTCTCCTATAGTCCTCTTTGTGGTTCATTGACACCCAGACCCAGGCTGCCTCTGGGCTTTTGCATTGCCTGTTCCCTCCATCCGCCCATAAGTATCCCATGGCTGGTCCCGCATGTATTCAGTTCTTTGATCTAATGCCACTTTCTCAGTGAGGCCTTCCCTGATGACTGTCCTTTAAATTGCAACCCGCACCCCACCCCACTGTCTCGGCATTCTCTCTTCCTTGCTTTATTTTTCTCTGTAGTACTCATCATCCACTGACATGCTATGTCTTTTAAATATATTTGTTTATTGATTATGTCTTTCCTCTGGAAGGTAAGCTGCACGGGATCAGAGGCTTTTGTTTGTATTTTTCACTGTCTCTCTGGTGTCTAGAACAGTGCCTGGCTTAGTAGCTGATCAACAAGTATTTGTTGAACAAATGAATGGGTTCTTCAATAGATGTCCTTGTACACAGATTTTCATGTTCTGGTGTTTTCACTTTTGTAGAGTAGGTTCTGGAAGTCAGGTTGTTCTTTCAAATGTTCATACAAAGTGTTTTTAACTTTAATAAACAACTCTAGATTGTTTTCCAAGATTGTTTTTCCAGAAGTTGTAGTAATTTATGCGCATTTCCCACTTGTGCTGGATGCCGTGGCCCATGGAGCCTTGCCAGTGTGCTGGGGGAAGGGGAGGGCATCTCATTGTTTTCATTCTCATTTCCCCGACTAATTAGAGAAGAGCATGCTTCTTGTTTATTGACCACTTGAATTTCTATTTCTGTGAATTTGTTTTGGTCTTTTGGGGGGAGTTGGGTGGGACAGCTGAGCTTTTCTTACAAGTGTGCACAGGGCATCTACATTTCTTAACCAAAAATCCCAGATAGTTCTCAGAGTTATGGCGGGTCCAAAGCTCTTGCTCCAGAGTGAGCACACTCTTGGTTTGCCACTGCCTGACATGCCCTGGGGTTCCCCCACGTGTTTTAGAACTAAAGCTATTTTAATGTTTTTTCCCCAGGAAAAATGTTGGTTCTCTGTATTTTCTATGATAAACTGGTGTTATTTAAAAAAAGAAAAGATATTAAAAACAATCATAAGAAAATCTTTGTGCTGTAATGCCCAATGGAAAAAGCATTTACAGTTCGGATGTACTTTTGATGACAGCTACATAAAAAGGCTCTCTGTATCTAGAAACTCTAGCAGTGAATCAAACAAAACACAGGGAGAGGATTGTGGGTAATTTTTTCGTATTATGGGAGGCAGGCAAGGAAGGTGACTGTGAAGCCCTAATGGAAAAGGATGAGCTGTTGGGATAATGGCACTCGGGTTACAACCCTTGCCTCTGTGCCTTGGCAGACATCACTAATCCATCACGCCAAAGCCCAGACTCAGCCTTTCTCAACCAAGTAGCCCAGGGAGCTACTAGTCACAGATCAGAGCTGGCTGGCAAGATCACCCATCCTCCATGGGCAGAAAGCAGTGCTGTCAGCGTGGGCCCCGCAGAGGCCTCTCTTGTTGGGGCAGTGACATGCTTCCCAGCTGTGTTGTGGCTGCATTGCAGCTGCATTCCGCTTGGAATGCTTAGTGCTCCTGCCTAGCAGTGTGCTCTGGCTGGGCACCTGGGGCCTTTCAACCTGCACTGGCTCTCATCCCTTTCTGGAATCTCTTTTCTTCTTGGACCTTGGGGCTTGTCGGGACCAGGAACACGGTCCTCAGCCCAGGTGTGCCTGTGTCCAGATGCTGGTGCACCCCCTCAGGCACCACCCCCTGGCCTGACTCTCTAGCCTCCGACTTTTACTCTCATGATTCCTGGCATGACCCTCCCCAACCCACGGTCCCAGCTGTGACTTCATGCCAGGGTGTGGTACCCACCGGCACGTCCTGACTGCCCGACCAGGGCCCTGGCCCTGCCCCTCCTACCTGCCTTGTACTTGGCTTGTCTCAGAGCTGACAGATTCACCAGCGAGACTCACTGTAGGACGCTCAGGAATTCCTCACAGACCCACCTTCTCTAGACCAGCTTGGGGAGGTGGGTTGATTAGAAAGAACACAAAGAGATATTTCTATAGCTTTTTCCGTTTTTGTAAAAACTGTAGATGATATAGGAAATGACATAGAAATGTATGAAAATATTGTCATTAATTCAACAACCTGACTTCAGCACTTACTGTGCTGGCGAACATCCTTCCACACTCTGCCTCCACACCCATTGAGATACGTGCATTACAAATGGTCTTAAATGTGATCATGCTGTTATTCAACCTGAGTTGTTCACTCACCCACATGTCATGAGCATCTTAAATAATGCCAATGATGAAAAACATGTTTTTCCTCTCCTAAAACGTAAATTATATTCCACAGGATTTTTTTTTCTCCTAGTATATCTTCATTTTTACTTCTACTGAGACAGGGACTTCATTCTGTCTCCTAGTAATAGATCAACAATTTTCAGTTGGGTGCATAGCCACGGACAATAAAGACAATATATCCCAGCTCTCCATGGACTCTGTGGTCATGTGACTGAGTTCTAGCCAATGGGCTGTGAGCAAAAGAGGTAAGTATTGAACCTCCTGGGTATATATGCACTGTGGTGTTTTATGTAGCTCCACAGAGTCTTTGACACTCCTTTCATTAATGGTGAAGCCTAATTCCCTTCCCCTTAAGTGTGCACTGTATTTAGTGCCTTGCTTCTCATGAATAGAATGATGTCATTGTGTGTGACATCCGAGATTAGGGCAGAAGAAAGAGTTGGCTTCCTCCTCGCTCTCTCTCGCTCTCTCTCTCTCTCTCAACCTGTCATCCAGTCTGGGAAAGCCAGCTGCCATACATGAAGACAATGAAGAAGCCCTATGGAGAAGCCCACATGGCAAGGAACAGAGGCGTTCTGCCAACAGCCATGGGAGTGTCGTTTTGGAAGCAAATCCTTAAGGCCCAGTCTAGGCTTCAGATGGCTGTGGTCCCAACTGACATCTTCAGGCAACCTCTGAATTCCTGACTCACAGAAACTGAGATATTAATGTTTATCATTTTAAGCAACTAAGTTTGGGGGTAATTTATTATGCAGCAATAGACAACTAATACATGCCCTTAACAGGATGAAGGGGACCGCCTTTCCCCTTTACCCTCTGTCTGGATCTAAGGTGGATGTGCTGTGCGCCAACATGGATCTTGCAGATGAGGGCAAAATGCTAGAGATGGAGGAGCAACCACCTAGGTGGGGTCTGGGCCCTTGATGGCTTCATGGAGCAGAGTCAGTTAACAACTCAATCTTCTACAATATATGAGAGGAAAATAAACATCTGTATTAATTAAGGCAGAACGTCCCAGCCAATGTTAGGCCTCCCTGGTGTGTGTAAATGGGTTACAGGTGTGTGAAGCTACTGGTCACCTCCAACCCTGGGCCGGTGGCCTGTGCACACAAGCAGCCTTATGCTTTCACCGGAGTGAGCTATATAATTGTTATCATTTTCTCTGTGTGCCATAATGAGAGGAACATTCGGGAAGCTTTGGATCTCTGTCACAACAGCCAAGTTTTATCCTAACAAATATACCCTGCAAAATGAAATTTTCCTTAGTACAATTTAACACATGCTACTCTCCTTAATACTGTACCTGGGTAGTTATGCCCAGAAGGAGTTTGTCAGAGCTTGGCAGGATGAAGCTAGCGCGTGTTGCAGGTGGTCAGAATTTTCCCACATCCAAGAGGCCCCGCCTCGCTGGTCCTCACTCACCCTGCTGCACAGCGGGCTGACTGCAAACAACAGGGATGAGCTCTTTACTCCAGCATCAGAGAAGCAGAGCTGCTTTCAATCTAGATGCCTTCGACTCCTACTCCTCCCCCCGTAAGCTGTGTCCAAACCTGAACTTCCCTTCCTTCTTGGGATCTGCCCGCCTCAGGAACAGAGGTGGCAACAGAGCTGAGATGGACACATATCATCTTGTCCTATGCTGTTTAATGATGTCATTTCTCCCTGAAGACAGCCATGGTCACACATGCAGACAGAACCAGGCCTCACTTGGACAGAAGGCTACTCAGAGGGAAGGGACTGGGGCTTTCCTGTTTTCACCCACTCAGAACAGCAGAATCTCAATTTTGGTACCTTAGTAAGGTTCACCTGACCCAGGTAATCGGCTGAAGGGGTCCTCCGATGAAGTGGCACCAATGATACGCACAAAAAGCCTTCTCTTTGGTGATGCGCAGAAGCACTCACTGTTACACTCCACTCCCATGTTCTGTAAGCTTGGTTAACATCATTTGTTTTTTTAAAATGTGGCTTTATGTTTATTTTTATTTTTCAATTACAGCTGGCATCCAATATATTTGTTTCAGGTGTACAGCCTAATGTTCAGGCATTTATACAACTTACAAAGTGATACCTCAATGAGTCTAGTGCCCACCTGACACCATATATAGTTTTACAACATTATTGATTGTATTCCTTAAGCTGTGCTTTCCATCCCCTTGACTATTTTGTAACTGCCAGTTTGTACTTCTTAATCCCTTCACCTTTTTACCTGTCCCCCCATCCCCATCCCCTTGAGCAACCGTCAGTTTGTTCTCTGTACCTATGACTCTATTTCTGTTTTGTTTGTTTGTTTATTTTGTCCTTTAGATTCTACACACAAGAGAAATCATATGGTATTTGTCTTTCTCTGTATGACTTATTTCACTGAGCATAATATCATCTAGTCTATCCATTTTGTTGCAAATGGTAAGATTTCGTTCTTTTTATGGCCGAGTACTGTTCTGTTGTATACATGCACCTCATCTTCTTTATTCATTTGTCTGTGAGTGGATACTCAGGTTGCTACCACACCTTGGCTATTGTAAATAAAGCTACAATACACATAGAGATGCATATATCTTTTCAAATTAGTGTTTTAGACTTCTTCCGATAAATATCCAAAAGCAGAATTTTAAGGCAGTTAAACTGGGTTATAAGGCTGTTCTGTTTTTAGTGTTTTGAGGTAACTCCACACTGTTTTCTATAGTGGCTGCACTACTTTGCAGTCTCACCCACAGTGCATGGGGCTCCCTTTTCTCCACATCCTCACCAACACTTGTTGTTTGTTGATTTATTGGTGAAAGCTGTTCTGACGTGTGAGGTGATACCTCATTGTGGTTTTAACTTGCATTTCTCTGATGATTAGTGACAGTGAGCATTTTTTCATATGTCTATTGGCCATCTGCATGTCTTTTTTTTTTTTTGGATAAATATCTATTCAGGTCTTCTTCCTGTTTTTAAATTGAATTGCCTTTTTGGTGTTAACTTGTATGAATTCTTCATATATTTTGGGTATATCGGATGTACCATTGGTGAATATCTTCTCCCATTGGTAGGCTGTCTTTTCATTTTGTTGATGGCTTCCTTTGCTGTGCAAAATCTTCTTAGTGTGATGTAGTCCCATTTGTTCAGTTTAGTTTTAACTTTTTCTACCCTTTGCCCAAATAAACATAGCTAAAAGAAATATAAATAAAAGCAAAGTCAGAGGGTTTACTGTCTATGTTTTCTTGTAGAAGTATTATGGTCTTGGGTCTTACATTTAAGCTTTTAATCCATTTTGAGTTTATCCTTGTATATGGTATAACAAAATAGTCTCATTTCATTTTTTTTGTATGTATCTGACCAGTTTTCCCAGCATCACTTGTTGAAGACACTGTTTTTATTCCCGTTGCATAGTCTTGCCTCCTTTGTCACAGATTAATTGACTGTATAGGTATGGGTTTATGTTTTTTCTAGTGTCTCTATTCTGTTGCATTGATCTATGTGTCTGTTTTTATGCCAGTACCATGCTGTTCTTATTACTATAGCTTTGTAGCATAGTCTGATATTAGGTAACATAATAACTCCTACTTTGTTCTTGTTTCTCAAGATTGCTGTGGCTATTCAGGGTCTTTTGTGGTTCTGTATAAATTTTAGTTCTAGTTCTGTGAAAAATGCCACTGGTATAATGAAAAGGATTGCATTGAATCTATAGATTGCTTTGGGCGGTATGGACAGCTTAACAATGTTAGTTCTTCTTACCATGAGCATGGTATGTGCTTCATTCATTTGTATCTTCTTCAATTTCTTCTTTTTTTATGTCTTATAATTTTCTGAGTACAGGTCTTTTACCTCCTTAGTTAAATTTATTCCAATTTATTCCTAGGCATTTTCTCATGCAATTGTAAATGCAGTTATTTTCTTAATTTCTCTTTCTGATAGTTTGTTATTGGTATATGAAAATGCAACCAATTTCTGAATACTAATTTTATATCCTGCTACTTTACTGAATTCATCTATTGGTTCCAATAATTTTTTTTTCTGGAATCTTTAGATTTCTCTCTATATAGTATCATGTCATCTATAAATAATGATGGTTTTACTTCTTCCTTTCCAATTTAGATGCCTTTTATTTCTTTTTCTTGTCTGATTGCTGTGGCTTAGACTTCCTAAGCATCCATATGTTTAAATACCAAAGTCATTCTTACATTTACAAGATGTTCCCAATATCATGGCCTCCAGGAACTGAGATGGGTGTGTCACTGTTTGGAATGCATCACAGAACCACTTGAATTATTGCTATTGCCATTTCTCTCTCACTCTGTCTTTTTGGTTTGTGGTTTTCAGTGATCCATAGTATTTTTTACCTGAAACCCTTGGGGCTAGAAGCTTTTAAAGTGTTTTTTTTTTTTTTTTTTGTAAGGCACGTTAGAAGAGTAATATAGTGCTATTGTGTTTATTATGTAACTCCTCACCAGTAGTGTGGAGGGCAGTCCCCTGTAATCAAACACATTAATATTAATAGTATTTATTAATGCAATGTATGAATAGTCCCTGTCAAAGGGATAAACACAAATTAAGTGTCAGTTCAAGTCACCAAATGAGTTCTGCTCACGACAGATTTAGCCCCCAAAAATGACACTCGTGCGTGGACACACATGGTTGGTCTCTGGAGCTTTGGGGTTTGCAGAGCAGCGATTGTATCAAGTTCAGGTTGAATATGGTTACCGTGACTTCCCTGTGTGAGACCCAGGCCCTGTGTGACCTGAGCTGTCTCCACCGAGGGCGCTGTGCTGGGAGTGTGGGTGACCCCTGGAAGGCCCTGACCAGTCCCTTGCACACAGGGTTCCCCTGGTCTAGGTTCCTGGCCCTGAAACACTTCTCTCCTTACTGACTGGTGCGGACAGCCAGGCCTCCCTCCCTCCGAGAGAACCCTGCCCGGCAGCCCCAGGCGCAGTCTCCTTGGACTCCAAGATGTAAGAGCTGGAGCTGCAGCTGAAGCTGGAGCCAGTGGGGGCCCGAGATGGAGCCCCAGCGACCCCTTTTTGCAGATGAGGGGACTGAGAACCAAAGAGGGTGAGCTGCACAGACTCACGCCGCTAGTCAGGGAACCAAGACTGGGTGATTGCAGACAGGGGCCGCGGTGCTGAGGGCACGTTTGAAACTCAAACTAGAAAAGCCTCAGGGGGTACCGGGAGTGCTCCGAGCTCCCCGCCCCCCACCCAAAGTGATAGAGGGTTCCAGCCCACCCTTTCTATCTCGGGGCACAGGGGGAGGACAGGGTCAGGCGGTCATCGAATTCCGCCTCCCACCCCGTTCCCCACCCCCTGAGCCCCTCCCCCAGCGCCCCCGCGGGCGCCTGGCCCTGTGTGGGCCGCTCCGGCTGCGCTGGAGCCGCGCTCAGGCAAACCACGCCGCACTGGACGCCATTCAAGCTTTTACAGGCCCTCAAATTGGGGCTGGAGCCGGAGAGGAAACACTAAAATCCTGTGTACACAACTTCTGTCTGTGCGCGGGCGCCTGCCAGAGAGTCGGGAGCGGCGAGGGACACGTTTGTACTGTTAAGGGTTCCACTCCTTTCGCCTGGCTCTGTTTTAAACATTGATGTGTCGCCCAAAACCAAGTGTCCAGGGTGTGGACACAGGGAGGAGTGTGGGGAACAGACCCCCCTCCCCCCACAAAGCTGGGGCAGGGTCCCGATACTCCATAAACCTCACGCCCCCCAGGCCTAGGCTCCTCCTCCCCACAGACAGCTGCGGCTCAGGATCTCCGGTGACTTAGGGGTCAGAAGCCCCGGCCTTTGGAGCGGAGCAGGACTGGTGGGACCCCACTCACTACTGTGCATCCCTGTGACTGTGGGCGTCTGTAAAATGGGTGTAATAATGGAAAGCCACTTCACAGGTTTTCTGGGAACATTAAAGAGATGATGTAGGGAGGGAACCAGCTCTGAATCTGGCACATCATAGGTGCTCACCAAATGATGGCTGTTCCTATTATTCCTATGAAGTAGTAGCCATAGCACCAGTGTATGCTAGGCGCATGCTCCGTGCTGCATACATCTTAATTTATTTAATCCTCACAGTAGCCCCATGAGGTAGTACTTTAACCACATTTTATGGATGAGAAGCTAAAACAACAGAAATTGACTGACTTACTCAAGGTCACACAGGTGGTGATTGGCTGGGGCAGAATTTGAACCCGTGTACTCTGTTTCAGAGTCTTAGGTGCTTTGCTGGCACTGAACTGCTGGTCAGCTGTATGTGCCCGTGGCATCCGCACACCCAGCCCCCAGCCTGCCTTCCCAGCTTCATTCCTGCCAGTGTCTCCAAGCACACCCTACTGCAGCCAGCAGTGCATCTCCCTGGGTCTGAGTTGCTATCCCCACTCCCACCTCTTGGCTTTGGCTCAGCCCCTTCCCTTGGTGCAAAGCTCTGCCTTCTGACTATTTGTTCGTTAGGTCCTTCTTTGCCACCCCCTCCAAGGAGGCTCATTTCTTCTCTGAGCTGCAACACCTTCCCCACCCCCTGCAACTTCAGGTCTTCCAACTCCTTGATCTTGGGCCACTCTGGTCTGTGGATGTGTCTGTCCTGCTCATTCTGGTCCCTCATCAAGATCCCTGAAGGTCTGGCCCAGTCTCTTGTGCAGGGCAGGACCCCTGACTTGGGGGAAATTAATTTTCACTGATGACAAATCTAGGGCGTTGGGTGACATCCCTGTGTGAAGGAGGCAGAAGAGGGGCTCCCGCCAGCTTGCTTGAAGGAATTGGGTGACAAAGTGGGCATCGGCCCGGTGTTCCTGACACCTGCTGCCAGCCCAGGAAAAAGCCAGCGCAGTGAGATGTTACCTTGGCTCCCTCACTCATGGGTGCTTGTGGGGCCCTGCCAGCCCCTGCCTCCAACTCCCACTTAGTGGCCCTGTCATCAGGGCCTCCCAGGAGCCTTGCTGAGTCTCAGGGAAGGACAGACACCTCACAGGGATGAGCTCCTTCTGGCTGGGCTGCCTCAAACCAGCAGCCTGCGGGGGGCATCTGTTCTCCAGGCCTGTCTGTGCTCTACCAGACACCAACCTCAGCTTGAGCTGTGCCAGCTTGTACCTGTGTGGGGGGACCCTCCAAACTTCTGCTGGGTAGTTAGCACCCCCATCTGGCTTCCCCCAAGCAGCTCGACCCCCCAGTGCCCACACTCGAGGGACTTGATAGTATTGTAGGAATCACACGGCTTTTGGAAACGGGGGTCTGGGTTTGAGGCCTCACACTGCAGTTCTGTGAGGTCTCGGGCCAGTCACTCAGCCGCTCCTGAGCCTGTTTCCCCACAGGGGTGATGCTGTCTCATTTTCTCAAGGTTAAGTGACATGAGAGGCACGAGAGGCCCTGGAACACTGTCAGAGCTGAAGTGTCATTTCATTACGTGGGAGTCACACACTGGGGGTGACCTGGATTCTTGAGATCATTTGAGAGCTGGGCCTGCGGGAATGACCCAGTGACTCAGTCCCAGCTGCGAGCAGGCGGGAATTAATGATGAGAAGGCCAGCATTTCCTGGTCCGGCCCCTACAGGACTCAGAGCTGAGTGCTCACCCTTCTCCCAGAGGGGGAGGGTGTTTTCTGCCTTGACCATTTGTCAACTTTGACCCCTGGGGGAGGGGACCATTTGTATAGGTAGAAGATGCTTTAAGTCTGGGGTGCCACAGGTGCCATATGAAACACCCCACATGCTAGGCAGAGCTGCAGTGGGGTCCTGTAAGTGAAGACTGGTTTGTGACCACGTGGGAGAGACCCCAGAGACTTCCAAACAGGTCACAGAGCTGAGGGGTTTGAGGACCTGTGAGTGGGAGCCTCAGGGGACAGGAAACCTGGAGACATGTCACTGTATGCCTACAGGCTGGCCAGACCTGAGAGTCTGGGTATCTAGACCGCTCCACTGAAAGAGGGATGGATGCCACATCCTGCTTCCATACAGCCCTGTTCCTTCAGTCCCAGTCGGGAGCAGTCTGCACGGTGTGGCAGTGCCCTCTGCTGGCCATGCTGGGCCAGCACAGGCTGCTCCTTCGCACAGAGCGAGAGTGACTCTAACATTCCCATGGGGAGCCCTCCTCCACAGCCCTGGACTCAGGCTAGAGAGCCGGGCCCAGACTGGGAAGGAGCCTGGTAGATGGAAAGCTCAATCCTATTTTACAAATGAGAAAGCTGAAGGCCAGAGAAATGAAGTTGCTCAGAGTCCCGCAGCTACTGAATGGCTGAGCCAGACCCATCCTGCAGGGCTCTTCCTCCTCCTCCAGACAGAAGCACTTCATGCAAATATAACAGAAGTCGGGTGTACTGGAAATAGCACTCTTCTTTATTTCACTAAAATCAGATTAGATCTGATCCCACCTCTGCCAGGACTGTGGAAAAATTTATTCTTTCTTGCTCTTGGAGGTGGGAGTGGGGCTCTTCTTCCCTGGGTCTGTGCAAGAGCCCCGGAGTCTAATGTGATGCTAGAAAATTGGGGTGGGGGGCAGGCTGTTTAAATTCTCACTGCGTCAAGGCCACTGTGAGAGCTCCGCATCCAAGCGTCAGGGGCTTTGCCGCCGCCTGGTCAAGATTGGCAGCCCTGGCCTTGGGCCAGGTCCACTCCCTCCCCTGATGCCCCCAGCCCAGCCCTGCACCTGAGGCCTTGTCCCCTTCTTGGTGGGCATTGCTACTCCTGGCCACTGAGTTGTCCCCAAACCACGTCTTTCTCCTCTCACCAACCCCCATCCTAATCTCCTTAAATTGCCGAAGATCCTGAAAATAAAAGGAAGAAAGTAGGTTGAACAGGGGGAGGAAAATCAAGATCAAACAGTAAACGACTATCTCTGGGTAAGTTCCTTCTCTAAACACTGCGCTAGGCAGCAGCATGTGCGGAGGCATAGGGTTGGGCAGCAGAGGGGTGGTCATGGGGAATGGGCATGCTAACTCTCCAACTGAATCAATAAAAGTTGACAAAGAAGTCACAGAAAGTTGGATTAGGGGCTAAATGTTCCCAGAGCATGGGTTGCAAAGCCAATCCTATCTGAAAGGAATGAAGCTGGGGTCCCGTTGTCATCCCAAGTATAATGAAGAAGAACTGGAGGGTCCAGCTCTCTGGATTCTGGAGCTCTCAGCCCTGTCTTGAAGCTCTGGCCCAAACCATCCATACCGGGCCATCAGCAGCCAGTCTGGTGCCCCCAGCCCCCTGAGGGCGGCGCCCTCGGCCTACTAGACAGGGTGCATCTGCTTCTTCAAGGGCCCTTCTCTAACCCGGGAAAGTTTGGGTTTAAACATGCAGGTGACAAAACAAATTAAGCTCTAAGGATCAAACTTTTATGTTAAAAGTATAGGAGTACCCTGTGTATATTTGTATTTTTAAAATATTGTAGTAGTCAAGAGAATTTAACATATTAAAGACGAACAGCTCAGCCTGATGCTTCTAGTTTGAAATATATAGTAGAATTTAATATTATGACTTCAAGTTGGACGAAGAAAAAGAAATTTGACTCCATTTTTTTAGTGAATATTAATGGGATTTTAAAGAAAACTGGCGCTTTAACACATTTTATTTCTTAGGCTAATAAGAATTTATTACTTGGAGATATTGTTACATCTTATTATATGCTTGTTAGAGTCAAATGTTTGCTTTGTTAGGCAACTGAAGTACTTACAAAGGAAATATAATATATTACATTTATAAATGCAGTTCAAAGTGTTTAGGGGAATTTAATGAATTAAGTTTGCAAATAATTCTTGAAGCTTATGGCCTTCAAGTTGAGTAATAGGACATTAGTCCAGGAAAACTGAAGGTCACTGTTCTTATCTTGCCATATTTATAAACAGAAGATTCGTGAACTGGACGTAACAGCCTAAGAATAACTAGATTATTTCTATTTTAATGAATTGAACATTAATTTAAAACCCAAGTAACTGTAAGTAGTCTTTTCTGGACTGCCCTCAGACATAAAAAATATTCACAGTGACAGCTATTAACCCTAATAGCTGACATTTATGGAATGCTTGACACTGATGGTCTCCTTTAGTCCTCTGTTACAGAGGCGAGACACTGGGGGGTCAGGAACTTGGCCAGGCCCACACCTCTAGGAAGAAGGACAAGCTGGACTTGGGTTGGCTCGTTGGCTCCAGAAGCTACGGCGTTAACCACAGTGTTGGGTGATGTGTGGGGCTTGGGTTTCTGCACTTAGGCCCCTGCGGAGTGGACTGCAGTTTCCCTGATTCTACCAGTGAGTGATGTCTTGTTGCACGCCCACCTGCCCCGTAGCTTTGGTTCTCAACAGCAATGGGGGGGACTGGAGTGTCTGGATCTGAGCCCCAAAGTAACATGTGTAGAACTGCCACATATCTGTGTCCTACAAACACAGAAATTCTGACATCCAAGGAGGCCTAGTGACCGGTTACAGGTGTGCACATTTCCTTCCTTGTTGTATACCTTAATTATTTTTCCTCCTGTCTTTCCCTAATCATTTACATAAGAAACGTTAATGGTGTATAATGTAACAATATGGTTTCTAGGTAACAGAAAGTTCGGGTGGGATTGGCGACTGAACTAGAAGAGGAATTAACATTGCCCAGAGACAGAGGCAGGGACTAGTGGGATTTGTGTGCAATGTTTTTGGAGAAGGTGAGTGTGTTCTCATTCATAAGAGCAATGGCTGCTTCTTGCTAGGCAGAAGCGTGGGGCATAGTGATGGCTGTCACTTGGAAGTTTAAATATGCGTGGCATGGATGCTGAGGAGTTAAAGCTGTGGACTGTGCTGGGTCATGCCTGTGTCTCCCACTTGCCCATCTACACCATCCTCTGAAGTGGGGGTTGCAAGTCTGAAAACTATATTCCTAGACTTTGACCTCTTAGGTTCTGCCAATGAGAGGCAAAGGTGGGAGTTTGGAAGGGGGATATGGAAGAAGCTTTTTGGGGGGACGGGGCATGTGGTAGCAACTCTCTGCATTACAATGGTAGCAGTGGTGGCAGCAGTGACCACAGCCGCCAACAGCTGGAGAGTGTGGGCTCTTCGTAACTCAGGTTCCTTTTTGTTTCCTGCAGGTACAAACCTGTAGGCATCCTGACCTTCCACGTTTGCTCCTACAGCAATCCCAACTCCTGTATCACTAATGCTCTGTGTTAAACTCTCTGTTTGAAATGTTTACAATTAACAAAGTGCTTTCCGCTTTGTTCCTTAGACACTGGCTGACACAGATCTCATTCTTTCATTTGCTTTTTGTGCTCAGCTCTTTGATTTTAAGACAGATCCCTGTTGTAGCATCTACACTAGGTCGGCCACTTAGAACGACTGCCCAGCGCGCTAAAGGGTGCGCATCGGCCACACTGCAGCCAGAGTCAAGGAAACCCAAGTAACTGTAAGTAGTCCTTTCTGGACCGCACGCCGTGCTGTGTTAAACATTCTTATGCACGTCTCCCTTTCACACCTGTGTGAGAATTTCTCTGCGATAAAAATATATGTTCAGGAGTGAAGTTGTTCGCCATAGACCACAGGCATGCCCATACCACATCTGACTAAGTGCTCTAAGGTTGTGCTCCTGAATAGCTGCACCTCCATGAAATGTAATTTTACACATGCCGTTTTGTAACTGGATTTCTCCCGTTTTACATAAGACAAAACCTTTTACGATTCCAACTGTGGTAAATTTTTAAAAAATTTAAGGCATGATCTATAACCCACTCCTAGTAAAACAACTCAGTGTTTAGGAAAACAGGTTCTGGAATGAGACTGCAAATCACAGCTTTGCTGTGCACTAGCTGTGTGACTTTGGGACAGTTGCTTAACCTCCCCATGCCTCAGTTTACCCATTTAAAAATGGACATAATAATAGTACCTACCTCATTAGGATGTTAGAGAATTAAGCGAGATAATGCTCAAAAATGTTCAGATTATTTCCTGTCATTTAGCAAGAATACAAGGAACACTGGCTATTATTATTTTTTGACATTTAGGTAATTCCCCCCCACCCCCATTTTCCAACAATGCTGCAATGAAGTTCACAATTCTTTTATTTTTAAATATATTTTATTGATTATACTATGACAGTTGTCCCATTTTTTCCCTTCCCTTTATTCCCCTCCACCTTGCACCCCCCCCTCCCACCAGCATTCCCCTACCTTAGTTAATGCCCATGGGCCATACATATAAGTTCTTTGGCTTCTCCATTTCCCATACTATTCTTAGCCTCCCCCTGTCTATTTTGTATCTACCATTTATGCTTCTTGTTCCCTGACCCTTTTCCCCATTCTTCCCCACCCTGGCCACTGCTGCTGATAACCCTCCATGTGATCTCCATTTCTGTGATTCTGTTCTTGTTCTAGTTGTTTTCTTAGTTTGTTTTTGTTTTTGATTTTTTAAGTTTGGTTGTTGATAGTTGTGAGTTTGTTGTCATTTCACTGTTCATATCTTTGACCTTCTTTTTCTTAGATGAGTCCCTTTAACTTTTCATATAATAAGAGCTTGGTGGTGATGAACTTCTTGAACCTTACCTTATCTTGGAAGTACTTTATCTGCCCTTCCATTCTAAATGAATGGAATGGAAGGGCAGATAAAGTGCTTTGCTGGATAGAGCTTTGCTGGATAGAGCTTTGCTGGATAGAGTAATCTTGGATGTAGGTCCTTGCCTTTCATGACTTCAAATAATTCTTTCCAGCCCCTTCTTGCCCGCAAGGTTTCTTTTGAGAAGTCAACTGATAGTCTTATGGGAACTCCTTTCTAGGTAAGTGTCTCCTTTTCTCTTGCTGCTTTTAAGATTCTCTCCTTATCTTTCATCTTGGGGAATGTAATTATGATGTGCCTTGGTGTGTGCTTCCTTGGGTCCAACTTTTTTGGGACTCTGAGCTTCCTGGACTTCCTGGAAGTCTATTTCCTTCACCAGATTGGGGAAGTTCTACATTATGTTTTCAAATAATTTTCAATTTCTTGCTCTTCCTCTTCCCCTTCTGGCACCCCTATGATTCAGATGTTGGAATGTTTAAAGTTGTCCTGGAGGTTCCTAAGCCTCTCCTCATTTTTTTTGAATTCTTCATTCTATTATGGTTGAATGTTTATTTCTTCCTTCTATTTCAAATCGTTGATTTGAGTCCTGGTTTCCGTCCCTTCACTGTTTGTTCTCTGTACATTTTCCTTTATTTCACTTTTCATAGCCTTCACTTTTTCCTCTATTTTGCGACCATACTCAACCATTTCTGTGAGCATGCTGATTACCAGTGTTTTGAACTGTACGTCTGATAGGTTGGCTATCTCTTCCTCACTCAGTTCTATTTTTGGAGCTTTGATCTGTTCTTTCCATATTTCTTCGTCTCAGCGCACCTGTTACATAGTAAGAGGCAGAGCCTTCAGTGTTCACCAAGGCGGGGCAACCCATGTGGTAGCTTTGTGGCACTGTATGTGGGGGAAGCATCCCAGAGGGAACAGTGCTGCTTACTCTGCCAGCTTTCAGTCACTTCCCCCACTACCCACAAGCAAAGCGGGCCTTTCTGGTGCTGATTCCCAGGTGGGTGGGTTTGTATACATTCTGGGACCCCGTGGGTCTCTCCAACAAATTCTCCTGTGAGGCTGGGAGTTTCTCCCGCTGCTGCCTCAACCTCCACAGGTGTTTTCAGGCAGAGGTTTTTGAGGCTTTATTTCCCCAGGCTAAAACCCTGAGTGGTCTGTCTGGCTCCTCAGTTGTTCTCCAGTTTATCTGCACACAAATGTGCACCAGCTGCCACTTTGCCATAGTCCTTTCCACCCTGGCTGCCCATCTGCACCCCTCCTACCAGTCTTGATGAATGTTTCTTCTTTAACTCCTTGGTTGTTGGGCCTCCATACAGTTCAGTTTTCTGACAGTTCTGGTTATTTTTTGTTTTTAAATTTGTTGTTGTCCTTCTTTTGGTTGTGCAAGGAGGCAAAGTGTATTTACCTATGCCTCCATCTTGGCTGCAAGTCCCAATTCTTTTATTATTATTGTTGTTGTTGTTGTAAAAAACACATAACATTAAATTTACCATCCAATTTTGGGATTCTTAACAGACTGCCTGATTACTGCACTAATGTTCTGGCAGCAAATTCCAGCTTAGATTCAACAAACTTTTGGTTTGGGACAGGTGGATCTCTATGGAAGTAATAGGATCTCTCCAGGCTGCCTCATCGCTGTGTGGTCAAGGCCAGTGGCTGGGAGCCCCCTTCCTGTGATTTCCTGATTTCTGCAGATCCAAGGTCCTTCCCTGAGGATGGTGAGACTCGGAGAGCCAACCACAGGTCAGGTGAGGGAGGGCATGTGCAAAGTTGCATGCCATGAGGGACAGCATCAAATCCCAGGGCTTTGCCATGTTGTGTGATCTTGTGCAATCATGTCACCTCTTTGAACCTTTGTTGCCTCACCTGTGAAACGAATCCTGGCTTCTAGACTTGTCAGCAGTGTGGCTTAGGTAAGTCATCTTTCTTCTTGGGGGCTGAGTTTTCTTATCTGTGAAGTGGGGAATATCACGCACCTTTATAGGTTTATTGTAAGGATTAGTGATGTTTGCAAATTGCTTGGCCCAGTGCCTGGTAGAGATTTTTATGTCTGATAAGGCACAAGTTCAATACTGAGTATTCTGTCTGCCTGATCTTATAAATACCCTATGAATTCTGACTGGTTGGCATCTAACCTGCACACTGAACATAAGGGCCCAATAGCCCTTGATGCTGATGCTCCAGAGTCTCTGAGTTTGTAAATCCTCTTTCAGGATGCCTTGTGGGAACACTAGGCTGCCTTCTGTCCCTGGTCCTGAGGCCAATAAACCCAGGTTCAGCTGCCAGCCACTTAAGTCAATAATTTAGAGACAATCAAGAGCTGGTGGAAGGAAAATAGGTTTATTCAAGAGCTAGCAAGTCTGAGAATAGAGTGGAATAATGTCACAAGGATCATCTTAACAATTTGATGCAGGCAGGGATTTTTATAAGGAGGGAGGAGGAAGAACAAAACCCAGAACAAAGGAATCAAAAGGAGATTCAGAGTTCTCCACTGAGGGGACTACATGCAAGTCAGCACTGTCTGTTCAGGCAACTGGTCGAATGTCAGCAAATCTCCCAGAGCCAGAATGTCTGAAAGTTTGAGTCTGTTACGTTTGAAGTTAGTTCCTAGAATTCTTAAGAAAACAGGCTGTTTATCTGCAGTCACATATTAGTCAATAGGTCATTATTTACAGAAACAATGTTAAAAGAATGGTAGTGTGGATTACAAGGCCACAGGCCCATGATCCCCATAGAAATTTCTTTCTTCTTCTCTATCCCTACTACCATCTTATCTTTATTTTTCACATTCCAAAGGCAACTGTTTTCCTCTCCAACACACATGGATGAAGACATTGCACCTGCATACATTCTCAAGGGCGCCGGGAGGGGCCGTCTACACTTTCTCACCTTTGTAACTCCCTTTGGCTCAAAAAAGGAAATCAGGGGTATTTCAGCTCCAACATGTAAAGATGTTAGAGGTGATTTCTCTCATCTTCACAAGAGAAAAGCTGAGCAAATGGGCAGATCCAGAGGGCAGAAAATCAGGAATTACACAGGAGGACTGAACACACACATTCTACTCAAGCTCACACAGAACCCTCTTCAAGTGCCTCTGTCCTTCCAAATTCATATGTTGAAGTCCTAACCCCAGTGTAGTTGTATTTGGAGATGGGGTCTCTAAGGAAGTAATTAAGGTTAAATGAGGTCATAGCAGTGGGGCCCTGATCTGATATAATTTGTGTCTTTATAATAAGAGACAGCATGTGAGCACACAGCAAGAAGACAGCCGCCTGCAGGCCCAGGGGACCGCCCACACCAGACGCTCATTCTGCTGGCACTTTGATCTTGGACTTCCTGTCTCCAGAACTGTGAAAAAATAAATTTTGTTTCTTAAAGTCATTAAATTTATGACATTCTGTTATAATAGCCCACATAGACTAGAACACCAAGACACATTCTGAGCAATAAAACACACCTTAATAAGTGAAAACAAAATAGAAACCATAAAAACGTAGCTTAAGACTACAGTGGAATTGTGCTCACTTCAGCGGCACATATACTGTAATAGGAACAATACGGAGAAGATTAGCAGGGCCGTGGTGCAAGGATGACATGCAAATTCGTGAAGTGTTCCATAGTTTTAACGCCATATTTCACAGGTCTAGAACAAATATTTCTAAAATGTATATGGAACAAAAAAGACCCCAAATAGCCTCAGCAAGCTTGAGAAAGAAAAACATAGCAAGATGGATCACAATACCTGATATCAAACTATACTACAAGGCCCCTGTAATCAAAACAGTCTGGTAATAACATAAGAACAGACACATAGACCAATGGAACAGAATAGAGAGCCCAGAAATAAGGTCATGTCTCTATGGTCAATTAATATTCGACAAAGGGGGCAGAATCATAAAATGGAGTAAAAATAGCCTCTTCAGCAAATGGTGTTGGGAGGACTGGACTGGTCCATGCCAAAAAAGAAAAAAAGAAACTAGACCACTGACTTTCACCATACACCAGAATAAACTCAAAATGGATAAAAGATTTAAACATAAGTCATGATACACTAAAAGTCCTAGAGGAAAACATAGGCAGGAAAATTTCAGACATCCCATGTAGCAATGTTTTTGCTGATATGTCTCCTAGGGCAAGGAAAATAAAGGAAAAAATAAACAAATGGGACTACAACAAATTAAAAAGCTTCTGCATAGCTAAAGAAACCATCATCAAAATGAAAAAGGAATTGACTGTATGGGAGAACATATCGGACAAGGTTTAATTTCTAAAATATATAAATAACTCAAATGACTCAACACAAGGAAGACAAACAATCCAGTTCAAATATGGGCAAAGGACCTGAATAAATACTCCTCCAAGGAGGACATATAAGGAGACCCATAGACATACGAAAAGATGCTCAACATCACTAGCCATTAGAGAGGTGCAAATTAAAACCACAATGAGATGTCACCTCACACTAATCAGAATGGCCATCATTAATAAATCAACAAGTGCTAGTGAGGATGTATAGAAAAGGGAACCCTAGTGCACTGTTGGTGGGAAAGCAGACTGGTGCAGCCACTGTGGAAAGCAATATGAAATTTCCTCAAAAAATGAAAAATGGAACTGCCTTTTGACCCAGCATTTCCACTGCTGGGAATATGCCCTAAGAATCCCAAATCACCAGTTCAAAAGAGCCTGTGTGCCCCTATGTTCATGGCAGCATTATTTACAATAGCCAAGTGCTGGAAACAGCCTAAGTGCCCATCAGTAAATGAGTGGATCAAAAACTGGTACATTTACACAATGGAATACTACTCAGCAGAAAGAAAGAACTCTTAGCTTTTGTGACAGCATGGATGGAACTGCAGACAATTATGCTAAGTGAAATAAGCCAGTTGGTGAAAGACAAATACCATATGATCTCACTTGTAAGAGGAATCTAATGAACAAAATAAACTAACAAGAAAAATAGATCCAGAGGCATGGAAACATGAAACAGACTGACAGTGGCCAGAGGGGAAGGGGATAATGGTGGAAAGAAGGGGAAGGACCTAGTCAAAGAACATGTATGGATGACTCATGGACACGGACAACAGTGTGGGGATTGACTGTGGGAGGGGAGGTGGGCTGGAAGGAGGAGGACAGAGTGGGGAAAATTGGGACAACTAAAATAGAATAACAATAAAATAAATTCACAAGACTACAGTGGAATTGGAAAGAGCCTCCTGGAGGCCCCTGGAGCTTAAGCTCCACTGGCTTCAGGCAAGTCTGCTTCTGCTGATGACCCCCTTCAGGCAAGACTGATCAGCCTGTCTGTGTGTGACTGACCTTTGCAACCCCCCCGCCTCTAATGAGGCAGCTGACCCAGCCTCCAGGGCCCAGCCAAGGCTGTGACCTGGTAACAGGAGATTTCTGTAGCAAGGAAAGCAGAGAAGTGGAAACGTGGCTCATGGGTTGTCCTGGGGAGGCATCAGAGTCTTTCCTCTGGCCTTGGAAGCCCCACACAGGCAGGTGTTGGAGCCCTTTTATGGGTTACGGAGATGATGTAACCTCCACTGACCTTTTGGACTTCTTCAGCCTGTAGGGAAGTGTGCCCTGAGTCTCAGAGCAACAACATTGGGCCAGATTGGAGGCCATTCCCAGTGTCTTCCATGGGCAGCTGTGTGGTGACAGCTGCAAGGTTAGCTGTTTGCAATCTTTGAGGTTCCAGGATACTTTTTAGAAGTGCCGTCTGATCCAGGCAGCAGAAAGAACAGCTGGACCCGTCCTTGGGGTGAGGTGGGTGTGAGGCTGGGAGATTGGCTTCAGCTGGATGCAAAGGAGGCTGAGTATCACTGCTCTTTGGCCTGCAGCACCTAAGTCGCCATGAACGGCTGCTCTGTATTCTGAGGAGGCTACTGAGCCAAAAGAAGGATGAAGAAAACATGAACCATATTTTGAACATCTTTACTGAGATATAATTCACATACCCTATACTTCATCCATTTAGAGTGTACAATTCAATGGTAGTATATTCACAGATTTGTGTATTCCTTCATCATAACAATTAATTATAGAGCATTTTCACTGCTCCAAAAACAAAACAAAACTCAGTACCCTTTAGCTATCACCCCCAATCTTCCCATCACCCCCAGCCCTGGGAAGCATTCATCTACTTTTTGTCTCTCTAGGTTTGTGTATTCTAGACATTTCACATAAGTTGAATCATATAATTTATGTGAAGTATAAGGTCCTTTTTGACTGGCTTCTTATACTTAGCACAATGTTTCCAGGGTTCACCCATGTTGTATCAGTACTCCATTCCTTTTTACAGCTACAGAATAGTCCATTGGATGGAAATGCCACATTTTATTTATCTGTTCATCAGTTGAGAGAATTTGGGTTGTTTCCATGTTCTGGCTATTATGGATATTGCTTCTATAAACATATATATGGAAGTTTGTTGTGGAAATGTTTTCATTTCTTTTGGTTATATAGTTCTAATGGAATTGCTGATTATATGGTAACCCTCTGTGTAACCATTTGAGGAACTACCAGATTGTTTTCAAAACGAGATGCACCATTTTATATTCCCACCAGCACTGTACATGGGCTCCAGTTTCTCCACATCCTCACCAACATTTGTTGTTACCTTTTATTATTATTATAGCCATCCTAGCAGGCGTGAGGGGGTATCTCATTATGGTTCTGATTTGTGTTTCTATGATAGCTAATGATACTGGGCAACTCTTCATGTGCTTATTGGCCATTTGCATATCTTCTTGAGAAGTATCTATTCAGATCCTTTGCCTATTTTTAAATTGGGCTATTTGTCTTTTCATCTTTTAGTTGTAATAGTTCTTTATATATTTTAGATGTAAGTCCATTTTCAAATACGTGATTTGCAAAAATCTTCTCCCATCCTGTGGGTTGTGTTCTCACTTTCTTGACGGTGTCCTTTGAAGCACAGAACTTTTGAATTATGATGTCTAGTTTATTCATTTGTTGTTGTTGCTTATGCTTTTGGTGTCATATCTGAGAAGACAATGCCAAATCCAAGATCATGAAGATTTACCTTTATGTGTTCTTTTGAGAGTTTTATATAGTTTTAACTCTTATATTTATGCCATTGATTCATTTCGAGTTAGTTTTTGTACACAGTGTGAGATAGGGATCCAACTTTATTCTTTGTCGTGTGGAAATCTTGTTGTCCCAACGCCATTTATTGCAGAGACTATTCTTGCTCCATTAAATGGACTTGGAATGCTCATTGAAAGTCAGTTGGCTGTCGATGTACGACTGTATTTCTGGACTTTAAGTTCTATTCCGTTGGTCTATATGTCTGTCCTTATGCCAGGACCACATTGTCATGATTACCATCACTTTGAAGTAAGTTTTGTTTAAGAGGGTGAGTTTTGCCCTTCTTTTCTTAAAAGAGTACTTTTGTATTCATAAATTTTTTTTATTGTTGATGCTATTATAAATGGAATTGTTTTCTTTATTTTTGATTTGTTCATAGCTACTGTATTGAAATGCAATTGACATTGATATATTGATCTTGTATCCTGCAAACTTGCTGAACTCATCTATGAGTTTAATCATTTAAAGTGGATTCAGTAGGATTTTCTATGTATATGACTATATCAAATTTGAAAGACAAGGTAGCAGAAAACAACCAATCAGAGAAGCAAAAAGGAAAAATAAGTAAAAAATGAGAATAGCTTAAGTGACCTTTGGGACAACATAAAGAAAGTGTAACAGTATCCACACCATAGGGGTACCAGAAGGAGAAGAAAGAGAACAAGGGATCTAGAACTTGTTTGAAGAAATAATGACTGAAAACTTTCCTAGCCTGGTGAAGGAAAAAGATACACATCCAGGCAGTGCAGAGAGTCCCAAACAAGATGAACCCAAAGAGGCCCACTAAGATAATCAAATTTGCCACAAAATAATCAAAGTGGCAAAGTTTAAATACAAAGAGAGAATCTTAAAAGCAGCAAAAGAAAGACAGTTACCTACAAGAGAGCTATCAAAAGACTGTCAGCTGATTTCTCAACAGAAACATTTCAGGCCAGAAGGAAATGGTATGAAATATTTAAGGTGATGAAGAGCAAGGGCCTACAACCAAGGCTACTTTACCCAGCAAGACTATCATTTAAAATTGAAGGAGAAATAAAGACCTTCCCAGACAAGGAAAAGCTGAAGGAATTTGTTACCACCAAGCCAGTATTCCAAGAAATGTTGAAGGGTTTTCTTTAAGAAGAAGGCAAAACAAAAACAAAAACAAAAAAAGCAGAGGACCATAGTTTAAAGAATAAAATGGTAATAAATACAAACCTAGCAATAATCACTTTAAATGTAAATGGCTTAAATGCACCATAAATGGGGTAAAAAACATAGGGTAGCTGAAAGATAGGAAAGTGGATAGACCCATATATATGTTATCTACAAGAGACCCACCTGAGCCCTGGCCATTGTGGCTCAGTTGGTTGGAGTGTCGTCCTGCAAGCAGGTTCGATTCCCAGTCAGGGAACACATCTAGGTTGCAGGTCCGGTACCTGGTCAGGGTGTATACAGGAAAGGACCAATCTATGTTTCTCTCTTACAACAATGTTTTTCTCCTTCTCTTCTCCTTCCCTTCCACTTTCTTTAAAATCAGTAAGCATGTCCTTGGGTAAGGATAAAAAAAAGAAAAGAGACCCACCTCAGAACAAAACATACATGCAGACTAAAAGTAAAGGGATGGAAAAAGACATTTATGCACATAAAAATGAACAAAGAAAGCTGGGATAGCAATACTTAATAGACTTTAAAACAAAGGCTATAGAAAAAGACAAAGAAGAACACTACATCATGATAAAAGGAGTAACCCAACAAGAGGATATAACTCTCTTAAACATTCATGCACCAAACACAGTAGCACCTAAATATATAAAGCAAATCTTGATGGACATAAAGTGAGAGAGCAGCAGTAATACAGTCATAGTAAGGGATTTTAACACCCCATTGACATCAATGGATAGATCTTCTAGACAGACAACCAACAAGGTAATGGAGGCCTTCAATGACAAACTAGATCAGATGGATTTAATTGATACCTTCAGAACATTCACCCCAGAGCAGCGGAATATTCATTGTCTTCAAGTGCACATGGACTAATCCCTTCATTTTTTCACCCAGCCGGGCAACTCCCCCTGCCACTTTGACAGCTGTCAGTCTGTTCTCTATCTATGAGTCTGTTTCTATTTTGTTTATTTTGCTCATTAGATTACATGTATAAGTGATATCATATTGTATTTGTCTTTCTCTGACTTGACTGGCTTATTTCACTTAGCATAATGCTCTCCAGGTCCATCCATACCGGCACAAAGGGTAAGATTTATTTCTTTTTCACAGCCAAGTAGTATTTCATTGTGTAAATGTACCACCACATTTTTACCTACTTATCTGCCGATGGGCACTTGGGCTGCTTCCAAATCTTGGCTACTGTAAATAATGCTGCAATGAACATAGTGTTTTAGGTTTCAAAAAAACATCTTTTGGTTTTGTTGGTTCTATTATTTTTTTATTCTTTGTGTTATTAATTTCTACTCTCATTCTCATAATTTCCTTCTTTCTGCTTTTTGGTTTAGGTTGCTGATTCGAGACCTGTTTTGATGGGGGCATTTACAGCTATAAATCTTCTATGCACTGCTTTAGTTGCATCCTGCAAGTTTTGGTACGATGTGTCTCCATTTTAATTAATTTTAAGTATTTCTAATTTCCCTTATAATTTTTTCTTTGACTCTTTGGCTACTCAATAGTGTTATTTAATTTCCTCATCATTGTGAACTTCCCCAGTTTCTTTCTTTTACTAATTTCTAATTTCATTCCACTGTGATTGGAGAACATTCTTTGTATCATTCAATCCTTTCAAGTTTATCAAGATTTGTTTTATGACCCGGTATATGTTTTATCCTGGAGAATCCTCCATGTGGGCTTGAGAAGAATGAATATCTTGCTCTCGTTGGGTGGAGCATTCTACAGACACCTGTTACACCAGGCTGTGTAGAGCGTTGTGCAAGCCTTATTTCCTTGTTGACCTTCTGCCCAGTTTTCTATCCAAGACTGGAAGTGGGTACTAAAGTCTCCAGGTGCTATTGTTGAACTGCTGATTTCTCTCTTACAGCCTGCATGTGAAGGCGATTGAGGCCCCAGTATTCTTCACCTACCGTGTCTGGGGGTACAGCCTCCATTCTATGGGCAGGGGTTGGGTGGAAGAAAGGAATCCCCAACCTCCTGGTGACACCTCTTCAATTTGCCCTTGTAGGGGACGAGAAACACTGGTAGCCTGTCGCTGCTAGTGAGATGCAGTAACTCTTGATCAGTTGCTGAGGGGGAAGAAACCTGTCTTGGCTTCACTCACCTGGATGGAGCTTTCATCAAACTGAGATGACTGAGGGCGGGTTAGTGTCTCAAATACCACACGGTCTATACTGTCCTTACCTAAGTTTAGTAGATTTTCTTGAATAAATGTTTCTTCATTTGCTGTATGCCTTGAGGACAGCAATTTTCAACCTTTTTGATCTCATGGCACACAAACTAATTACTTAAATTCTGTGGCACACCAGAAAAAAAACAACACTTTTTGTTGATCTGACAAAAAAATAGGTATAATTTTGATTAATTCACACCACATGGCTATTGTTGTGTTGGCTGTTGTCATTTTTTATATTTGTTAATCTAAGGGAAAAGAGATCAGTGCCTCTGACTAAAAGTCAGGTACTGCATGTTTTAAAAATTCTTGTGGTGCATTGGTTGAAAATCGCTGCCTTAGGACAATTTCAAGACAGACACTTGAAAATCTTTTATAGTTTTCACCAGTTTTGCTTGTTTTACTGGGGAGGGGCTGTGGAGCTCCTCATGCTTTCATCTTGGAAGTAGAACCAAATAATTTTTTTAACATATAAAATGGTCTTATAAAACTATTAGGAAAAAAATAAACACCCCACAAAAACCTGTGCAAAGTGCAATAGGCAATTTACTTTAGAAGCAATAAAAATGGTCAACTAAAATAGAAACATATTGAGTCTCTCAAAAACATTTGAGTCAAATACATTTAACGCAAAAGAATGTATCATTTTTCTGTGATCAAATTGTTGTCAATACCCAGCATTGTCAAGGCCACGTGTAAAGGGACACTTTCCTGCAGGGTTGAGGGGAGTATTAATGACAATGACCATTTTGGAGGACAATTTGATAAATGTACCAAGATTTATTTTAAAAAGTATTCCTTTAATCTAATAATTGTATTACAAGAAATTTTTCTTAAGAAAATTATCTAGCCCTGATGGTGTGGCTCAGTTGGCTGGGCATCATACCACAAAGCGAAAGGTCATTGGTTCAATTCCTGGTCAGGGCACATGCCTGGGTTGCAGGGTGCATGTGAGAGGCAGTCTATTGATGTTTCTCCTTCACACCTGTTTCTCTTTCTCTCTTTCTCCCTCTCTTCCCCTCTCTCTAAAAATAGGTAAATAAAATCTTTTAAAAAAGAAAATTAAAAGAATTCCAAAACATATATTAAAATTAATAGAATCTAATTGTCTTTTCTTAGGAAATTGGTTTAATAAATTATGGTGATTTCAAACATAGCCCATATGATTCCATTTGTAAAATCTGATCTATATGTAATCATTCTGTCTAAATTATATGTATGCACATGCATAGAAAAATACCCTCAGAGAATATATGAAACTTTTAATAATGGGTACCTCTGGATGGGAACATGGGTGATTTTTCATTTTGTTATTTTTGTCTTTCTGTGAGAATGTATGTTTAAATGTATCTCCAGTGACATGTATTATTTTAACTATAAAGAAAAAACACAAGTAGTGTTTTCAAAGGCAGGCCAAGGAGTTGGGGGCTGTGGCTGGGCAGAGACCAGCAGGTGGAGGAAGGTCAAGGGCCCCGCAGCATCTGTGAGAGCTCCATGCTTTCGGAGAATCACTCTTCCCAACCATCCATTTAATAGGTGGAAAAGTTGGATGTAAGAGACATTGCAGAGGGAGAATCGTCTGACCTGCCAGAACGAAGTCGTGGTGCCTGTGAGCTGGTCCTATCAGAAGTGCACTGTGGAAACGCTGTGTCGGCTCCGCGTGAAGCCCTGCGTTTTCTGCCTTTGGAGTCTGAGGTCTAGGCTAGTGGCTAGCAGGGGGCGAAGAAGGTAGATATGGTGGGCTGGGGCTCTGGAGACTTGATGAGGGGCCCCACTGCAGACCTGGGTATGAGAATGAAGAGTCAGTAACAATGGGAGTAGTTTCACCCATGGGTGTGGCTGATCTCCCAGGAAGATTATAGCAAACAGGGGAGAAAGAAGAAAAAGGGGGTCAAGGGCAGAGGCGTGGGAGGAGGAAGGGAGCTGGAGACATGGTCAGAGAGAGTGCAAGAAGGAGGGAAATGACCAGCAGTGAAGGAGGACCTGAGCCTGGGGAACTGAGACTGCAGGGCACCGGGGGCACACCCCTCATGGACACTAGGTGGCACTGTGGCCCACTCTACCTGCTACTCCTTTTAGCATTGGCCATTTTCTTTTTGTTAAAGAGAAATTAATGTATGCTGGGGCCCTGCAAATGCCCTGTTTAACAGATGAGAAGCCCAGAGGGGGCTGAGACTGGTCTTGGAGCGTATATGGGTCTCATGGCAGAGATAGGCCTACCTCCTTGCCTCCTGGTTCCTGTCCCAGTTTCTCTCTCCAGTCACCCACCTCCCCCAGACGAATCTAGAAAAATGGCTGGGAGGATCTCAAAGGAAGCCTGGAAGGTCACGAGGCCCACCGGACCGAAAGCTCCAGCACCACCCACTTTTCTGGCTTGCTCACCTTTCTTGTTTTACACACCTTGTTTCCAGTTCCCCACTCATCACACCCCCCATTCTCGTCCCACCTGCAGACACAGTGATGTTTTTCAGTACCAGTTGGGTCAGATCACTTCCCCATGAACCCCCCTTGTGGCTCGAAAATGCTCTTTACCCCAGCGTTTCCCTTAGCCTGGCCTGTGGTGCCTTGTCCCTCTAGAAGCAGCACCCTGAGCCATCTTGCCTTTTGGATTTTGTCTGATAAAACTTGTCATGCTGGGCCACCCAGCAAATCTGCTCCTCTGTCAGAGTGCTCCTCCCAGCTCCGTCCCTTGCCCCTCTAGCCACCACTTTGGTTTCAGGGTGACTTCCCCAAGTGCCTCTCGTCTTCTCCATAGTGCACTTCCCCTTTGCTCTAGCACCTGCTGTCACGTTCGCTTCTCTTCTCTTCTAGACCGAGCCCAGGGTGGCAGGGCAAGTCCGTTGTGTTGGCAGCCTGTCCATCAGGGTCCGGCCCTGGCTCTCTGAGACTATCGGGACTAAGGATGGCAGAGCAGGAGAGGAGCTGGTGCCAGGTGTCCTGGGGCAGTATCTTTAGGACAGCCCTGCTGGGCACTGACATGCAGCCACGGTTGTCTGCCTGGCACCATGGGCAGAGTAGCAGCATTTGAACAAATGTGCTCAGAAGCGTGTTTGCCAGAATGGTTAGCCAGAGCCACAGAATTGAGTGACCTGCACAAAGGCCCCCACCGTCAGTCTCATTTCCACATTCTAAGAGCGGGTACATTTTAATGTGTTTGAAAATAAAGCAATCATTGCCCTGGCTGGTGTGGCTCAGTGGATTGAGGGCCCGGCCTACAAACCAAAGGATCATTGGTTCAATTTTCAGTCAGGGCACATGCCTGGGTTGTGCACCAGGTTGGGCTCCCAATAGGGGGCGCTTGAGAGGCAACCACACATTGATATTTCTTTCCCTCTCTTTCTCCTTCCCTTCCCCTCTCTCTAAAAATAAATAAATAAATAAATAAATAAATAAATAAATAAATAAATAAATATACAATTTCCTTATTAAAAAAAAGAAAGCAGTCGTTGGGTCTGAGTTTAGTTTCAAGTTCTGGAACATGTGGGGGTGCTTGTGGAGCAGGTGGCTCTCAGCCTGGCCTTTGTTCTGACCTTGCCAGAGCTCGCGCAGAGTTGAGACCAGACAGTGACAGCAACATGGAGGGACCCACAAAGCCGACAGTGGACAAGCACCCCAGCATGCCATACCTGTTTTGGCTGTTGGCTCATAGAACCAACGCTTCAAAATATTTCCCTCTCCTTTCTCTCTTACTGCGAAGTCCCATCAGTGCATGTTAACAGAGGTTTGCTACACAAATGAGGTCACTTCTCTCTTCATTCACAGAGACTTCCAAAAGGCCAAATAAATGGAAAATGATCTAAATAAGCTCTCCTTCTATTTCATATTTCAGTGTTAAATAATATTTAAAATCTTATCTTTTTTCAGGAGTATTGAAAACTGGACAATAAAAATTGGAGTTGTTTCTGCAGGAAGTTCTGACATCTGACAAACAGGCACGAGGTGGTGGTCCTTGCTTCTGGCTGGAATCTCCTTGATGGCCAGCCCAATTCTGCTGGCTTCCTGAAGAGAAAGAATTATTTTCTAGCAGCAGCAAAGCTAAATCAGTGTCCACATTCACAGGACATGAGCAGGGGTGGGGATGGGCAGAGAGGAAGGAGAGGGGAAGAAAATCAGGACTCGCTCTTTATGAGATTGTCCTGGGGAAAATTCTGAAAACTCTGAAGTAGCTGCAGGTTGAGATGGAAGTGGTCAGGAGAACCCCTCCAGAAAGTGACTCCAAATGTCTCTGGATCAATACTTTAAAAAACACAAAGTAGGTCGCTAGAAATTAGTACTGTGGGAGTTACACTGTCAAAAGTAAAAATCAGACTACTTGACTTGCTGATTGGATGGTGTAATTGGAACTGAGACTGGCCAGCCCTTCGGGATGAGGTGCCGGCTAATGTGCACGAAGCTTAGGAGGAAACGCCTCTCTGTGAAACCGGAGGTTGCACCAGGTTCCTCTTTCCCTGTCAGTCTGCCCTGTGCCTAGTGGTGGCCCTGTTGGGAGAGTAGGAGAGGTCAGCAAGAGAACAGAGGGTTCTGACCTGTCCTCAGCTCACCCCCTGGGTTCACAGTGCACCTGTGTTTTTAAACTCCGCTCAGGTTTGCAGAGAAAAGTGACGTAGGTGAGCCACAGGCAAAAGATGGGGAGGGAAAGGCCACTGCTGTGACATCCCACTCAACGTTTCATTGTGGGACAAGACCCTGGGCTTAGACTTGAATCTAGTTTGTTTGGTGGTGTGTGTGTGTGAGTGTGTGTTTTGAATCTCACTCATTCTTCATACTGAACGTTACACTGGAAGAGAAAATAGCTCCAGAGTAAAACCTGTTGGCTCTTTAGCTCACCATTATTTTAAAGGTAGGGCTACATAATTCAAAATGATCAGATCTTTAGAATTGCCATCTTTAAAAAGTACCATATTTTCAGACCATAAGATGCACCCAGGTTTTAGAGGAAAATAGGAAAAAAAATTTTGAAGCAAAAAATGTGGTAAAATATTTAATAACATCCTTTAAAGCAGAAATCCTTTTCTGCTTTGACATCTTTCCACAATTACGGTAGTAGATTCTGCAGGAGACTACGGTGCGCTATCGTATCTTTCTGCAACAAAACACAGCAATGTCAACTATCAGCACTGCGTCCTTCATAGTGACGGGGGCACTGTGGCTGAGAACATCAGTGGATGACGCACTGTTATGGAGAGATCTGCTGCTGGAGGGCCACAAGTTGTGCAACACTCTTGTATGGGGACAGCAGTTTTGCACAACCTGTGTGGCTCTGCAGCTGTTGCCAAATCACAGCTCCCACCATCCCAACCTGTTCAAGCATGATGGGAGTTGTAGTTTTGCAACAGCTGCAGGGCCACATTGTCAGGTGACCCCGCAGTGGAATTTGCCTCTATTAATGTTAATGGGGAACACACCAGTCACGTGATGGACGCACGTACGGGCACCGCAGGGTTTCTTTTCCTAACGTGCCTGCACCGTCTGTACCCTCCTCCCCAGCACTATCGTATGCCGCAGCGGAGACTCCGCTCCTGCCTTCCTTGCTTCGCACTGCTGGGACACCCCCTCCTCCCAGCCCAGGGCCCCAGCATCACCCCACTCCTGCCCCTGCCAGCTTCCTGCAGCGGCGACCCTGCTCCTGCCTCCTGTGACTCTGCTCCACTGCCGTCCCCCCCCGCCCCACCAGCCAGGCAAACTACATTCAGACTGTAAGACACACCTCTATTTTCCTCCCAAATTTTTGGGGGAAAAGGGCGTCTTAGAGTCCAAAAAATACTGTAGTTTTTACTGAGTAAAATATACATAGACGAAAAAAAAAAAAAAAAGGGCAGCCCTGGCTGGTGTAGCTCAGTAGATTGAAAGCTGACCTGAGAACCAAAGGGCTGCTGGTTTGATTCCCAGTCTAGGGCACATGCCTGGGTTGCGGGCCAGGACCCCAGTAGGGAGCACAGCAAGAGGCAACCACACATTGATGTCCTCACTTCCTTCCCCTCTCTAAAAATAAATCAATAAAATCTTTATAAAAAAGAGCAGACAAATATGTAGATACGATAGTGGTATATTATCTTGTTTTCCCAATTCCATATAATACTCACTATGTCTGCCTTGAGTACAAAACATAAACTCTTTGATGCAGAAACTACTCTGTTATAGTCTGAAGCCTCAACCCATACCTCGATGTGGCAGCTCTGTGTGTTCTGAGCACCCAATTTCAATGTGTAGGTGTGTGGGGGCTCCCCCGCACCTCCAACAAGCAATGCCAGATAGCAGTAGGGTGTCAGAGAATTCAACTCATTTCTGACATTACCTACCTGGAAAGAGCACAGATTCCACAGGTTGAGGGCTCAGCCCTACAAGACGGCCCCCCACCCCAATATAAGATGCCAATTCCAAGCCCAGGCTTGTACTTCTGACCAATTAGCTACAAATTGTAGGTTCCAACAACTTCCTCCAATCAAGCTGCCAATCACAAATCCAGGTTGTCACCTGTCCTTCTGATGGACTGGCTATTTATCAAAGGTTCCTAAGACCCCCTCCTTGGGTTCAATTAGTTTCCTACTTGAAGAGTGGCTCACAGAACTCAGAGAAACATGTTACTAGATCACTGGTTTATTGTAAAAGGATGTAACTCAGGAACAGCCAAGCGGAAAATAAGCATAAAGCAAGGACTGAGGAAAGGGTGAGGTTCTTCTGCGTCCTCTCCACATGCACCGTTCTCCCACATCTCCACAGGCTCACCAACCCGGAAGCTCTCTCGACCCCATCCTTTCGGGTTTTTATGGGGGCTTCATTACATAGGCAGATAGAATCATTGGCCATTGGCAACTGATTGAACCTCCAGCCCCTCTCCCCTCCCCAGAGGACAGGGGATGGGGCTGAAGGTTCCAATTCTCTAGTTGCATGGGTGGCTCCCCTGGCAACCAGCCCTCATTGTTAGGTGAGTTCCAAAAGTCATCATTAACAGAGTGACAAGTACTTCATCACTCTTACACTTGGGAAATTCCAAGGATCTGGGAGCTCTGTGCCAGACAAGGAAGGAAGAGCAAATACACATTTCTTACTATAAATCACAACAACACAGCATGCCTTTGAAAAGTTAAGGTACACACCTATTTGGGATACTTCAGCAATATGTTATTTTCCAAAATGTACAGATAATGTATACAGTCATTAAACAGGTTTTCAGCTTTTGGCATATTCTTTTAAAATATCATTTAAATCACTAGGACAATTACCTATAAAAAAAGTTCATTTATTGCTTTGGCTACCTGTGTTCTGTTCCTTTCAGCATAAAAGACACTCTTCACCTAGCTTCAAGACCCGACCTCTACGTGTTTACCCTTAACAGCTGCCCTTCCTTAAATTCAATTAAAGGTATCACACAAAATAAAAACATAATCCTACAATAGGCATTTGCCTTGTTAGAAGTTCTCCAGACGGAATAAAAGTGTAACATTCTGTCACTAGGGCTTATAGTGTAGTTACAGATGCACTCTGAAATCCTCAATGCTTTAGGCCTGGTGGTCCATTTCTTCCCACCGCAAACGAGCTTGCCTGGTGGGTGACGACTTTTGCATTTGACTCTTGCTCTTAATTGCCCTTAATGGGCCCTCACTGCACACACTTGGTCCTTAGTCACCTGTCATACTCATATTGCTGCCTGGCATTGCAGGTTAGAGCGCTCTTTCAAAGCAAGGATCTAACCAACATTTTGAATGAACTCATCATTTTTAATATAAATTTTTCTTGGTACTGACTTTCTTCGATAAGTCACACATCATAAGCCAGGCTAACGGAGGACACAGTGGAAACATATTGCTCTTTTAGAAGTTACGCATTTTTAGTGTACAGTTATTAGTATTGCTGTAAGGTACCTACGGAATAGTCAGTTTCTTTAATGTTTACATATTCTGAAAACTCACTGTTACATTTCCATCTGCACAAAGGCTGGACCGGCTACACCTGCCAAGTCTTGGATGGCAGGCAGCCCGTCACCAATGCGACACTTGTCTTCTCACTGCTTCCAAACAGAAGGAAACCTGTAAACGTGTCTTCCTTCCTATAGGCTTTATGGACACAGCTCACTGGAAAATGGGTTTTGAAAAAGTTAGAACTACATTCTATAGCATGCCGTTTACTCCTATTGCACCGCGCCCTGCCAGTGTGGGGGCCGTTCTTCTTGTTGAATGCGTTCAAATTTAATATTGGAAATTAGTCAAATCTAATCATCCGGCAATGAAGGTCAAACTACTGAGACTGCAATTTCCTTTTGGGGAACATTAATTTCTAGTCAATAAAATTTGAGTGGGCAGTTTAATGAATAGTTCTTCCCAATTTACATCAGTCCTATACTGAGCGTGGGTTGTAGGGAAATACATTTCAATGCCATGTTTTGAGAACACAAAGCTGTGCTAAGAAGACCCTGGGCAATGGGAAAGGGGAGAAGAGAGACTCAGAAGGTTGGGCCAGGGTGTCTCGGCCTCCAGGGAAAGGGCACGGAGACCTGATTTCAGTTGCGCTCTGTGTCCTGGATCTGCTTCCCTGTTGTCCGTGTTCTGGTCTGAAAGCTGAGTGTGTGGTCGTCTGGGAGCCTTCATGGAGGGTCAGTGTCTGCGAAGAGGGTACTAGTCTCACAGGCAGCAAACACAGGGCCCTTTGAGGGAACTTTGGTGCGTGAATAAAAGGAAGGACCCCGCATCACACGGTTCTTGCTCGCTGCTCAAGCATACTAAAAGCTCAATTCATGTTAAGGGGAATTCTGCTAAATCACAGGCACTGTTCCTTTTCTTCTTTCTCAATGGACTTAACTGAAGTGTCCCAAAGAACAGTTGAAAAATAACCCACACTTGGATGCTGTAAACCTGCCAAGTTGGAGACTAAGTTACCATTTCTTAATCTTCCTACAACACTGGTCTGAAAGTTTCCCTTGAGACAAGAAGGCAAATTCAACAATCCCTTTGATATCAAGTCCAAAAGTCCTGGAGTTGGAATGTAACTAAAAGTGGTCCTTGGTTTTAGAAATCTTTAATAGCCTGGGGAGACCTGGGTGTGACCACTGCCTTTTCTTTACAATTAAGCTCCTGTCTACCACACAAACTGGACTGATGGCTGATGGCCCAGAGGTTCAACTCAGTCCAGTCACAAAGCTGGTTCCACGACTTATTTCAACTAATGGGTCCTATTTCAACAAAATGATGAGACCCCTCCAATTGTGTGGAAAGAGCCATTGTCAATGCCTTTTTAATGTTCTCTTGGGACATGAAAAGGAAATCAGCGTGACACCAAAGGAGCAGAGGAGCAGGCAAGGTAACACCTAGAATACACGCAGTGGTCTAGGTCTCCATTTTGCTTTTGCCTAACAATATGAGACATGTCATCGGGAGGCGCCCATCCCAGCCCCAAGGCATTTTTCTAAGGCCAGCCTAGGTTCCTGGAAAGAGTATGCTTTCCATAGGAGAAAAAAAAATACGTGAAGTTCACTGATATTTTCTGTGGCTCAAAGTTCCAGGAAGAAGTGTGTTAACATGTGTAAGTCCTCCTAGGTTGCCTGAAAACCCACAACTACGCCCATGTGAGAGGGATGTTACCGGAGGCTGAAAGAGTGATGGCAAACCCGAGTTACCAGAGATCAACCTTGTGCCACCCTGAAGCCCCCACGGGTCTGTTTCCAGAAAAGCTAGTGTGGGGCAACTCTGAAGCAAAGAAACAACTTCAACGAACAACTGCCAAAGTGCCTTTGCTCGTGGAGTGGCCTCTGATCAACCCCAGTTTGCTGGGAGACTCCATAAAAGGTCTGAAAAAATAAGCCTTTTTATTCCTTTAGGGCACTTACTGCCTGCTAGTAACTAAAAGTCGAGAGTCATGGGTAAAGCAATATTAAGAATGCAATTTGCCGGACACTGAGCTACACACTGCTCAGCAGCCTTGCGAGCACAGGAATCCACAGGAACCGCTGGGGAGGTGCTGGCAACACTGGAAAGTTGTCTGAGGAAGTCACAAGCCTTGTCTTAAAAAAGCAATCAGGCTTTAAATAGCCCCTGAAGGATGAGGAACTGGTGATGGGTGGTACCAGCCTGGCCGTACCAGAGTCACAGAACAGCTGTGGACCATCTTCCTGAAGCCTTAAGTCCTCTAACTGGGGAGAATTTAAAAGCCTTTTCTCTTAAATAAATAGTATCTTACAAAGTAGAAAGCAAAATCCATAGAAACTGTAAGACAGAAACACAGAGAAATACTATTTTGTTAGGCTGGCTAATCTGAGCATGATGCCAGAGCCCTAGACATCCCAGGGACTCTGCTGGGACGCTGGGACCTGCTCCCTGACCTGCATGTGCCGGGGCGGGGCACGTAGGGGACACACCAGGCGGGCTGGGAGTCAAAGCTGCCGAGGGGCTGCAGAAGCAGTGAAGAGAAGTGAGAACTGAGGGAGAGGCAGCAGCAGGAGCGATGGAGAGGGAGAAGAGATGCAGCAGATCTCTGGCAGCAAAGACTGGAGTAACTAAGAGACGAAAGCTGGAACGAGAAGCCTGTTGTCTGGGAAGAAGCCACCAACACCCAACATCCCCGCAGGAGAGTTTGCGGCCGTCTGGGGTGAAGCCTTCATCCTCGGTCCCTCACGCTGGCACCCAGCGAGGCCTCCATCTGGCAGCACCCAAAAAGGACATTTCAGGTGGACTTACAGACTTATTTTTCTAAAAAGCACTCAAATTAACTATAGTGTGAGAGCTCCTCAAAACCTTTTATTCCTTTTGTTTGACCAGCACACTGCCTGGTACATACCGCCAGGCAACATTTAAAGAAAAAAATTTTTTTAAATAGGCAGTTTATATCACTGGGAGAATTGCATTTCACTGTTTCAGAAAATGTGGTTATTCTCGGGAAGGTTCTATTCTTCCACGACTCTGGGTAACAGGTTTTGTCCTAATTTGTGTAAGCCACCTCGGACAGAGAGTGGAACGCCTTAGATTGCCATTTAAGTGCATTAGGGCGGCAGTTAAGAACTCACAAGAAATTCAAGAGTTGTCATCATTGCAGGGAAGACAGAGGCTTCTGCAGCCCAGGGCAGATCTGCAGAAGTGAGAGGTCACAGGAAACGTCCTCCCTGTCTCTCTTCAACCAGGAACCTTCGGGACAGTTCCCTGGGTTGATTCCCCAGGTCGCTTGCAGGAGGCAGACCAACAGAGAGGAACTGTGAACTTCTCCAACTAGCCCAGGCCTCCCCCTCCCTGCAGCATGGCCCAGCCAGTACCAGGGGTACGTCATCCTGAATGTGCCCCCGACACCTGCCCCGCCAGAAGGAGTAACAAGAGCCAGAATCAGGCATTCAGGGCTCTCTTCGAAGGCTGACCTCCCTTCTCCTTCCCCTTCATTACCTAGTATTCTGTGTGCACCAGACACGGGCAGAGTTTTTACAAATTAAATAACTTTCTTAAAATACAACAGAACATCATCACAAACAATTCTCTTTGAAAGGTCTTTCCAATTCAGTTCCCAAAATTAATTTATAAAACATTGTGCAAAAACACTGACCTCAAATAAATAGGGGAAAAAGTGGGAAGACCTAAACGGTTTCTTTTGTTTTTTAAATTAGAAGTTAAAAACACCAGCTGCACTTCGAAGTATTTGCAGGCTGAAATGCCTCAAGAAGGCTATGAAAAACAGCCCTCCGAGCCAGAGGCGCATTTTCAAGTGAGGTTTTCTGTGTTCAAAACTCGCAGTGGATGCCCCCGCTGAGGTCCTTCACCACGCCCTCCCTGACTAGCCGCAGGAGCAGCTGGGTCTCCCTGGTCACGTTGTGCATGGTCTGGAAGCTCATGGCGGCCATGCAGAGATTGTCAAAGTAATGCAAAGGCGTCTTGGGTTGAGTGAGGTCATATCCAAAGCCTGCCAAACTGACTTCATCACACAGATGTGTGGCTAGGATAACAGCAATGACACCGATCGTGGGCACGTTCTGAAAAAGAAGACAGACAGAAAGCTCTTAGCACGATTCACTGCTTCCCAAGTAGTACAGATGCCATGCCAAGGCGTAAAGCCCGCAGTGGGGGCTGCACTTTTAAACATCACACAATTTTATACATCACAAAATTCTGAAGTGTGACTTCCTGTCCAAGGCAAGAGTCTAGGCTCTAAAACGTGGGCTGTGGTGTGAATTTTCAGCACACCACCGAGAGGCAGCGTGCCACGCCAGGTCTTTCAGTTCTCTCTGCAGCAAGCTAAGAGGTTTATTTTCCTAAAACTTCTACCTACTGGTCCTATGTGTGACGACCAGCATTGCAAAACAAGTCCATTTCCTCTTTCACATGACAAGCGTCTAAAGTCTGTTCTAAGAGGCTGAAGGACCTTCCACAGTCCTCAGGACATGTCCCTCCCTGGCTGCACCTGTGGACCAGTTGTGCCCGAGAACACGGCCGAATGGGCGCTGCAGGTGAAGATTCTGCTCACCCGTTAACTGAAGCCACGCCCACCCGAGGCCCTCATTTGCTTTTCTGGTGAACAGCATGTCAGGCCATTTTCACAGGTACAGCTGCTCAGTCAGTTTCTGCTCAGTCTCTCTTTGGGCAAATACATTTTTAGGCCCCCAATGTCTAAACCACTGGGATTCTGATTATACCAGCACTCCCTCCTCACGGCTGATATCTTGCCACTTGCAAATCTGGAACCCTGTTTTGGGGATCTCCAGCCCAGCCTTGCACAGGCAGCACACAGGGCGGAGAGGAAGAGGAAGAGAAAGCCCCACAGCTGTCTCAGCCCTCACTGAGGGCTGCTGCTGATCTACTAATTGATATATTCTGCTGTACATTTTTTCAGGTGCGAACGGACCTCAACTGTTCATCTTAGCTAAGTCCGTGGCTTGAAGAAACAACTTCCACCTTCTGTAAACAGGAAGAGTGAATGCTTCAGGGTTCCCAGATTGAAGAGTGATTAAGCAGCCTTTGCTGAAGCCACCAGTCGTTGAAAGCAGCTTCCTGCTCCTTGTTGTGTTGCATCTACCTCTCAAAACCAACCTCACTTGTTAAAAAAGGAACTCAACAGTCATTCTGCATGTTTGAAAACAGAAACTGACAGAAATCAACCCAAAGGAAGCCTTCCTCCTGCTCAGCCTTAGGACCCCCAAGCAGTGTCCTGGCATCTCCTGTGGTCAGCTTGGCCCCCAGCCCGAGGAGAGCACTCAGTCAGAGCGAGTGGAAGAAGCATTCTGAAATCAACTGTTCACAGGGGCAATGCACAGAGAAACTGAGAAACTGTCAAAATCTACCCAAACCATGTTTTCGCCAGAACATGACCCCTAAGATCATTATACAACAGACCTCCCTGTCTGTGGAAGGCCATATGCATGAGGGGAGTTCTGGACAATGTAATTTTTTAGATCAGAAGTCATGTTTCAAGTTACTGTTTTCATCCAAAAGAAAAATACCATCTTGTCCACTATAAAAAAAAGAAATGTTCAATTCAAATAAGTAAAGGGATGGTAATGTAGAAAGCGAAAGTCTCCCATAGTCTCAGCCTCCAGAGAAGGATATTCTTCAAAGTTTGATGTTTATTTCCAAGCGTTTTCCTGTGCATCTTTATACACACATCTTTATTTTCAAACAAAAATGGGGCTGTATAAGTGTTTGTAACTTAATTTTCTTAATATATTATGGAGGTGTTTTCGTTTCCATTAGTTTTTCTTCATCCTTAACGGTCACACAATATTGCACTGACTGTATCATAACACGTTCATACAATCCCCTAATGACGAATGTTTAGGCTGTTTTTAATCCTTTGCTGTTAATGCTATGGTGACTATCTTAGAAATCCGTCTTTTCGGATTTCTCTAATTTCCTTATACTAAAAATTTTACAGTAAAATTACTGGTTCAAAAATTATTCATATTTAAAATTGATATATATTGCTAGACTACCCCACCATCATATCATTCTGCCCCAAAGCATAGGACTAAGTTCTGCCCCAAATCTAGGAATGAAATCCATGCCTGTATCTACTTTCTTTGCCAAAAGCCCATTCTGCCGAGTAGTCAGACTTCTCAGCTCCACCCCATTCATAGTCTTTGCTCTCCTACGGCCCACCCTCCCACTACTGTTAGTAACAACAATAACGATGAAAAAACAACAAAAACCCCAAGGGCATTATCGAGCTTTTAAATCTTTCGTAAGAAAACAGACAAAAAAATGCCACTTGGCTCTGATTTGCTTTTGATTATTGGTGAAACGGAACAGTTTGCCATGTGTTCCCTGGCTGTGTTAATTCCTTCTTGTGTGAAATGTTTGTTCATGTCCTTTCCCTACTTTTTGTTTGGTCGTCTTTTTTTGATTTAGTAAGATCTCGTCGTGCTTTGAGAGTTAGTTACTCTGTAATATACATGCTACATGCCCCCCATTTATTTTGTTCTAACTCGCTTCTGATACCTTTTGCCATTCAGCAATTTCATATTGTATGCAATCAAATCTGTTCATTTTTTAAAAGTTACCTTTTAATAAAATCTCCTTATAAATAAATGAGCATTTGCCTGTGTTTAAAAATATATTATGGAATTTAATAAAGAAACACGCTAGTTTAAAAGATACAGAAATCTAAAACAATTGAAAGATACCCAAGTATATTTATAGTAAAACGTCTTTTTTTTTTTTTAGCCTCACCCAAGGACGTTTTTTCATCACTTTTACAGAGGAAGTGGGGGAGAAAGTAAGGCGGGAACATCAATGTGAGAGAGAGAAACATCAACTGCCTCTTGCATGTCCCCCAACCGGAGACCGAACCAGCAACACAGGCATGTGCTCTGACTGGGAATCAAAACTGCAACTTTTTCATTTATGGGCCGACACTCCAACCAGCTGAGCCAGCTTTGTAACTGAGTTTAAGAATCTTGCCAAAGTCTGCTTAAGTCTTTTTAAAAAACTTTTGTTAAAAGTGATGCTAACAGATTAACACGTTCTGGGGCCCCTTATGTGCTCCGTGTGGGAGAGAGCAGCTAAAGTACCATATTAAACGATACCACTCATAGTCCCTGACAGTCACTGGTGAGGGGCAGGGCCTCTTTCCTCTGAGGGATGGGAAAACTGGTCCTGGACACACTCCTGCAATGGGCAGGAACTATTTGCGGGCTTGCCGTGGATGGAGAGGCAGGAAAGTACCAAAGAAGGCAGAGCATCTGAGGAAAATGGCAGCCTGCTGGGGAACAGCTTCCACACTATGAAATGCCCAGCTGAGCTAGGCAGTCGAGCCTGAGGCTGGAGCCGGAGTTGCATTTAGCTGTCACTGACCATGATAAAGAACTAGGTTTTGTTTTCAAGGAGCCTCCTTAGGTGTCCGTTTTCCCTAATAACCGCAGAGTTATTCCTTTAAAATGTACACAGTTGTTTTCAAGAATCTTTATAGTTGGAATTTGATTTATATGGCAAATAAAAGAGCCTGCCAATCTGCCTGTCATTGACTCCACCTCAGAGTCTAGCTCAGTGTTTGCAAATTGTGACCCTGGCCAGCTCCACCTCCCAGGAGATATCTCAGGCGCTCAGTGTGAGCAGCAGCCCCACATTTCAAATTTCCTTGCTTTCCTTTACATATACAGGTTCTGCTCAAAATTTTGTTTAAAAATGATTTCCACTGCTTTAACAAGTTTTAAAGACACAGGTCTAGCTATTCGGATCACAAAGAAAGGTAATAAAGGATTCGCCACCCCCTGGTGGCAGCACAGGCTAATTGCAGGTAAAGAACTGACTGCAGTGAACACCCTATAATGCAAAGATTCTCAAATTAGGCTGCAAAATACAATCGCTCGGGGAACTCTGAAAATTCCAACGTATAGCCCACATCACAGACCAATTAAATCAGAGTGTCTGGGGTAGGGCCCATGCACCGACTGAAAAGTACTGCTCTGGGAGATGACTTTATTTACTATCACCTATAAAATGATGAGAAATGTCAAATCTCACCTGAGCGGCCCACAGAGTTAAAAGGTAAAGAACTTTCCAAACCATCACAGTGCCTTTCAGTATCCTGCAAGTTAGTTATATGGAGCCCCAGAGTAAGAATTCCTTAAATAACATCTCAGTGACCTAATGTTAATAGGCTGATTATACTAAAGAGATGAGTCACCAGGGGGAAGGCCAAGTAAACACTTGAGGAGCCCTGGAGTCAAGGTGCAGAGTGGAGAATACAGATGAAGCTAGAATAATCATGGGTTAGATGAAATAGAATACTCTATGCAGGGACTAGTTTCTCCACTGGAAAGTGCCTCTAGGTATACGACTGAGCCCAAGTGAAATTTGTGCAGATGCTGCCCCTCGAACGCAGAGAACAGTTCACTTTCAGTAGCAACAAAGATACCTTATCTCGGCCCCAGAACCTTGACTGAGGCTCTGAGTACTGAAGGATGTCAAACGCAGTCTCTTTGATAATAACTGGATTCAAAATCCTGAAATTTTTTGGCTGCAATGGGATTTTTTCTGCCACCTGCTTCCAAAAGAAGAGTCGTACCCAAAATGGCTAAGGAAAGAAAACAAGCAATCATTAGGGGTAATCAGTCATCATCTGATCACAGAAGGGAGAGAAGGCCTCCCCTGGCAAGCAGGCCAAGCTGTGGTCGTAACCCCCCGCAGGCATGCCTTCTATATATAGCACAGTCCCAGATCTTTGCAAATTTGCTATCTCCACTCAGAATGGTACCTCCAAAGGACCTGATTGATGGAGGTGGCACTGGACAAGGACAGAAACTGCAGAAGCAGCTCTTGTTTGTTTGGAAGAAATTCTTCAGGGACGGACCTGAGGTGGTAGCCTTTTCAGTGTTGAAAGCCACCATTTGGACCAGGGAAGACTAGCAAACAGAGCCAATCCAGGAGTATGAAGTGCTGGGAGTGCCCGCTCTGAGCAGGCCCTCACCCCGCGTCCTCTCTCTCCTCTTACTCTGCTTCCTTGTCCTGCGAAGTCTCTTGGTAACTGACTGTAAGTCATTTCGTATGTGCTTCATCTTCCAACTAGAACAACTTCTACTCACTAGAAAGTCCAGAAGACCGTGATAACGTACGTGTACAGAATCAAGCTCTGCAGATACAAAGTCTCCATCACATGAAGCTTATGTGAAAAGCCTAATACGGTCTATTAATTTTATGGACAGCTGGTTGGTGCAAGTAATATAAGTGCACACACACTCCACAACAGTTGGCCTCTGAAATTTATTTCAACATAATGGACGGGACAATAAAGTAATGCGATTGGTCACTGTAAAGACAAACAACAGGAATATGACCGAGTGAGGGGCATCTCCTCTGGAATGCTGTGAGTTTACTCTTACAAGAACACCACCAATCAAAGCACTTTTGGAGAAGTTCTCTGAGAATATTCCTAGGAGATTTTATGTGTATACTTTTGAATATCCTCGATAATGGCTTACGTTAATCCGTGTAAACCTAATTTCTAGAAAGAGCCAAAAGCCACATAGGTTCAATTCTGGTGAATAAGGTGGATCATCCTTGTTAGTAGTAACACTTTTGGTCCCAAACTTGATCTTCCCATTGAGAAATGATCATGATTTCCACCCGTGACTCGGTCACATTCTGAAAGCCATTTCCAGCGAGGAGTTCTGCAGGGTTTCTACAGGGAGTGGTTATTAAAGAAGACACAAAGTGTGCCTTCTGCTGTGTTTCTTTGAAAGCAAGTCTGTAATTACAATGAGAGCCCCCCTTCACTTTTCACATAGGCACATCTGATGGCTGAATTTCTAGTGCTTACCAGGGTTTCGTTTTTTACCATTGCTTGAAGCCAGTTGAAGTCAACACTCTTAAATAAAACAGCAACAAACAAGTCATTGGAATAATATTCGAAGTCAGACAGGGGGGCGCCTTCAGGGTAAGTCATCCTTATAGTAGTTTTATTTCCAACATGCTCTGAATACCCCTCAACTGGTGCACTGTTTAACCTATTTAAATAAAAAGGATAAGACAAATGACAGAGCAGGATATTAACTATCTCATCACATTGCAAAAAACTCCCCTCCTCATGTTCTCCACACTTTTGGGGGACTGGGAATGAGTACATGGTTCGGGGTAGGGTGCCCTCCCAGCAGCCTCCTTTCCCCTACAGCTCAGGCCTTTCCAGGTGCTTGATGACGGCAGCCTTCAGTCCCCGGTGAGGGACTCTGAACGTCACACAGTTCTCTCTGGTCCTGCTACTTTAAGCCAACCCAAACATATCACACTTGGGGTCTTCTCTGGGCACTGGTAATGTTGCCTTGAAAGCCTCCCAATGTGCTCAGATGTTGGTGGCTCTTGCTAGAATTGCAAAAAGGTAACCAGAGAGGAAAACCTAGAAACCAAGGCAAAGGAGACACAAGTGGCAGTTACGTATGGACAGGGTTGAACCAGGGGCGGGAATGGGCCCAGGCGTGGCCTGGTCTTACGCAAGGATTTGGGACACGTGTATAACTGTTAGATCAGTGAAGGCTTTACCAGGGTAGTTGATTGGGGGGAAAGTCTAAGGATTCTTCCCAAGACAAGAACACTCGCCCTGTCACACAGGTTTGTAGTCTCGTCCTTCACCTGAATTGTGTCACCTGCCTCTACCCTTTCTTTTCTATTTTGCTGTCACTTCCTCTTCTAGATCTCAGACACCTAACCCCTGGATTATCAAAAGATATTAGGCATGACAACTATATGCAAAACATGATCCTGGACCAGTTATTTTTTCTTTTTCTTTCTGCTTCCCCCTGCCCCCTTTCTTTTCTGAAATAAAGGACTTTATAAGGATAACTAGTGAAATTTGAATAAAAACTGTAGCTAAGGTCTATTGTATCAGTGTTAATTTCCTCATTCTGAATATTATCTCTGGTCCTATAACAGAATGGGCCTTGTTCTCAGGAAACACACACTAAAGGATTTAGCGGTAAAGGAACTACATATTTACAAATAACTCTGAAAGGGTTCAGAAAAAATAATAGTATATATAGAGAGAAAATGATAAAGTTGATGTGGTAAAGTGTTATCAGTTGGGGGATCTGGGAGAAGAGTGAATGGGATTCTTTGTACTATTTTTGCAACTTTTCTGTTAGGTCTGGGATCAATTTAAGTTTAAAAGTTTCCCCCAAAAGCTTCTTAACTGAGCTCCTCCCTCATAATTACACTAAAGCCACCTTTTCTCTGTCCCCAGTGCTCAGGGCCTCCCAGTGCCTGTGCGTAAAATCCATGCTCCCCAGTCTGGTGCCTGCCACCACCAGGCACCTTCCTAGCCCCCACGCCTGCTATCCCAGAGCCCTTTCTTCCTCCTGCCAGGTGAGGCTCCTCACCCAGGTCTCACTGCCTACTCTCCTCCCTGAAGAGCCAACCCCACTATTCTACTGCTCAGGGCTGCCGTATGTCCCACATCTCCACTCTGGACCAGAGCAGGCACCCCTGGTTTCTCACCTCCTCTCCTCCCATTTCCCAGTCATGGGGTCCTGTTTGCCTCCCCCAGTGCTGCCTGTGCAAGGGAGACCATTCAGCTGCTCACAGAAGGCCATGGTTGAGGTTCTAGAAGTTTCAAAACCCTGTATTTGGAGTGCTGGGGTCTGGCTTGGACCCTGGGGCCTATGGTGTCCTCATCTATGACACTGGCCAACACTGAGAGCTTCACCAAGGAATGAGGACATTTAAAGCACAAGACACGCACTGTCACACAGACATCAGCCAGCGAAAGGCGGCGGATATACCTGCCTTCACCCCAGCCTTTACACTCCCATTTCACACCTTTCCTGCCTTCTGGTCCCTGGGGCCTATGGTACCTGCTTTGCCTTAAAACTTGGTTCTCACCTGTTTCTTCTCTCTCTTGGAACTTACAAAAGTCTGATTCTTTCCTACAAATACCTTATACCCCTTGCCCACCCTCCTTAGCCTCCACATTCCTCCACATTCCCCCCCAAACAGAAGCTAACATTCATTGAGCATTTACTATAGGTCTGGCGCTACTCTAGTGCCTTTACTCTGTTCACTCATTTCAACTTCACAGTAACTCTATCAGGTCTGCGCTAGTACTGCCTCCACTTACACACGAGCAAGCGAAGGCGCGGGACAGTTAGGACAGCTGCCCGAGATCTCAGCTACTGGAGACATGGGCTTTATGTTGTCATATCACCACTTTTAGTTTAAAGTACCTGAAAGGGATCTTGTCACCCTCTCTCACTAGCCAGAGATTTTCCTCAACTGCTCCATTTCTGCCAGTGGTTCCACCACTGTCTCAGAAAACTTGGACTAGAAAACTTGGTGTCCTCTGACATTAATTATCAAACTGTCAGAAAGTCCTCTAATTTACTGCTCCAGTACGCCTCTCATATTTGCTCTCTAGCCTCTATTTCTTCGTTCTCTGTCTCACGCCAGGCCCCAGCACTGCAGGCCCTGATCGCAACCTCTAATCCTGGCTCCCATCCCTATTTTCTCCCGCCTTCAATCAAATCCACATCCTACGCCGACAAATTTAATGAGCACCTAGCTTTCACCATGTTCCCAGTTCTGCACACCCTTAAGATAGGGACAATTTACTAAAATAAATTAAGAGCCTTAAAAACATTCAAATATCTTTAAGCCAACAATTCTAGGAATTCTTGGAATTATTCCCAAGGAAATAATCAGAGATGCACATAAAGACTTATGTATGGGAATGTGTGAGGCATTTTCACAACAAAGAACTGGAAACATTCTAAATGTCCTGCAATTGGAGAATGGCTAAATAACTTATGATACACTCATTTAGAGGAATTTAAACACTCAGTAAAGTTAGTTTCCTGAAGACATTTAATGACCTCAGAAACTATTATACTATTAAGTTAAAAAAGCAAACTATTCCAAAAGAATATAAATGCACTCATCAGTATGTACATAGAACAAAAGTGAAAAAAACTACAGCAAATTAATAGTGCTTGGTTATTTGCACTGAGTGATATTTTCTTCCTTATATTTTCCTGTATTTTTAATCTTCAAGAATAAACATATTTTACTTTTATAATCAGAAAAATTTATAGCCAACTAAACCAAGAAGAATCTTGGCTGACTGCATTATGGCCCGTTGGATGCGTAAAAACTCCTCTGCCTTCCGTACCCCAAGCAGCCTGTACTCCAGGGCTCCCCCCACCCAGCCCGCTCCCAGAGGCCAGGCATCCCACTGACTCAGTCTCCCTCACCCTCCTCTTGGCCCGGCCTGGCACAGCCTTCCTCCTTCGCTGGCTGATCTGAATCTATCCGTCCTTCCAAACCTCACCTCTTCTGAAAGTGTTTTACCAAGCTGGGGTCAGTACAGCCGTTTGGAACATCTAATAATCATTTCATGTGTTTGTTTCAGTTTCTTACGCAGTTAACTCCCCTGGTGGCAGGGACACGCAGTGCTGCCGTGTCCTCTCGGTTCCCAGTGCCGCGTGGACCAACTGCAGTGAACTCAACTCTAGAGGAGGAAGGCAGGCTGGAAACCGACGTACCTGATCACGACGTCGAACTGGTTGAGGGCTTGGCCCAGCTCCAGTCCGTGCAGTATTCCACCGCTTCCGACAACCACACAGCGCCTACAACTCGTTGCTTTCAAGTGCTCGGGAAAGTCGTGCTCAGGCAGTATTTCCAAGAGGTCCTGGACTCTACTGGAGAACTTCCGGAACCCAAAGGGAGGATCGTACTTGTACTCGGCCTCACTCACTTCAGGGGTTTTCTTTACGAAAGGCAGCAGGTCCACGCTGTACCTGTGCCCGAACAACCGCGCCATGGACTTCTTGGCAAACTTAGGCCGGCATTCCTTTTGCAAGACTTGCTGAGCATATTTCTGAGCTCTCTGGAATGAGATCGCGCCAATCAGAGTTTAACACACTCCCAGGCATTAGAAATATATCCTCTGTAAGACGTCTGACGTAGCTCCCCTTCTGATTGTCTTTCACCACAGACCATCTGCTTTTAAGAGTTAATCTGTGCTAGAAATTTGAAGAAAAAACTGGGAGAGAGTCACGTGAGGAGATAGACTGAACCAGAACATTTTTTCTCATTACAGAAATAAAGCAGAAAGGACCTCCACTTTGTACTACCCCCAGCCTAACCTCGTTCAAAAAAAATTGGGGCATAAGAGATATATTATGAAGTGTTTAAGATTTCATGTTTCATAAAATCCTGTCACATCCTGTAACATGGATGCACCTTGAGGACGTTATACTAAGGGAAATAAGCCCGTCACATGTGGTGATTGCGGGGGGGGGGGGGGGGGGGGAGGGCGGTGTAAGAGGACTAAATGGTAATGGAAAAAAATACAATAGAAAAGAAACAAAAATAAGCCAGTCACAAAAATACAAATACTGTGTGATTCCATTTATATAAGGTATCAACAGTATTCAAATTTACAGACTCAGAAAGTAGAATGGCAGTTACCAGGGACTGGGTGGAGGAGAAAATGGGAATTGGTTGTTTAATGGGTAGAGTTTCAGTTTTTTAAGATAAAAAAGTTCTAGGAATCTGTTTCACAGTGAATATACTTAAAGCTTAAAAATAGTTACGATGGTAAATTTTATGTTATGCGTTCCTTGCCTTCTTACCACAAGTAAACACTTTTCCGTATTTCAGGTTCCGATCTAGGGGGATGGGAAGGCTTATTTATCGGTTGGGGCAATGACCTTCCTATAGTCTAAAACGCAGATCACTTGAAATGTAATCAGGGAATGACGTTGTGTCAACACAGAGGTTGCCTTGCTTCCATTCACAGTTTCCCCCGTAGATTAACATTTTGCATCAACAAGGAACTATCAAATGCCAAGTACGCTAGCCCAGCTGAACACAGCAAGTCACAGAAGCACATGGTACAAATGCCCATTTGCCCATCTTCCTCTTGGCTCAGTCTGGTCAAATGCTGCCTCAGAACCAACCTACTGGCAGAAAATTCCCCCCCATCACTGTGCTTTCTGTCCTTATCTTCACACTCAGCAGCCTTGGCCCTGCCTTACACCTCCTGCCACCAAGCTACCTTCACACGCCCCTGAGCACCAGCAAGTGTGTGAGTGTGTGTGAATGGTTCTAAATTTACTGGCCTATTTTTAGGATCGAGCATGTCTTTTGAACTGTGTCAGTACAGTTCAAAATAATAATAATGAGGATTATTATTCTTGTAATAGTTTTAAATGTTTGCCCCAACTATGTTTTTTCTCAGTCTTGTTATTTTTAATTGTCAGATTTTTGTACAACACGTTTTTTGTATTTATTTTTCAATTATACTTGGCATACAATATTACATTAGTTTCAGCTATAAAACACAGTGATTAGACATTTACATAACTTACTAAGTGATCACCCCAATAAGCCTAGTACCCATCTAACAGCATACATAGTTATTACAATATTATTGACTATATGCCCTATGCTGTACTTTACATACCTATGACCATTTTTAAAAGACTTTATTTTTTATCTTTTTAAAGAGTTTATTTATTTTTAGAGAGAAGGGGAGAGAAAGAGAGAGGGATAGAAACATCAATGTGTGGTTGCCTCTTGCACGCCCCCTACTGGGGACCTGGCCTGCAACCCAGGCATGTGCCCTGACTGGGAATCGAACTGGCAACCCTTTGGTTTGCAGGCCGGCACTCAATCCACTGAGCAACACCAGCCAGGACCTCTGTGACTATTTTTATAACTGCCAACTTGTACTTCTTAATCCCTTCACCTTTTCCACCAGCCTCCAACTCTCTTCCCATCTGGCAACTATCAGTTTGTTTTCTGTATTCATGAGTTTGTTTCTGTTTTGTTTGTTTACTTATTTTGTTTTTTAGATTCCACATATAAGTAAAATCACATGGTACAAATGCCCATTTGCCCGTCTTCCTCTTGGCTCAGTCTGGTCAAATGGTATTTGACCAGACTGAGCCAATACCCTCTAGATCCACTCATGTTGTCACTGATGGCAAGATTTCATTCTTTCTATGGCTGAGGAATATTTTTCTTCAACCAATCATCTATCCATGGGCACCTAGGTTGCTTCCTTATCTTGGTTATTGTAAATAATACTGCAAAAAACATAGGGATGCATATATCTTTCTGAATTAGTATTTCTGAATATCTCTCTGGATAAACACCCAGAAGGGAGATTGCTGGGTCATATGGTAGTTCTGTTTTTAATTTTTTGAGGAATCTCCACACTGTGTTCCATAGTGGCTGCACCAATCTACCAGTCCCACCGACAGTGAGTGTACAAGGGTCCCCTCTCCCCCACATCCTTGCCAGCACTCGTTTATTGATGATACCCACTCTGACAGGTGTGATGTGGTATCTCATTGTGGTTTTAATTTGCGTTTCCCTGGTGATTAGTGACATTGAGCATCATAGGTGACCTCTTTGGAGAAATGTCTATTCAGGGCCTCTGCCCATTTTTTAATCAGATTGCTTGTCTTTTTGGTGTTAAGTTGTATGAATTCCTTATTATTTTTTGGATATTAACCTCTTATTGGATATCACTGGCAAATATCTTCTCCCACTTGATAGGTTCTTTTTATTTTGTTGATGGTTTCCTTTGCTGTGCAAAAATGTTTTAGTTTGATGTATTCCATGCATTTATTTTTCTTTTGTCTCCCTTGCCCAAAGTGACATATCCAAAAAAATATCACTAAGAGCAATGCCAGAAAGTATACTGCCTCTGACTATGTTTTCTTGTAGGATTTTTATGGTTTGGATTTCAATGTTTAAATCTTTAATCTAAAATGTGCCTAAGTTTAACAAATCATTTTTAAAAAAACCCTCCTGCCCTAGCTGGTGTAGCTCATTGGATTGAGTGCCTGCGAACCAAAGGGTCTCTGGTTCAATTCCCAGTCAGGGCACATGCCTGGGTTGCAGGCCAGGTCTCTGGTGGGGGGCGCACGAGAAGCAACCACACATGGATTTTTCTCTCCCTCCCTTCCCCCCCCCCCCTCAAAATAAGAATAAAATCCTTTAAAAAATCCTCCTCTCAGACTTTATTTTAATAATTCAAAGGTAACTACAGTTTCAAGATGTGAGATAATAAAAAAAATCAGAGGCAAATTGTTAGAATGTTAAATAATAATAGATTCCAATACACTAAAATTTTACTGGATTTGCTGGCAAGCAAAACAAGTCAATGTACTATTAAAAAATAATTTTTAACCATGATTAAATGGTAATGGGGTGAAGAATATTTTCAATCCAATACCTATACACGTTGTTTTAGCTTTCTGTATTAGCATCATCTACTTCTTGGCAAACTTAATAAAATCTTCCCTGGACAATGTTCTCAGTGTTCTCTCTTCGGGGAGCCTGCTAGTCAAATGTTCTCTTCACCTTAGGCTCCCCTGTTCCAGGGGTGGCGGGTGAAGCCCCACTGCCCCATCTTGAACAGATCCTCCATGGCCACCCCCGCACTGTGGCCCCACGGCTCTGCACTCCATGGGCTGGCTGCCATCATACTTCTGTGTGCAGCTGCTATAATAAATTTTTTTTGTAGAAACATACCTATCTTATGACAGCAGAACCCCCTCCTTTTAAATTTTTGAAATAGCTTCAAAAATTTATCAGTACCTGGAAAGATCACACTGCTTACATCTTGAGGCTCCGACCCTGATTCTGAGAAGGGAAAGTGATGTTCTTTCAGCCTCAGACAATGCTGTAGACACTGTGCATAATCACTGTCTCAGTTCACTGCATGGTGCCTATGAAACCTTGCAAGACAGTATCATCACTCTGTGGGCTCACTCCCTGGGTAGCATAACCAGTAAGGGCAGAGCTGCCAAGCTAACCTGGGCTAATGATTACTTCCCAAAGTCCAAAAGCCACACACAGCCTCTGCAGACAGAGCAGCACACAAACACCCCAGACAACAACAGTCTGAATACAAATTAGCGTCTTCAGGAAGAATCTGGGAAAGCCCAGCGAGGAACCGGTTATGACCTGGAGCAGCCCCAGAATTGAGGGCTGGTCCCTGACCTATCCTGCTACCCGGCAGGCCCTTAATGCCTGGTTGGTGGGGGCAGGGCAGAGGGGCTATGCACAGTATCCACATTTGTCTCTGGACTCTGGGCCTGAAGCTTAGAAACAGCAATTTTTAGAGGACAACGATCTCATTCTTCACTACACAATGACATCCCAAGCATCCAGTTTTACCAATCTCCCAGGATAGAAATGAACATCTGAGAGGTGCCAAGAGAGACCTAGAGAAGCTCGGTGGTGGACTCACGACCGGGAGGCGAGGTAGGGGATCAAGCGGAAACCTGTGCACTCGCTGCTGGGCTGCCAAACGAAGTTCTCTTTAGAAACAGTGAAACTTCATCCCATTTCCATTTTGGCAGAGTTCCATTTCAGGCTTCAAGCTTAATTTTCTAGACTGTGAGCAGAGCACAAGCTTAGAATGGGCTCCTGACTGTGACCCCCCCGGACCTCAATCACAGCGGGTGCAATAAATCAACCCCAGGAGGGGAAATGTTCCAAATGCCACCAGAAATGCCTCAAGCTGCCGCAATTTTTCCTTCCTTTGTTTTAACTCCTTCAAAGATGTATAATCCCAGCCTTTTTCCTCCCTCTTCCAGGCTTTGAAGCTCAGAAGGAAAACGCTCGGGGGATCTCACCTTGCAGGGCTTTGAGAAAGAGAGGAAGGCCTTCCTGCCCGCTGCCGGAGACGCTCCAAAGCGGGAAGCCAAGGCAGGCAGCAAGGAGGATGTGGAAGGGTGTGGATGACATTCTGCAGTGGGAGGCCCACTGGGAAGCAGAGTCGGTGACTCTCAAAGACACAGGAACTCCCTCATCTCTCAAATCAAGGCATGGGAATGAGGGCTTCAGTTTCTAGGTCTTCTAGGCTGAGCTTGCTGGCTGCCCACAACTGCGAATAAACAGACATCTGGCAGCTGCAAACATCAATGACTGGCAATTTGCCATGGAAAACCAGTGTGAAATTTCATGGAAGGGTATTTAAAAAAATGTTGCTTTTTATTTTATATCCCACATACAAGTGAGATCATACAGTATTTGTCTTTCTCAGTTTGATTTATTTCTTAGCATAATGCCCTCAAGGTTCCTCCATGTTGTTGCAAAGGCAGGATTTCCTTCTTTCATATGACTAAGAGGTATTCCGTTGTGTGTGTGTGGCCAGCAGTACGGTGCTCACCAGAGAAGGTGGCGGGGGATGCTGAAGAGGGTAAGTGCAATTTCACATGTGAACCATACTTCCAAAGTGTCCAAGCATTCCTGAAGAGGCCTTAAAGTCTGTTGGTCTTTTAACAAGTAGCACATTAAGGGACATCTTTAAATAAAAAAATACAAAACCCTCAACCAGCATGGCCACACATCTCTGCAGTACCGCAGGGGAAGCCCAGTGCAACAAGAACACTCTGAGTCCAACAGGGTCAGCAGGGTCCCGCTAACACTGCAAGGTGCTGAAAGTCATCAGCAAAGGTAACAGCAGCCTACCCTTGCGGCTTTGAGACCCTCTTCGGCTAACACACATCCACAATAATTCACATTATCCAAAAGCTTCAGACCCACTCCACCACCGGCCTGGAGGCAGGCAGGGTTTCCTTCGTGGAGAGTTCATACTGAACATCATCTCATGACCACCTGGCCAGCTTCCTCAAACATTTCTCCCATCCTGGGGACTTGAGAGAGGGTTTCTGTTCTCATTTTAATGAGGTACAACTACACATCAAATTTAGGAGCTGCTTGGTGTGGCATTCAAGGACTTGCACTTCCAGCCCTACTTCATTTTCAGTCTCATATTCTGCTATTCCCCACCCCAAATCCTCAGAGACATCCAACTCTTGCATTCCACGAGTCCGCAAGGCCCTCTGAGGCACCTGTTTCTGCACACTGCTCCCTCCACCTGGAATGAAGCAGGACAACCTGTGAAGACCGTTGTGGAAAGTGTGGCATTTTGACGGGGTCGACAATCTTAAAAAGCTGAACTAAAAAAAAGTCTCAAGGTAATAAAATAAAATACACCTGTAATTCCACCATGGTTATAGGATGGTTTTACTTTCTATTTTGTTAACTTCTGAACGGAGACTATCACACACAGGTATGCCCCCTTATTCTTCCCTCTGTCCCCACAAATTACAGGGGACTTTCCACCTTACTCATTTCTGTACTATCTGAACTTTTATAATTGTAAAAAATAATCTTTTAGAAATCTTCTAGAACTGGGTTGATGTGGTGGTTACCTTGGGCTGCCTACTGGGTCTCCATTTCCCATACCTTCTTTGTAGGGAACCATGGTTTTGTTCACCCCTTCTCCACCTGGGCAGAGGGCTTGGGAGGCTGACCTTGGCCATCAGGTACTCCCATCCCCCTTGTCAGTGACTGGTCAGGAATCATCACTGCAGCCAATCAGAGCAGGGCACTGGTGGCTGTCAGTTATTAGTCCAGCAGTAAATTTAGGTTTTAAAACTGGCCCCATAAGCCTAAATGGAGCACTCATATTCCATATTTTAGGGGGAAAGTGATTGGGGAGCTTTTTTCAGTCTACTGTCTCCTGGTATCTGAGCTACTTCTCAAAGAAATTTTAAACTTAATCTCCATTACTGAAAGTACTCAAAGAACTTCCTGTTACTTAACTGTGGATTTTCTGTACAATTTGGAGATCAAAGAAGAGACACCAAACTGTGGTTCAAGTAATATCTCCCCCTTCCTCTGGAGTTTAATGTAAATAAACACATTTTCATTAATGTAAATGTTAGCCCACAATCCTTATCTCCCAAGGGCTTGTTTGCTGGACAGTGAGGAAGACAGGCAAAATACCAGTGGTAAGTGTTAGGATTAAGGTATAAAGGGGCTTCCGGAAGCCAGAGAGAAGGAGGAGCAGAAAAGGCATCTAGAAAAGCTAATCCCCAAGCTGAGATTTGATGTAACAGATAAGTAACAGAGAAGCAAAGGAAGGGAAGGGTCCAGGCAGAGAAGAAAGAAAGAATGCAGCCATCACAGGGGAAAGTCTTTTCAACAAACAGTGCTGCAGCAACTGGAGAGCCACGTGCAAAAGAATGAAGTGAGACCCCTACCTCACTCCATATATAAAAACTAACACAAAAATGGATCAAAGACATAAATTATAAAGAGCTAAATTTTAAGATCTAAAACTATAAAACTCTTAGAAGAAAACATAGCATTAAACAATGTTTTCTTAGGTATGGCATCAAAAGCACAAGGAACAAAAGGAAAAATAGACAAACTAGACCTCATCTAAATTAGAAACTGTTGTGCAAAAATGAAGAGGGAGAAAAGACAACCCACAGAATGGGAGAAATACTTGCAAGTCATATATCGGATATGGGACTGGTACTCTAACTATATAGAGAACTCTCACAACTCAATAATAAAAAGACAACTAACCCAATTGAAAATTGGACAAAGAATTTTAATAGAGATTTCTTCTTAGAAGGTATACAAATGGACAGTGAGCATGTGAAAAGATGTTCGACATTATTACTTATCAGAGAAATGCAAATCACAACCACAATGAGGAAGAAGAAAGAAGCTCAACTGACAACTGGAGGGGTCCAGTGCACCTGAGACAGGCAGTCCTGGGGTACTGGAGGTGGCCGAGGGAGGCTGAAGAGACTGGTAGAATCAAGTCATGAAGAGCCCTACAGGCCAGACTAAGAAGTCTGGGTATTCTCCTAAAGGTAGTGAAGAGAAATTAAAAATCTGAATCTGAGAAGCAACACATTAGATTCAACTATATTCAATTAGTGGGTCATGCCTGGATGCAGGAAGGTAGGTAAAGAGCTTTCCCAGGCAGCTGCCAGAGATGGCGGAGGGGCAGGTCCAGGTGCCCGGTGGCTGACACCATTTCCTGGGCACCTAGCGGCCACCATGGCAAAGCAGGTACTGCTGGACCAGAAGGTGGTGGTCATGCGCTCCGAGGGCATCAACATTTCTGGCAATTTCTATAGAAACAAGTTGAAGTACCTGGCCTACCATTTCTGAGTCCCCGGCCGCATCCGTTGGCGGACCATGAGAGGCATGTTGCCCCACAAGACCAAGCAGGGCCAGGCTGCCCTGGGTAGCCTCAATGTGTTTGATGGGATCCTGCCACCCTACAACAAGAAGAGCAAATGGCAGCTCCTGCTGACCTCAAGGTTGTGCATCTGATACCTACACAGATTCTGCCTACGTAGTATGCCTGGCTCATGAGGCTGGCAGTCACAGACATGATGGAGGAGAAGAGGAAGGAGAAGGCCAGGATCCATTACCACAAGGAAACACAGCTCAGGAGGCTGCAGAAACAGGCTGAAAAGAACGTGAAGAAGAAAACTGACAGATACACAGAGGTCCTCAAGACCATGGATTCCTGGTCTGAGTCCAGTAAAACTGACTGTTGATTCTTCAAAAAAAAAGGTGGACAAGGAGACATGAACTTGGGGCAGTGGGTGAGGGCCAAGGGCAATCCGAGATCATGATCTGTTTCCTGAAATCCCAGATACTACATATTTAAACTTTTTTTATTATTTACTAATTTGAGAGAAAGAAACTTCAATTTATTGTTCCACTTATTTACAAGGTCTGCCCAAAATGTGCCTGGCCACGTAATATGAAAAATAGAGACATTTACTGAAGAAGATACAAGACACAAGAAACTTCGTACATAGGACAATGATGCTTTAGTCCTCTTCAAAGCAGGCACCTTGGGACCTCACACAGTTCTCCCAGCATCTCCTCCACTGTTCAAAACACTGCAAAATCCTTTGTTGGAATCGCCATCAGCTGCCCTGTTGTATTTTCCTGAATCTCATTGATGGTCAGAAGTCTCTTCCCTTTCAGAGGTGATTTTAGTTTTGGGAAAAGTCAGAAGTCACAGGGCACCAAATCTGGGCTGTAGGGGGGCTGAGTCACATGGGTGATTTGACGTTTCACCAACAATCTCTGCACCAAATATGATGTGTGAGTGGGTGCATTGTTGTGATGAAGCTGCCAAAATCACCAGTTGCCTATAGCTGAGGCCGTTTTCATCATATTGCATCACTCAACCAATGAAGAGCATTGAGGCAGTACTCCTTATTAATTGTTTGGCCAGGAGGGGCATGCTTGTGATAGACAATACCTTCCCAATCAAAAAATTAGAGTTAACATGGTCCTGATCTTGCTGTGACTTTGCCTCGCCTTCTTCAGGCACGGAGAACCATGCGACTTCCACTGGGATAACTGGGCCTTCATTTCCAGATCACAGCCATAGACCCGCCATTCATCTCTGGTTTTGACCTATTTGAGGAAACCTGGTTCATTGGTAACGGTCTGAATCAAGTCATTAGCAACTGCAACAAAATATTCCTTCTACTCTGGTTGCGGAAGCCATGGAACGAATTTTGCCATAACATGTTTCATGCCTAGATCCTTCGTCAAAATGTCAGAAACAGTAGTTTTTGGAATCCCCAGATCAGCTTCTAGTTCTCACGCTGTCAGTCACCAACCTTTGTGGACTGCAGCCCGTACACATTCAGTATTCTCAGTGTTCTTCTTGTTGCAGACCTTCCAGAATGTGGATCACTTTCAACAGATTCTCAACCAGCTTTGAAGCTTTTGTGCCACATTTTTATTTGCGCCACACTCATCGAATCATCCCTGAAAGCCTTCTGAATCATCTGAATAGTTTCCGTGGAGGAATGTTCAAGCTTAATGCAAAATTTGATGCAGATTTGTTGCTCTACTCCCTCAGTCATTTTGAGTGCGATGGCCACACAGTACACATGCTCATTCACTGGTGTCCACTGTCCCCACTGACTAGTACAGCAAAGTCGTCCTTGTTCACACATGCACGTTCCAGTCCACTCTCCTTGGCTGCCCAGTTACATCAACATCGCGCAAACTGTTCTCATTATATTAACAATGGCTGGACTTTTTCCAGGTTGATTCTTGTATGCGCCCTGACCAGGGATTGAACCTACAACCTCGGTGGGACAATGCTCTAACCAACTGAGCTACCTGGCCAGGGTCCAGAAACTAAGTATTTTTATAAACACTGGCTCTGATAATAGAGTGGGCAACAAAATGTTTACATAAATCATAATACCAGAGGGAGTCTGGTAAGTTTCAGAGGGGCTTCAAAGTACCATTGAAATCTGGTTTAAAAGCCACTGAGTTATGGACTAGTGGTGCCCACGTATCCACCTTCAGAACAGGGAAAGCGCCAAGTTATGAAAGCAGCCTAAACGTTCTAGTCAGGTACTGGTAAATTGTGAGAACCACAGAATCTCAGGGCTAGAAAGGCTCTAAAACACCCCTGAGCCACCCACTGTCTGATGCCTGAATTCCACCTACAGGGCCCCCAAAACAGTTATCCTGGCTTTGCCTAAAGACCTCCACAGATTTGTCAAAAAGGTGGACCATTTATTCCATCTTTGATAGCCTTGGAACATCAAACCCCTCCTTCAGCTTGGCTCCCACCCCCTGGTCTGCATCTCTGACATTAAGGCCACCCAGGCAGGGTGACCCTTGCATGGGGCAGGCCTTGGCTTGTTGACAGTAGCTGCTATGTGCCCTGTACCAGGTCTTCTCTCCCTCAGGCTACACGAATGTCCTCATTCCCTAAAAGGTTATCCAGGGTCATGATCTTGAGTCTCTTCTCTGGTCATTCTCAGAAGTCACTATGATTCCTTGGGGGAACCTTAGAGAGTGACAGTCATAATGTTCAGAGTACTTATCTGAACACTGCAGGGACCAGAAACCACCCCTGGTCTATTAATAGGCAGCCGCGGCACACACTGATGCAGATAGCGCTGACCAGGCACTAAAACCACAAGGTTAACCGTACCCAAGTTTTACTAAACCACTTCTTCCCCGATCTTGTATCAGTGAAATGGTGTGCTCGACCCTTCACAAGAGAGCTCTCTTTTCTGGGATGACCCCTACTCAAGAACAATTATATTTGCAGCTGATCAGGTAGTCAGCAGTGTGCAAGACAATGAGTAGAGAATATGGAGTGCAGCAAAGGAATAAAGGGAAGAGTTCACAGGAGACAAAAAAGAGGCAGGCTGTCTAAAAACCTTATCCAAGAGCACTGGGAAGGGCCTTGGAATTGAAAGCAACTTGGGGATGTCTGCAAGGCCAGCCATATCAGGAGGAGAACAGAGGCTACTGGACACACCCTGCTCCAACAAAGCAGATGTGCCAATGCTGATGAACTGACTCAGAGCGCTGAGGGCAGATGCAGCAGGGACAGGAAGTGATGGAGCTGAGGGCAGATGCAGCAGGGACAGGAAGTGATCGAGCTGAGGGCAGATGCAGCAGGGACAGGAAGTGATCAGCAAGTCCCCTGAGACACAAGGGTCTGCCTAGGCCAAGCTGTGCATTTATTAGGTACACTCTTTTCATTTACTTGTTTATACCTGTCTATGCCACCAAAACTTTGAGGCACTTAGGATAGACAGATTAAATCAGAAGCATGTGAATAAAAATCAGGATCAGAAAAGGCACTTTGTGGATACTCTCTAACTCAAACTTGGACGACTATCCAACTACATAGATGCCATTATCTGTATTTCACAGCTAAGAGCACTGGGTCTCAAAACAATTAAGTAAATTGCCCAAGGTCTCATTTTTACTAAGAGACATTTACACTTGAATCTAGGTCAGAAACTTAAGCTCTCTTCTTTCTGTTATCACACCGCCCACATCTTCTGGCTTCTTCCCTGTGGGCACTCCCTAGCCAGGCAGACAGCAGAGTCACCCGGAGCTCAGACTCTGAAATCACACTGCTGGGTCCAAGCCCTGACTCCTCACCAGGTATGGTAACCTTGGACAGGTGATAATATCCTGTCCCTCCACTTCCTTAGCTGTGAGCTGAGATCAATAATAGTACCTACATCCCCAGGACTGGTCAGAGGGTTAAATGACTTTATATTACTAGAGCACTTTTAGAACAGTTACACAGTACACACTAAAGAAGATTAACTAACTAGATGTGAACTTGGGCAAGCAGTTTAACCTCCTGGGCCATCATCTGTAAAATGGGGAGAATCCGGAGAAATCTCCCAGTCATGACAACTACTGAGTGAGATAATACGTGTAAAGCACCTATATATGCTTGGTTATCATTAGTACCATGCCACCTTACTTAAAATAATCTCTTCTTCATCCAGGGCTGAACATTATTGGATAATTTAACCACTCAAATAATCAGTGAAATTAGCATCTAATAGGTCAATTGATTAAGAAAAATAAATGTAAATTTAAGAAAAATCATGAAATACAATGTGAAATCATTAAAAAGCAAAATGAAACACAGGAATGACAGGTGACACTAAAAGAAATTCTTCCCACTCTGTTTGAAGAACACGCGCATGGAGAGCATCATGGCACATTAACTGCAGGGCAGGTGTTTGAGAGTGTGTTGAAAGGAACTGCCCCCCCCGCCCCCACAACTTCAGTAAAGGGGAAGAACACTGTGAGTTAGGTGGCTACGTTGGTTGGGTTTTTTTAGGGTGGATTGTCTCTGATTCTGGGTTTAGAGTGCTAAAACTAAGTATTTCCCCTCTGTTTATAACTTTCCTGAACATTTATCTACAATACTTTAGAGATGATATTACTGTTTAAATGTATGCTCGGAAACATTTTAATTTAAACCACACCAATGGAATATCTAACCTTTACGCGGTCAGGGTCCACATAATGCATTTTTTTCATATCACATTCTTCAGTAGTATAATTTAACTTGAGGATATAAAGGATCCACACTCCAAACACAAGCAATATACACCTAGAAAAAAAATCAGTTAGGTAGAATGATGCAATCACGTGATAACCAGGAGCAATTGTGAAATAAGTGAAAACCTAACGCAAATCGAGTTTGCCTGTCATGCAGCACACAAGTACTACCTTTAAAGTTGACCTCAGTGGTCAGCTGAAGGCACAACTTACTTCCTGAGAAGATAAATTAGTCATTTATGATCACCTTTGTTCCAAAAAACAATTTAAAAACCTTCTCCCACAAAGGCACCCGAATAAAATCTGAATCAAAATGCAGCCTACTGGACTTAAAAAAAACAAGTAATAGCTTTTGAACTATACAATCTCAGCTTCAAATTTTTCCTGCTTTAAGATACTGTCAATCCTTCAAATACTGTATGATGCCACTTACACGAAGCACGCAGAGGAGTCAGAATCACAGATGCAGAAGTAGACTGGTGGTTGCCAGGGCCGGGGGGAGAGGGAGTGGGAGTGGGAGTTACTGTTTAATGGGTGCAGACCTTCCGTTTTACAACATGAAGAGAGTTCTGCAGATGAGTGGTGTGATGGTTGTGCAACAATGTGAAAGTACTTAACATCACCAAATCGTTCACTTAGACATGGTTAAGAGATGTTCCAGCCAAGATGGAAGCGTGCGTAGGTAGAAACCCTTTGCCACCTCGTACAACCAAAAGGAGGATAACAACCCATCTAAAATCAATAAACAACCAAAAGCACCAGAAAATCAAACTGCATGAAACTCTGACAACCAAGCAATTAAAGAAAAAATCAACCAGAACAATCAGACCGGTAGGGTGGCAGACCTCGCAGGCCAACTCAAAAACCACTGCAAGGTGGTAGACCGCGAGGGCGGGGCTGACTTAAGGAGAAACTGAGACTCAGAGGTGGCTGAGGGCTACGGCAGTTGCCGCAGTGGGAGAAACTCCCAGTCTCACAGGAGAGAGTCCGTTGGAAAGTGCACTGGAGACATGCAGGCGGGGCACTGTTCCCTCTCCGCCCCGCCCCCCCAGGCAGCACTGCAGCAGCGCAGCAAGGAGGGCTGCCACACCCTGGTGTGCACCTAACGCCCCGCCCCCTTACAACTTAACAGATGTGCCAACATAAAGAAATATGGCCCAAATGAAAGAACAGAGCAAAACATCAGAAAGAGAACTAAGTGATGAGGAGATAGCCAACCTATCTGATGGAGAATTTAAAGCCCTGGTAATCAAAAATGCTCACAGAACTGATTGAGCTTAGTCAAAAAATGAAAAAACAAATGAAGGATACCCAAAGTGAAATAAAGCAAAATATTCGGGGAACCAACAGTGACAGGAAGGAAACCAGGAATCAAAGCAATGATTTGGAACAAAAGGAAAAAATAAACATCCATCCAGAACAAAATGAAGAAACAAGAATCCAAAAAGTGAAGAGAGTCTTACAAACCTCTGGGACAACCTGAAATGTTCCAATATCCAAATTATAGGGGTGCCACAAGGATAAGAACAACAGCAAGAAATTGAAAACTTATTTGATTAAATAATGAAGGAAAACTTTCCCACTCTGGTGAAGAAAATAGACTTCCAGGAAGTCCAGGAAGCCCAGAGAGTCCCAAAGAAGTTGGACCCAAAGAGGAACACACCAAGCAAGGCACATCATCATTAAGTTACCCAAGATGAAATATAAAGAGAATCCTAAAAGAAGCACGAGGAAAGGAGAGAGTTACCTACAAAGGAGTTCCCAGAAGGATATCAGCTGATTTCTCAAAAGAAACCTTGCAGGCAAGAAAGAGCTGGAAAGAAGTATTTGAACTCATGAAAGGCAAGGACCTACATCCAAGATGACTCTATCCAGCAAAGCTATCATTGAGAATGGAAGGGCAGATACAGTGCTTCCCAGATAAAGTCAAGTGAAAGGAGTTCATCATCACCAAGCCCTTATTATATGAAATGTTGAAGGGCCTTCTCTAAAAAAAGATCAGAAATATGAATAGTAAAGTGACAACAAACTCACAACTATTAACAAACAAACCTAAAAGGAAAGAAAAACAATGAAAACAAAAACTAAGCAAACAACCAGAACAGGAAGAGAATCAGAGAAATGGAGATCACATGGATGGATTTCAGTGGGGAGGGGGAAGGGAGGAATAGGGGGGAAAAGGTACAGGGAAGAAGGAGCATAATTGGTAGGCATAAAATAGACGGGGAGAGAGAAAAAATGGCATATGAAACAGAGGACTCAAAGAACTTATATGTACAACCCATGGACATGAACTAAGGGGGGGAATGCTGGAGGGTTGGGGGGGCAGGGCAGAGGGGGGATAAAGAGGGAAAAATTGGGAAAACTGTAATAGCATAATCAATAAAAAATACTTACAAAAAATAAAAATTGAGATAATTGCAAAAAAAAAGGTTAAGGTGGTAAATTGTATATTATGTGTATTTTATTTACCACAATAAAAAAATGGGGGAAAAAGACTAAGTCCTTAAACAATCTCTTCATTATTTCTCTAAGAATTCTACCCAGAAATGAGGCTGACTGCAGGGAGACAGTGCTACCAGTCACCCTTAAGACCATTTAAAAAATTGCCTTTAAACATCTGATACAATCACACTATTATATACTTTAAAACACATGTGGGCACACACATACACAGCATTTGGAGAGAAGAACTGGGCCTAGTTATGGTCCTAGAAATCTCATTTTTAATAAGCTCCCCAAGTGATCCTGACAAACTGAAAGTTAAAAAAGATTAAACCAATGTTTAAGAACCACTGCTTTAAATAATTTGTGTTTGAAAAGTTAAGGAATAACTTAAGGGAAAAAATAACTTATTTTTTAAATAAAAGGTGGTTTTAAAAATACAGCATCTAGCCCTCACTGGTGTGGCTCAGTGGATTGAGTGCCGGCCTGCGACCAAAAGGTCTCTGGTTGGATTTCCAGTCAGGGCGCATGCCTGGGTTGCAGGCCTGGTCCCCAGTAGGGGGCGTATGAGAGGCAACCACACATTGATGTTTCTCTCTGTCTCTTTCTCCCTCCCTTATCTGCTCTCTAGAAACAAATAAATAAAATTTAAATAAATAAGTAAATAACATAAAAATACAACATCTAGCATAGTACACTGTACACAATAGATGCTAAATATTTTTTCCTTCTTGCATTTTTAAAACATTTTATTTTATTGATTATGCTATTATAGTTGTCCCAATTTTTCCCCTTTGCCCCCTCCACCCAACACCTACCACTCCTTCAGGCAATTCCCATACCATTGTTCTTGTCTAGGGATCATGGGTGTAAGTTCTTTGGCTACTCCATTTCCTACACTATACTTTACATCCCCATGGCTATTCTGTAACTACCTATTTGTACTTCTTAATCCCCTCACCTCTTCACCCATTCCCTGACACCTCTCCCATCTGGCAACCATCCATCGAAACCTTCTCCATATCCATGATTCTGTCTCTGCTCTTGTTTGCTTAGCTTGGTTTTCAGACTCAATTGTTGATAGATATGTATTTATTGCCATTTTAATATTCATAGTTTTGATCTTCTTTTTCTTAAATAATCCCTTTAACATTTCATACAATAACGGTTTGGTGATGATGAACTCCTTTAGTTTTTTGTCTGGGAATCTCTTTATCTGCCCTTTGATTCTAAATGATGGCTTTGTTGGGTAGAGCAATCTTGGCTGTAGGTCCCTGCTTTTCATGATTTTGAATATTTCTTGCCAATCCTTTCTAGCCTGCGAAGTTTCTTTTGGGAAATCAGCTGGCAGTCCTATGGGAACTCACCTGTAGGTAACTAAATTCTTTTCTCTTGCTTTTAAGATTCTCTTTATCTTTAACCTTTGGCATTTTAATTATGATGTCTCTTGGAGTGGGCCTCTTAGCATCCATCTTGTTTGGGACTCTCTGTGCTTCCTGGGTTTGCATGTCTATTTCCTTCACCAAATTAGGGAAATTTTATTTCATTATTTTTTCAAATATATTTTCAATTTCTTGCTCCATCTCTTCTCTTTCTGGCACCCTTATGATGCTACTGTTGGAATGCCTGAAGTTGTCCCAGAGTCTGCTTACACTATCCTTATTTTTTTTTTAATTCTTTTTCTTCTTGTTCTTTTGATTGGTTGTTTTTTCCTTCCTTATGTTCCTAATCATTGTTTTGATTCTCGGCTTCATCCACTCTACTGTTGTTTCCCTGTAAATTGTTCTTTATTTCAATTACTGAATCCTTTGTTTCTGACTGGATCTTTTTTATGCTGCTGAGGTCCACGCTAAGTTCCTTGAGCATCCTAATAACCAGTGTTTTGAACTCTGCATCTCATAGATTGCTTATCTCCCTTTTGTTTAGTTCTTTTCCTGGAGTTTTGTTCTGTTCTTTCATTTGGACCATGTTTTTTGTCTCCTCATTTTGGCAGCCCCCCTGTGTTTGTTTCTTTGTATTAGGTAGATATTCTGTGACTCCCTGTCTTGGTAGCATGGCCTAATGTAGTAGGTGTCCTGTAGGGTCCAGTGGCACAGCCTCCCCTATCACCCAAGCTGGGTACTTGAGGTGTACCCTTTATGAAGGCTGAGTATTCCCTCCTCTTGTAGTTGAGCCTTGATTGCTGTTAACAGGTCAATGGGAGGGATTTACCCGGGCCAGTCAGCTGCAAGGACTGTGCGTGACCACTGACCTCAGGCTTCTGTCCTCCATGGAGGATCAGCTGTACAGGGTTGGTGGTGTTCTGATGTGGTCTGCAGCTGTCCACTGGGTGTGCTGGCCATGAGGTTTCCTGGGTGGTGCAGGCCAAGGTCAGCCCCAACCTGTGTTTTGCCCAGGGCCACCCTGCCTAGGCTATAAAGCAATCTGAGAGGGCTGCTACTTGTGCTGGGCTTGGAGATTTCCAGGTGAAGCCGATCTGTGAATCTAGGCTAGCTGTTTTAGTTGCTGGGTCTGAGGCCACTTAGCAAGAGGCACTGGGGCTAGGGGCTCACTAAGGCTGGCTATTGCTTGTTTGAGAGGGTTTAGGGTGTTATTAGGCATAAGCCAAAACCAGCCATTCATATTGAAAAGTCTCTGTTATCAGCTTGAGAGGGCCCCTAAGTTGGGTGGGAAGTCTCACAGGATCTCCAAGCAGGGCGGGGGCTGGGGTGGGAAACAACCATGTTAGCCAGTTTGATGGAGTCTCAGATGTGGTACCCACCTGTCTCTATGGCTCTGTTGGGGGAGGTTTCAGGAAAGTGACAATGGGCTCTGCCCTCCTCTGTCCTCCTCTGTCTAGGAGAAAGCTGTCCCCCAGCTCTCATCTTGACGTCAGACACTTCAGTTCCTCCCTATACGCCACTGGTACTTTTCCAGCAGCTGCCACTGGTGCCTTTCAAGCTGCTACCCTGGTGCTGGAGCTCAGAGGGAGTGAGTCTGAGTAGCTTAATCTGTATGTAGGTTCTTTAAGAGGACCTGCTTGAGACTCCAGAAGTTTCTTCCACCAACCAAATCCCCACTGGTTTTTGCTGCCAGAAATTATGGGGACTTATCTCCCTGTCACTGGAACCCTAGGGTGGAGAGCCTGGTGTAGGGCGCTCCCAAGATATCCCTCCCAAATTTTTATCTACCACACGTGGTTGTGGGACCAGCCTGTTCGACATTTCTGCCCCTCTTACCAGTCTGGATGGATGTGGTTTCTTTAATTCTATAGTTGTCAGATTTTCATTCCACTCAATTTCTGATGGTTCTGAGTGATGGTTGTTCTATATTTTAATTGTAATTTGATGTGGGTGTGTGAGGAGGCGGCTGTGTTCACGTATCTTGACTGGTAGTTTTCTAAATATTTCTTAATATTTGAGGATGCTGGTGCAAGAAAGTATCGCTAGGAAGTTATTTTCAACACTTTTTAATTCTCATTTTAACAACCTCCCCATGTGAACCTGGACAACCACCTTAATTTTTCTCTGGGATCAAGCCCAATGTTAAGTGAATAGGATGCTACCGTTTGTGTAAAAAAGCAGCGGGACAGAGTGGGACTGGAGGGAGGAATGGATACACACACACAGTATTTCTTATATATATAAGACTGGAAATATTGGTTATCTGTAACTGGGAAGAGGAAATGTGTGGAGCAGAGATAAGGTGATTTATTGAGTACTTTTAATATCTACTGAATTTTGAATCTAGTGAATATATTATTATTTATTCCTCTCTTCAGCCCCCAGAAAAAGTATTACATTCAGTGCATGTAATAATTCCCCTATTTTGATTTGGTTTTGGAAAAAAAACAAAGGAAAAAATGGTATTGAAACAGGCCCAGTGTGTATGTACAGCACTGATCCCACCCCGGTCACGAGTCTGTCTCGTCCACACTGTAAGACGCGTGGGGCGCGGGTGTTTCTGTTTGTGGCCACGTGGCCAGTACCCAACACAGTGCCAGGCATGCGCAGGCCTCAGTGCACACTGGCTGAGGACTAAGAGGGGATGCAAAATGATGTGTTTATGAACGTACATTTCCTTTTCACACCATTTTTAATCTACACCTCCTACATTAGTAAAGAGAGAAGGGAAACCAGATTTCAGGGTTACATTTCTGTATACAGTCATGAAAAGGGGTAATTTTCAATATGGTTCAGCTGGTACCAAACAAAACCGACAAGTTCCTCCTTTAACAGTTCTACTGCTTATTAGCATATACAGGTGACCTGGCTGAGACACCTGCCATTCTTTTTAGTATTCAATATTTAATGTGATTCAAATGCCTTTAGGGGCCTTTAATTAATCATATTTTAGATTAACTGAAAATAGCTAAGGGAAAAAGCCCTCTTTTGTTAAATAACGGCAGGAAGAGCTGTGCACCGTTAGAACTGCCCTCCTGGGTCTCCAAGCTCAGGTACAGAGCCCAAGGGGCCCCCTGGCTGGGCACTGTACTCCTACCAGGTACAGTCTGATGCATAAACTCAGGTCATCTGCTCATTGAATCTCCCATTGATGTGCCTTTAAATGACCCTTTGACCAAGTGTGACCAAGTACGAGAGCCATTGTTAGGGCTCTCACTGTATTCTGTTCTTAATTCTACACAGTTGACTCAAATCAGGGGTATCTTATGGCCCAAGGGCTTGTACTTACTTGAAAATGTCTTTTAACAACAAGCTGGGTCTTCTCATCTTGTTTTGAGCTCGGGTGTACCATTGCAGGGAGGGTTTTGAGCAATCGCTTCTCAGTTTCACGCAGTGAGACTCACTTGGCATTGCTGTGAAGAGAGGGGACAAGGACAGGGGGAGGAAAAGGGACGAGTTAGGTGGATGATGGCTTTAAAGAACCTTCACGTGGTGCATCCATACCAAGGAATACTACTCAATAATAAAAAGGAACGAACTATTGATATAAGCAACAACTAGAGGAACCTAGAAAGAATTATGCTGAGCCGAAGACTAAAAGGTTACATATTGTATGACTGCATATATAGAACATTCTTGAAGCGACAAGATTATAGAAATGGAGAACAGACTAGCAGTTGTTGGGAGTTACATCGGGGTGGTGGGTGTGTCTATAAAAAGGCACCATGAAGGATCTTTGTGATGATGCACATGTTCTGTGACTTGCCTGCGTGCACGTCAACACCCCACTGTGATACTATATCCCCACCGTGATACTATATCCCCACGGTGATTCTATACTATGGTTTTGCGAGATGCTACCATTGGGGGGACCCGAGTAAAGGTCACACAGGATCTCACTGTATTCTTTCTTACCATTGCATGTGAATTTACTATTACCCCAAGGTAAAAAGTCTAATTTATTAAAGAGCCTTTACCTTTTGGAGATACGTATGGAAATATTTACAGATAAAAGGGCAGAAATGAGATCTTCAGAAACATCAGTGAGGGGATAAGCATGGGGCAGGGGAGCACACGAGACAGGACAGCTGTACGCTGACAGCTGGCGAGGCTGAGGGATGGTGCGGGCTCGTCCAGTTCTCATCCTCTTACACCTTTGTATGGAGTTCTCCATAATGAAACAGTTTAGAAACAGAGTGTAATGAGAGCAATGTGACACTAAGAAAAGAAGAAAATTTGGCAATTTTAAAAGAAGTTTTTCTTTAAAAAGTTTATGTGTTCTCGGGTATGCTTGTGTATTTATTCTTTTGAGTTAATTTTATTCACAAATATTCAATTTCTAAACAATATTCCCCAAGGTACGGCAGTAAAAACTGACACAAAGAAGCACTGTTGGAAACCTGGATGCGCCTCCGCACATGATGTACCCGCAGTCTGCGACCAGTGGGGATCCCTCCAACGCCTGCCTGGTCAACCACTCTTCATCCTTAAATGCTCTCCTTCTCTGTGAGGGCCATTTCTCAATGCCATAGCTGTCGCTGGGTACTTCACTACCTGTTCACCACGATTAACTGAAATTTTCTGTTAACGTCTGAGGTCTCCTCTACCTTTTCCCAAGCACCTGGAAGACTGAGCTGCAGGGCCAGAACTTTATCGTCTTTGTAACTCCATCATCTAGGACAGGGCTTGGCACATGCAGGCCCTTACATGTGACATTGAATGGAACGTGCATTACTTGGCTTCGGCCTGTCATCAGATAAGATACCCCCCCACCCACATACACACGCAAACTGTATTTTCTCAATTACATTTCAGACTAAGACTGAAGTTGATTGTTAACAGAAATTATAATAGCAAAGAATAAAACATACACTCTATTAAAACATCGAAAATGTCCAACAACAGGGAATTTGTTAGTAAATTATGGAGCGAACCACACGGAATACGCTGTAGCCCTTAAAGCCTTGCTACGCGCGCAAGCGCCTCAGGAATCACAACTCTGAGCCCCTCCCCACTCGGCCCGCCAGGGCAGTGCCTCCACCTCACCGCTTCTCTAACCGTCTGTATGCAGGAAAGACCTGGCATTCAAAAACGATATATGTCTACTCACACATAAAAATGTAACAGATTCTTCTTAAATGCCTGCCTGCCCCATGAAGACATTCTTCTTACCGAGGCCCCAAGGAAGAGAGATAAGGGCAAGACCTGGGCTTTCAGGCCATTTGTAGAACTGGCACTAATGTTCTCAAAATGAAGGATTAACCATTGAAAACAAGAATAGACAGACACCACAAAGTAGTACATGATGGACTGCCAAATTAACTGTACACAGTTACTAGTGCAAGGGTGAGGATGGTGTTAATATTTTGGCAAAGGAATGAGCCCACACATGATCTCACTAAGTCTTAAAAACTACTGTATTTTTCGGACTATAAGATGCACAGGACCATAAAACGTACCTAGGTTTTAGAGGAGGAAAATAGGAAAAAAACCCCTGCTCCACCCCCCCACACACCCCATGAGCCAGGTAAGCTACATTTGGACTATAAGACACACCCCCATTTTCCTCCCAAATGGGGGGGGAGGGGTGTGTCTTATAGTACAAAAAATACAGCACTTCATTCTCTTTCTAGCTGCGTTTAACCTGTCAAAGGCCACATGTGACTAACCAAGGAGCTGAGAATCGCAGGCCACACCCATCCACCTCTAAGTCCATGCCCTTCCATCTGCAGGTGCTTAGAAAAGGCAGGTCTTAGAACAGGTGGGTATACACATGTGGGACTGGTCTTCTGTTTATGTCTCTTGCTTTGTTTTTAATAATGAAGGCACGCCAAGGCACACGTTATTATAAACAAAAATCCGAAGTTGAGAAAACAGTGAATAAACCAACGTGGCTGGAGTGGACCGTCTGGGAACGTGAACAAGATGTTACTCTGGAAGCCGAAAGAGCAAGTCTTTCAAGGTGGGAGGTTTCTGAGAGCAGGACTGTACAGCAGGAGAGGAGGAAGACTGGTCTACCGCCTGCAAGGCTGCCTGGGGGCAACAAGGCAGGATACTGGATGTGTGACACTGTCCAGGCGGAAGGGGAGCCTGAGGCCTGTCCTGGTGAGGATGAAAAGCAAAGGACAAGGACAGAGATGTGCTGGCAAATGGCAACAGGAAGAATGGTGATGAAAAGAAGCACGAAAAGTTAAATCTGGGCCTTGGTTATGGAAAGAAATAGGAACGGAAGTCAATTTTTGTAGTTAGTCGTGATGACGGGATGAATTTGAGAAGATAAATAACTACACAGATGTCCAGGAAGCGGCTGGAAATGTGGCCTGGGGCTCCACAGATGGCCCATCCCACTGGCCAGCCTTTCTCAGCTGGCCCAATGGAGTTAAGCCCTAAGGCATCCACAGTATGGAACAAATTCACTTCTCTCCTGTAAACCCAGACTGGTAGGTTCCATACCACGCACGGGAAAGGTGAGAAAAGTCACTCAAATCATGTTTGGGGTTCTGTGTTTTAGATGAAGAATTCTACTTGATAAAGGCGAAGAGAGGGCAGAGTGCCCGTCCTCAGGGCGAAGACAGCCTTGTAGTGCACAGAGATTAAACCTGTCACAATGGCAGGGAGAATGCACGACAGCCACCGCACGGCAGCGGGAGCTGCTAGAGGGGCCGAGTGAGGAGGGAAGACACAGAAAAGGCATTCCTGTGGGCAGAAAGAATGGAATGAGCAAAGCACAAATGGCTGGTTAGTCTGGGGGAACAGCAAGTGACTGGGGATAGCTGAGAAAGTATGGCACAGGGCGGGGATGGGGGGGTGCATGCAGGAGGTAAGGGCAATATTGTGGTCCTATTGGACACCCCAGGCTGGTGCTGTATCTCGGCTGTGAGTGTTGGCTGCTAACAGAACACAGCTGTCCCTTTCTCTGCAGGCTTGCCCTCTGTCCCCAGCCAATGACTGGCTGACTGACAGGGGTACCTCTTGTCTCCAGGTGGGATCACCCTGGGAGAGCATATCAAGCTCCAAAGCTTCCTGAGGACTCAGCTGAGACCACAGCTTTGCTCAGCTGCTTCTCCTGCTTCACTTCCCTCGAGGCCTCACTCTTTTTTGTCCTGGCAGCTCCCTCAATAAACCAGAAGCCCTTGAATTCCCATTTCAGGCTCTGCTTCTAGAGAACATGACCTAAGACAGCCATCACGTGGGCAAGGTCAACATATGGGAAAATCACAGAAGGTCATGGACAATCACAAGAAGCCCTTGAGGATTTTATTCATGAGGGATCATGAAACATGTGGAAGGAAATCACTGGGGAAGCAGCAGGGACAGCAAGGGAGGGGGAGGCGAGTCTGGGATGGCAGGCTGCTGAGGAGCTACCATCACACTCTCACGGCCCAGGCTGCCTATCTCCGCACAGATGGCGGAGGCCGGGTGAGAGCAACGGCTCCCAACCACAGAAATGACAGGGCTGGAGACAGATCAGGTGTGGTGAGCAGGCAGGAGGGAAGATAAGTGACAGGAGGACGGTGCAGCCCTTTGTAGAGAGAGGTCACAGGAGGAGGGAAATCTGTTGAGACGGTAAGGCCCCGCCTTCCAGAAACCCGAAGTGCAGGGAAATGATAGCGGGAATGTAACTACGACAGTGTGGGAAGGGCTGAGAGGGAACGGAGACGGCTCAGAGGTGTGGCGTCTGATCCTGGCACAGACACGCAGCGTGGTCAGAAAGCTGACTCCCTAGGCTGTCTTGCCAAAGCCCATCCACGGGCACCGGTGCATGCGAGCGTCCTTCTAAACTTTCTTCTGCCCTCACCCAACAGGGAGAGGGGTCTGGGGCTGGGGAGGCAACGGTTTAGTTATAAATGCTCAAAAGTATACCAGTCCAGGTGAGACAGGATAGTGAGAAGCTGGGAAAATTCCTTGGCAAGTGAAATAGGGAAATGGAGACAGACAGCTGACCACAGTGGCAGAGCAATTTACAGCCAGGTGCAGATGGTCACCAGGACCTGGCAGGGGGCAAAACTGGGAAAACAAGGACCTGGCCCCCAGGGTAACCTTTCTTCCCTGGAGGTAGCACCTAGGCCTCACTTGGATTTCAGCTCCAGGTCCAGAAAAGCAGCAACACCAGGTAGGCTACACCAGAGACAACTGCAATGACTAACGACCCCTTGCCCTGTCACTGACCAACCAGAGGAGACCATGACCCTGAAAGGGCACGCCCGGAGAACTGATGAATATTCCACTGAAACCTTCCCTAAGACTCCCAGCCTGCAAAAAAGGGAAAAAAGCCTAAAGGCAAAGGACGCAGCATGCACCCGCAGGCTCTCCATCTGGGGAGCAGTCTGCACTATTCCCTTCTTCTCCCCCACTTCTTTCCCCACAGGCATGTGTTTCCTAAACTCTAAGGCAGTGGGCAGCTGGCAGCTTGTCTCAGGCTGACCCCTGAACCTGCCACCAAGGCCCCCTCTTCTCTGACTTCCCAGTGAGCTAAGGCAGCCCAGCCTAGGCTCTCCTGTTGCTTCCTCTTTACTAAGCCCTTCCTTGTTTTACCCTCCCCAGTTTTAATACACGTATCCTCGCAGTCATCTGGGTGCATGTTGTGAAATCTTCCCTGCATGAAGTCAAGAACCCGCGCACTACAGCTGGCCCGAGGCAGACCCGCTCAGGCCCCGGCCCCTGTCCCGGAACGCAGGGTTTTATCTGTTGTCGTGGGGTGACGTTACTTCTCTCTTACCGATTGCAGAAGTCGATCTGCTCCCAAGCAGACTGCCATCCTTGTATGGTCTAGGTAGGCAATTTCAAACTAGTTTTAGCTTTGGAACTCGTTTTTGTTTTTTTGTTTTTTAATCTGAAAGCAGATTTAGAATCCTAAAATACAACACAGGTAAGAAGCATTCAACTGCTCTCCTGCAGGGTTTCCCTACCTCGCACCATTGACATTTGGGCTGGGTAATGCTTTGTTGCAGGGGGCTGTCTTGTGCATACAGGTCATTTTGCAGCGTCCCTGGCCTCCATCCACTAGACGCCACTAGTATCTCTGGTCCTCCCCGTCTTCCAGTTGTGACAACCAAAAATGTCTCCAGATATTGACAAATGTCCTCTGGGGGGGGGGACAAAATCACCTCAACTTTACCCACTGGGATGACGTCACTATATATAATAAAATTCCAACATTGCTGTATCTTTAAAGTGTTGAAGGTGTAAAAAATAACATAAACAGAGCCACTTTCAAATTTTCAAACAGAATCAGAGCTGCCATCCTAGAGGAACTGCCTTAACACGTATTACTCCTCAAACCCTGGGATGTTAAAACAGCACAAAATAACCTTCAAGCTGGGCGTAAAGCAGCTCAGTACCGTACTTTGCCATGTATAATGCGCACCCACGTTTTTGGCCCAAACGTTCAGGAAAAAAAATCTTTTGTTTTAATTTTTTAACTTATTTACTTACATTTAGATACTTGTTTTTTGTATTATGAAGGAATTTTAGCATTTATTTTTGAACATACTATGGTTCAAGAAAATTTATATAACAAATAATTACAAAACACAAGAACATACACAAGGTACAAGAAATGCTGTGTACTGGTAACAAATTAGTACTACCCATGTATAATGCACATCCCTATTTTTCCCTCAAAGATTTGGGCAAAAATGTGTGCATATACACAGCAAAATACGGTATTCCAAACAACTCTTTGTTCTGACTCCTGGGACTGAAAACTAAAGACATTCTTTAGAATTAGCATCACATCACCTCTAGGCCTTCTGGCTCAGATCAGATGCTAGCTGATCTATACCTATCCTTCTATTCTGTAATTACTCCCTTTCTCATAAATACCTCCTGCCTTCACCTAAATCAAAACACTGGGTTTCTGCCCGAATCAGCACTTCCTGGGTAGCTATCCTTTTGGATATCAAATAAACGCTGTTGCCTCTTGCTTTTGGCCTTTTATTTATAGATTAGCAAAGGTAATTAAACTTAATGCAGCCCTCGCCAGGGTGGCTCAGTTGGTTGGAGCGTCATCCCGTCTCATAACCAGAGGGTTATGGGTTCAATCTCTGGTCTAGGCGCATATGGGAGGCAGCCAATTGATGCTTCTCTCTAGCGTCAATGATTCTCTTTCCCTTCCTCTCCCTGTAAAAGCAACGGAAGAATGTCCTCAGGTGAGGACAAAAAAACCAACAAAAACTCAACGCAAAAACTGAAAACTCAAAGACTGGGCTAAAAATTGATGAAACGTAAGCTCCAGAGTCTATGTGGGAATTAACAGACACACACAGGCGTGCATCACACACGAGCCTGCTGGGACATGGAGTTCACACATGTGCACGTGGGCGGAAGGACAACACTCGTTCCGGGACCCGTACATCTCAAGCAGAGCTCCTTCAACCTTCTCATTTCACTCCCACCCGCAAAGGGGGGACCCCCCACTGTATGGTACTTCCCTGTTTCCACTGGTTAGGCAGTGCTTCATTCGTCTTTTAGAAACGTGCGATTTTGACCACGACATGAAAACCATAAAGAAAGCGCAGGCAAGAGCACTGGCGCTGGGATCACACCCCGTTATCTCTGGTATCTCATAGTATTTGTTCAATTTAATGCACCGATACCTCGACTGCTGTCTCGGGCAGTGACTCCCCAGTCCGACTATGCACAAGAATCACTGGAGGAGGCTGTAACGTAGTCAGATTCCCGGACCTCATCCTCAGAATCTCCCACCCAGTAAGGCCAGGAAAGGACACCCAATGTGCACTGGAAGCAAGTATTCCCCTGAGTGTTGTGGGTGTGGCGCTTTGAGAAACCCTGCTCTCCAGCAAGCTTCTCGCAGTGTAATTACAATAGATTTTAGCCTAAGGATGTTCAGATCCTACAATCTGTGCAAAATTATCAGGATCTGTCTCCCACAATGGAAAATAAATGTGTTGTCCTGTGAGTGCAACACTTTTGTGTAGTGGAGAGTCTACTCTCTACCAATTTTGACCACCAATCAAGATGCAAGCACTTCAGTGATACTGCGGTATGCTTTTTCATCTACTCGTGATCAACCGGTCGGGATTCCTCTAATGTTGAGAATACATCATCATTACTACCATTCAGCTGCCTGCTTTTCACATGTTTAAAAGTGTTAGGGCAGTTAATTCTGAGTCCTCAGGATACAAAAACGTTCACCCAAACTAGACCATGTCCAGCAACTACAGACGGTATTTCTCTAAGATTTCACCAAGGTGGCAAAGATGTTAAAAGGGCAGCAACCCTTGCAGGGTCAAACCCAGAGCCCTCTGCCCACCCCATCTTTCTTACACTCTCCTCCTCCTCACTCCGCTTCAGTCTAGAAGGTTTCCTACTGTTCCTCATACCCCTACCCCCTCCATCCCCACCTCAGGTCTCCACTTGCAGCTTCCTCTGCTTCCTCCAGAAGGCTCCCTCCCTCACCATTTTCATTGTGGTCTTTGTTCAAAAGTCACCCTCCTCGGGGGGATAGAGGGGGGGGAATTGGGAAAACTGCAATAGCATAATCAATAAAAAATATTTTTAAAAAAAGTCACCCTCCTTGACCACCCTTCATAATGCAGCATTCCCACCCCTCAAGCTCTGTATTCACTTTCCTGCTTTGCTTTACTGCAGAGCACTCACTGCTCTCACACCCATCTGCCTACTGTCAGTTCTCTCCATTTGAAAATTCCTAGAGAAGGGACTCGCTCAATTTTGTTCCTCGCTATAACCCCAGAACCTGAAACATAGTACCTGGCATGTAAAAAGCACTTAATACTTGCTGAATGAACTGATGGATGAATGAATGAATAAGTGCACACTGATCACTGGCCTGCACCTAGATCCCCAAAGAAAAGCTAACCCAAATTCAGCACAGTCCTATCAAACGCAAACATGCAGACAGGGCCTCTCCATGGATCCAGATCCCACAGCCACTGGGTGTTTATGCAGTGCCCACCCCATGCCTGGCACGTGGAGAACAGGGAGAACAGGGAGAACTGGAAGCTTTTTCACACAAGAATCACTGTTGCAGAAGGAGATAAACAAAATCAAATGATTGTCTCAGCCACCACCGTGGGGGAAAAAAGAGCAACTGGATCTGTTGCTATTTAAGAGAAGAGGAAAGAGATAAAATACTCAGCCATTCCTCTGTTGCCGATTTGACTGTGGCCAAGTCACGCCTGTGAGAATGTTTGCTAATATATAAAAAGCAGGCTTGGGCAAGAACACTTGTACTGCCCCTTCGTCCACTGAAATTTTGCATCTCACTTACCTACTTTTTAAAGCAAGAACAGGAAACATAACACTTAGCTTATTCAATGGATGCTGACACTTAACGGCCAGTTAGGAGAAACAGGAAACTGGAATAAGTGGAAGAACATAGATTTAAAAAGATAAAAAGGGGAGCCCTGGCTGGGTGGTTTAGTTGGTTGGAAAGTTGTCCTATGCACCAAAAAGACTGCGGGTTCAATACCCAGTCAGGGCACATATGTAGGTTTGATCCCTGATCCGGGCACCCGGTCGGGGGCAACACATTGATGTTTCTCTCTCTCTCTAATCAATAAACATATCCTTGGGTAAGGCTTAAAAAAAAAAAGATAAAAGGGGAGAGGGGGTGGGACACAAGAGAGGAGAAAATGGAGCGAGGGGGAAGGACAGGAGTTTCTGGGAAAGAGCGGGAAAGGAAAGACAGAAAGGAGGAACTGCTTTGCCACCATTCTTATCACATTCTGGTCCTTGGGGCCCAACAAGTTTCAGAGGAACTCTTCACAAATTCTGATAAGCAGACCCATCCACAAACCAACCTCAGGCCCCACCCAGCGTGCAGCTCCCCTTTTGAGCCCCAGGGCAGGTCATGGAGGGTAATCATGGCTGCAACTTCTTTAGTGGAAAGTTTGAAGCCAAGCCTGTCCATTGTTTTTGTATATCTAGGTTAACACACTTTTTGATATACCAGAAGTAATACCCTTTGGAGGGGTGTTAACACGCTCAAGAGAGGGTACCATTTTGTTAACTATCCTACAATCAAATCCCTGACTTGCTTTCTCCAATCTTCCTTATCTCCCCTCCTTCATTTCAAATGCCAGAAAGAAGATGCAAAACTGTTATTCCCCAGAGCATCTGAGATCTTGCTTCCTGGCATGCGCTGTCAGTTTGGCTCAGATAAACTCTTATAAAAATTCTCTACAGGTTTGGGTGTTTCTTACATGGACATTGATGAAGCACACTGAATTCATGCACGAACACTCTCAACTGCATTTAAATATGTTTTTAAAGTCACATTGTGCCTGAAAAGCCTCTTGGGCAGGACAGTTGTAGGTCTAGTCTACAGGTAAATGTGTGGATCAGAGACGGTCAACCAGAGACCTGAGGACAGCCAGCAGGAGGAAAGTCTCCGGGCACAGCCACTGCCACAGGCAGCTGGAGAAAGCAAGCTTCCTGTCAGGTGAGGCCGCACTACCAGTGGTTGTCCACCCCGTTTCCTGCCGATGCCAAAGGTAGCAAAGGCGGTTCTGAGGAGAGCTCAGTCCTGTGGGGATGACTTCAGTACGGACCACAGGAAGGGCAGACACCGAGCAGCGCCACCATGGCTCTGATGCTAGACCGGCCGCAGCAGCGTGACCTGGGGGCTTCCGATTTTTAAACTTTATTTTCTGACACAATCTCAAACTTACGGAAATATTGCAAGAGTAGTACAAGGAATTCCCATATACCCTTCACCCAGACTCCCCAGTCGCTCACATTCAACACATCTGCCCTAGTACCAGGTTCTATTATATAATCCACATGGTAGTTTTTAACCATTTGAAAGTTCCTAAAAACTTCTAGGATTTCCTAAAAGCAAGGGTATTCCCTTACACAACGACCACAGTATAATGATAAAAATCAGGAAATTGCTTTTTCTTCAATAGTGTTAACTACTCTAAAGACCTAGAGTAGAGAAAAACAAATTTCTCTAGTAGTCCCAGAATGGCCTTAGAGCACAGGTGGCAAACACAAGGCCCGGGGGCGAATCCCGCCCTCCACCGCGTTTTATCGGCCCAGCACCTTGTTTCTACTTGGCCGTGGCCCGAGCTCTCACTTAATTGTTAAGGCAAAGTCACATTTATACAGTCCTAAAATTACATTCTGCCCTTTGAAGGCAACCACGAGGCTGATGTGGCTCCTGGCGAAAACGAGTTTTGACGCTCCTGCCTCAGGGCAAAAGCAGGGTCACTGAGGCATTCATCTGTCATATCTTTTCAGCTTCCTTTAATCTGAAACAGTTCCTTTATCTTCCATGTCCTTGGCATTTTTTGAAAAGTACAGGCCAGTTATCACGGAAGTGATTCCGTTAATCACGGAAGTGATTCTGTGCCCTCCTTGATGTATTTTGCCCGGAGGCGCATGGTGTTGATTTGTCTCAAAATTGGTGGTGCTAAATTTGCTCAAGTGGTGAAAGTGGCGGAAGGCAGGTTTTGCCACTGTCAAGTTACAATTTTCCCTTTGTAATTAATAAGTACCTTGATGGGAGCTACTTAGAGACTAAGCAAATATCCTGTTCCTCACCAAACCTACTTGTTTTACCACCCACTGGTGGATTCTTGCCTGGATAAAGATAAAATTGTGTACAATGCCACACAAGGTCAAACTTCAGGGAAAAAGCTAGGGCTGGTTGCAGTGGTAGCTGATGAGCATCCGCGACTCTTCTGTCAGATTTCATTCAAATGGCTACAGGTTTTGTTGACTCTTAGCTATTACAAACCCCTCCCCCCCCCAACAACAACAAAAACACCACCTCTGGGTTTGCTTCTGAGAAGAGCCATGAGCATTTATGAATAAGCCAGGGTCTCTCACAGGGAGACATGCCTGCTAGGAACTCAGCCCTTCAGTTTACAAGGTGTCCACTGGCAGCCAAAGGGACTTCCAGGTGCAGAAAGAGACCTGGCCGATCGTCATCCTCACACTGAGGCCCAGTTCTCCAGGGGCAACGCTGAGGCGCTCAGCTCGGTGATTCCTGGTCCACTGTGGCAAGCTGGGAGCTGTATTTGAAAACAAAAGCTCTAACCCTCCACCACTTTATACTGAGGCACAACCAAGTTTCGGAACTCTGATTTCACTTATTCTAAAAACACTTTTTAAAACTGTTATCACAAAGTTATAAACTTCAGAAACCAGGTAATAGCAGAGAGAACATGCTGAAATCACATACTGGTTGTTATGCTACAGCCCAGCAATACCCGCCGTTAACATTCCGTTCTATATTCTATGGGTCTTTTCTCTTTGCATATGTGTATTTTATCAGGACCGGGAACATGGTGTCTATACCAGCCTTTCTCAAGCTGGGCTGCACTGGACAATTACAGAAAAGGATCTGACTGTCTGTTTTCTCAATTCTCCCCAGGATGGTCTATGCTTCGATTCATTCCAGAGGCATAGGAGAGAAGTTATTCATGGCATACAATGGCTGCCTTAGAGTATTAGGGTGAAACTCTCTTGTAGAGCCCAGCTGAGGAGGGCTGGTCTGTATTTTTGTGTCATTTGTTTTGTTCACCTAATAATCCATTAAGTAAGCATTTAATAAGCACCTTCCATAACCCAGGCACTGGGAATCTAAAGATAAATAAGACACAACTCCTTTCTTCTTTAAATGAATCATGTAGCCAGGGAGAGCAAAAATACCTAAATACCCCAAATTCTGAGTAATGCCTTGACCTGGAGTGCCCTGGGCATAGAACCACTAGTTCCAACAGAGGAAATCAGGGAGGTTTCGCTGAGGCGACGCCGTGTAAATGGGTCCTTAAAGGATGGGCAAGACTGCAGAGACAGGAAGAGGGGAGCAGGCATTCCTGGTGGCAGGAAGGGCATGCCAAATGCCCAGAGGTGTGCCCAGGGCAGATCACAGGGGACCTGTGGGAGATGTGGCTCCGAAGGAACCAGGCCCTCCAAACTGGCCCCAAAGCAGGTGTTGGGTGGCCCTAAGCAGTTCTTAAGCAAGGGGATCGTCAGCTCGCCCTGGGACAAAGGTGACCCAGGAAGAGGGTGGTCAAGGGGCCACCACTGAGATCACCGCAGCCCGAGGTGAGGGGGCAGCTGAATCAGAGCGGGGATGGCAAGAAGGGGGCCAGGAGATGTGCAGGGAGAAGATGCCCCTGAACCTGGTGACTGAACTGGCAGGGGCTATACTTACAGCACCAGTCAGCCAAGACTGGCCTGCATGATAACACATTCCGACCACTAATGAAAAAAAGAAAAAAAGAGCATGCAAGAAGGCTCCACATGCGGCCACTGTTCTGAGATGATTTCACAGCAGAGGTGAGGGCCAGAGGGAATAAGATGTGATATCGTGGTAAACTGAGGAAACTGCTCATAGAACTGCCCCTACCTGGGGGTCCCTCCAAGCCCCAACAGAAGGCCTGAGGGAGCAGCTCGGGGTGGTGGGCCCCTGTGGCGGCAAATTCTAGGTGCTGGGTATGCCAAAGGAGAACGGGTCTGTGGCAGCCCCGCGAAAGCCACAAATAAAGCGAAACCTAGAAGTTACCTTTTTAATAAAAGAGTTCACTCTTAATTAAACATAAAAAATACAAGTAGTTGGGCTGAATACATAATCCTTAATAAGAGAAAGTTAGTAGAATTAACATTTAACAAGAGCAACTCCGGGACCCAATATAAGCAGGCTCCTACATAGGGACCTTCCCCCAAACTCAGTATAATGGGAACCACAGAGAATGGGATAATGGGAAAGACTGCGTGCAAATTCTAAAATACCCAATATCCCGCGCCCAAAGAGAAAAGGTAGGGGCATGCGTGCTTAAGATGTGGGATCATGAAGTGACATCACTAAACAGGACTTTAGTAATACTTCTCAGGGAGCACCGGACTCGGTGATGGGTAAGGGAAGGTGGAGGATTCCACAGGCAGTTTATGCGATAATCTGTTATTCAAAAATCCCATTTGCCCTACAGGAACTGAGGAACCAGACTGGTCATGCAAAACCCCAAATCAGCAAGTGGTAATGACCCTAGCAAAAGGACAGTCACCTGAAACAACCTGGAGTTTGACAGGCCCTGGCAGGTCAGAGAGTGAAGGAGAACAAGGATGGTCCAGGAGACAAAAGAACATTTTATTAGGCCCACTTTAACCTCAGAACAAGCTAAACATGTCTGAATTCCTAAAATCAACAATATATATTTAGGTCTGTAGGAGGCATGGCTACACATCCAATTTTCCTTTACACCCCTTTGTACGTCCTTTTTCTCTTTGCTTCAAAAATCAGGGAAACCAGCATTTGGGCAGGCTCCCCACAGGCATACCTTCGTTCACATATCCGGTTTTTAATCAAGCGCGGAGCATGCACATCACTTAGAAAAACGCAACACGGACATTAGCAACATTAGAAATAACATTAGTTCATTCGAAATAAGCAACATGGACAGTCTCTCCTTTAAAAAGCTCTCACAATCTCAGTTTAAAAATCAGACAAGTAGATTTATCACCAATGTAATTATTTTCATAGTACTTCTTTTTAACTTACTCCATGGAGGACATAGGGCAGTGTTAGGAGATGTTTTAGATTTGGGGGGTGTGTGTGTACATGTGTGACTGGGAGGGAGTTTGGAAAAGGCTCCCCTCAAGAAGGAATGAGTAGGACTTGGTGGAGAGGGGACAGGGGGAGGCAGGTGCCACCCAAGCGAGGACAGTGGGCACGCAGGGGAAACTCCCAGTGAGTGTCTGAAGGTCCAGCCCAGGAGGGAAAAATGTACGAGGGAGGCTAGAAAAGGAAGCAGACTGTGCCATGGCAGGTTGGAATATTATCCTAACAGAAGCCAGTGCGGGAAGGGGAGGGAATTGAAACTGGAATTGGGTTTTGGAGAAACCTCTTGGGAGGTTAGACTGGGGATGGAGAAGTCCTCACGTAAGCTGAGACCAGTCAGGAGGTGTTGCCTGAGAATGAGTGACCTGGACCAGGGAACGGAGCCATTTCACCAACCTCTGCTAAAGCATCCCAAGAATTCCCACAGGAGCCTTTCTGAGGGCGGAGCGGGAATGCACTCTATGCTACAAAGATGAGGAAGCACTGCCTCACCTACCATCTCATGCCAGACTGCCCGAGTCTGAATCCCAGCTCCCTCCCCTGGGGTTTCTTAACTTATTCCAGCCTCAGTATCCTCATTTGTAAAATGGGAAGAAAATGATACCAAACTCATATGGCTTTTGTGATATTAAATGGGCTGACATATATAACATATCTTGAACAGGTGAGGATGAAGTGAGTCTGGAGAGTATTTATCCTTTTTCCTGTTCTTTTGTTTCCCTAGCCTTTCGTAGCATGTGGGTTTGGGGGGAGGCGTGTTTGGTACCACGATTTTCACAGAAAGCCCACTCTCTTTGCCAGCCACAAAAACACTGGTAGATCACAACGACTCTAGATTCACTCGGCAGATAACTGAATCCCATCATTAGCTCTGACTGTTACCTTTATCAAGACAAATCACTCACGCTTAGTGGCTAAGATTTAGAGCTGTGCTGTCCAATAGAGCTGCCAGTAGCCACACGTGGCTGTTGCGTACTTCAGCTATGGCCCAACCACGCTGAAATGCGCTCTATGTAAGTGTAAGAGACATGCCAGGCTTCGAAGACTAAGTTGAACAGAAAAATGTAAAGTAGCTCATTAACAATTTTTATAATTTGATTTGATACTATATGGAACATATTCGGTTAACTAAAATATATCATTAAAATTAATTTCACCTGTGTTTTTTTAAATTCCTTCTTTCTCATTCATTGGATTTATTTTAATTGCTATGTTCCTAACTTCTTAACTTAGCTGATTAGCTCATTCATGCCTTTTTTCTTGCTAATATGAGCAATTAATATTGTACATTTCTCTCCCACAAGTTTTGTAAGCGTACAATTCATCCTAAAGTGTTGATACATATTTTCATTATTATTTCTCTTTCAAATTTAAACTTTCAAATCCAAATTTAAAAAAATATATAAATTATTTCTTAAAATTGATACATAATTTAGTTGCATTGTGTTCAGGAACCTTTGTCTCTATAATGCTGATTTTTAAAAATATGTTGGAACTTATTTTTATGACCTGATGTATACTCAATTTTTATAAAAGTATAGTCTCCACTTGCTGGGATTATGTTTTCTATGTAATCAGTTTGCTCAAGCTTATTGTGTTGGGTTTTAAAAAATGTTTATATATCGATTTGAGAGAGAGATCTGTTGCTCCACTCATCCATGCCTTCATCGGTTGATTCTTGTATGTGCCCTGACTGGGTATTGAACCTGCGACCTTGGCACATCAGGATGATGCTCTAACCACCTGAGCTACCCAGCCAGGGTTAATTGTGTGTGTGGTTTTTTTTTTAGAATAACTCATTATTGGTTTTTAGTCAACTTATTCTATCAGTTACCTGAAGAGATATACTAAAATCTCTCACTATGATGGTTGATTTGTCAACTTTTTTTGTCATTCTGTTACATTTTACTTTATACTGTTTGAAGTTGTGTTATTAGATATTCAGAGCTTGAGAACTTTTTATTTCCCTGGAAAATTAAAACTTGACCCACTTATTTCTTTACAATTTTTTAAATGTAGCTACTTGAAAAGTTTAAGCTATATGTGCAGCTTGGGTTATATTTCCATTTGACAGCTCTAGTCTAGGGGAGGACAAGCAAGAAGCCTGCACCAGCCACCAAGTCCTGGATGGCTAAGGATTTGATTACAGAAAATGACAAGCAACGAGAGGAGCGTATTGGCGGCCTTGTAAAGTACCACAGAATGGAGGTGAAGAAAAGACAGAAGAGCATGAAAAAGCATAAGCAAATACAAGCAGAAGCCAGGGAGAGAGGAAGGCTAAGGAAGAAGGAACTCTTATGGATAATGGAAAAACAGCCCTGCTCTGAATATAATACATATAAGCCTTTAATTATGAAAATGACACCCGGCCTTAAAAAGAGACTTTAAGTTCAAAAGACAGAACTACTATTCCATCAGAGTAGACTTTTGAAATTTAATTTGTTTTCATCAATTTTCTCTCCTTGAATAAATCAAATCATATCATGACACTTTTCTAAAAAGATTTTATTTATTTTTAGAGAGAAGGGAAGGGAGGGAGAAAGAGAGGGAGAGAAACACTGATGTGCAGGAGAAACATTCATCAGTTGCCTCTCACAGGCCCCCAACTGCGGACCTGGCCCACAACCCAGACACGTGCCCTGACTGGGTGTCGAACTGGCAACCCTTCAGTTTGCAGGCTGGCACTCAGTCCACTGAGCCACACCGGCCAGGACCATATCATGGTACTTAACTACTATGATTCCAGATATTAAAAACTTGAAGGAAAATGGGGAAATTCATGGGTGTAGGAGTTGCTGAACCATCCAATCACTTAATCCTGGATATTTTTCCAAGGCACATAAGAGAAGAGCAAAAATGTCTTATATGGCCTCAAAAGACCAAACAAAAATAGACTTTTCCTCTAGGGCAGCAATTTGCAATCTTTTTCATGTCATGGCACACATAAAATAGTTCCTAAAATTCTGCAGCACACCAAAAAAAAAATTTTTGCCCATCTGGCAAAAACAATAGGTATCATTTTGATTCATTCACACCAGATGGCTATTGTTGTGTTGACTGTTGTCATTTCTTTTATTTGACAATCTAAGAGAAAAGAGGTCAGTGCCCCTGACCAAATAGTCAGGTATTGCATGTTTTAAAAATTCTTGTAGCACACCAGTTGAAAAAACTCTAGGACACGGGGGAATTCTTAAGTAAAAATCCAGAGCTACAAGGAAGGCAGGTCAGAGAAGAAGTAGAAAGTAGAAGCAGAAAGTATAGGAAGTACAATATTATAAAAGCTAAGTAAGAAGCAGGGAGCTGGGACAAAGCAAAGCAGTTTGGCCAGAGAAATTCTTCCCTGGAGACAGGGGACTCTTGGAGCTTAAAGGGTTCCCACAGATCAGCCTGTCCTGCGACCTGACTCAGGGGAGACTGGGGCCTAGAGGGGACTGCACTTGCCCAGAACAGATAGGGCACAGCCAGGTAGAATCCGATGTGAGTCCTGGTCCAACTCCTGCCTCAGCCTCTTTGGTGAAAAGATGCGGTGAAAAGTGACGTTGCACTCATCAGCTAGTAGTGAGGAACTACCAACGTAGTTATGCCAAAATTGGAATACAATAGCTTTGTCTGTAGCTCTCAAAGCTGAGCACACATGCACCCACAACCCAGCAATCACTCCTTTGTATGCCCCCATCAGAAATGCATGCATATGTATACCAAAGACCGGTAAGAGAAGTCATAGCAGCATTATTTGTAAAAGCCAAATACTGAAAACTGCCCAAATGTCCATCAACAGTGCACAGATAAATATGTGGTATATTATTCACCCAGTGGCCAAATCAGAGCGTGAACACACAACAGAAACCTAACTCGAGAGGAAAGAAGACAAACACTTGGTTGGATTCCATTTATACAAGCACAGGAAGCCAAGTAGGGATAACCCTCAAGGAGGCAGTGACTGGAAGGGAATGTAAGGGTACAAAATGTTTCCCTTCCTCCCTTCTCGGCTCTTTGGCTGGCCTAATAGTTAAATTGACATAAGACAGAGTGACAAAACAAATTTAATACATACACAGGGGAGCCCCATAAAAACACGAAGACTGAAACGTCAGCGAGGTAACTGGTAACATCCTCTTTTTATCCTTCATTCACCTCCCAAGAACCAACTTGCTAGATAACGCCCCTCATTGCTGCCCAATAGCCCAGCAAGGAAAGCAGGGAAGAACTAGAGGAGGCAAATCAAAGAACAAAGGGTTTGTTCTTACTCTGCCTCGAATATATCCTTAGAATTCAATACCAATCTATTTTGATGACGTGTGACAATTTGGTAGTTTGTGCCACAATTGTAAGCATTTTCAAAAAAGTTATAAATGTAAGTTTTTAGAATTTATGCCTGTTAGCCCTCGCTTTCTCTCTTCCATAACGCTTTCATGCCTTCTTATTTCACCCATTTCTTTTATTGCCTAGAGGAAGAAACAGCTACTAATTACTAGCAAGGTTCATTTCATCTCACAGGACCAGCCTCACTCATATTATGGAGAGACATATAAAAAGACCCATGACATTTGGGTACAGCGCTCTCGCTCTGGCAGCTCACAGCAGCAGCCTCTGCTTGCCGGGCTAGCATTGGTTGGAATTCAGGTGATCTCCAGATCACCAGGAGAGATATAAGACATTCTTCAGAGCTGTCAGTCTTGCAGAATTGCACAAGTGAAACCACAACCCATCCTGTTTTTGAGTCTGTGCCCTTCACTCAACAGACGCGGATTCCTCTTCCACAGCTTCAGGACAAGCATCATTCTGTGGAAGAGGATTAACAGTCACAAGCCCAGAGGGCAGGCGGTCAGTCTCCTTCCTTTTTATAAACCTAACGCCCCGCACCCTGCTTGTCACGAAGAGCAGGCAACCCAAAGGTGCCAAAGCATAGCATGTAATCTTCTCTTTTAAACATACTATACCTAATCAAGCAGAGGTCATATAACACATAAACTAAGACATAAGGCCATAAAATCAGTCTTTCAAGTCAGCTAGTGATTCTGCAGGATCTTCTTCACTCCTAAACACATTTTGCAGTCAGAACCACGGAACCCTGAAAGGGACCTCGGCAATGAGCAAGTCAAGCCTCCCAGTAGACCAGGAGACCGAGCCCCACAGAGGCGTAGGTGTCCGCCAAGGTCACCGGGCTGGTATGGGGTAGGGGTGGAACCCCGCCTCTCCCTATTTGCCCAGCTCCTCGGAGATGCTCTCCGAAAACCTTGTGTTACTTAACACACGAAAAGCACATAATAAATGCATGCCTAGGAGGGCAAGTCACTGCTTACTATTCAGAAGAAACCAAAGGTCACTAAAATGTGTCTCCTCCGCAGGGCTGGGCACAGAGTGGAGGCAGAAAAGGTCACTGGGGAATTTCTACCTGCACACATCACACACTACACCCTCCTGATGGATGCAAAGGTCAGTTTCTCAGGAGCTGCTAGTTGCCTTCTAAAGGGGCCCCCAACCCCGTACCCGGGCAAAGAGTTAACTAGGCTTTGCTTGGCTTGGAAGCTTCCAACAATGAATTAAACCCCCAGCCGCCGCGGAAAACTGGGGGTTAGGGGCCACTGCGGCTGGACAAGAACCCCCCACTGTTCATTCCTGCGCCTCCTCCGCCTTCACACTTGCGCGGGCCGCAGCGCCCCACACCCGTCCACGCGGCCCGAGGCCACGACTCTCAGCCCGCGTCCCCACAAAGCGTCTAGGGACGCGGTGCCTCGAGCGCTGTCCCCGGTGGCTGGGGCGGAGCCACTAGGCACTACTAGGCAGAGGCAACGAACGCTTGCTGCCGCAGCCCCCAGCCCGCGCGCTGGCGGAGCCGAGGAGGGGGCTGCGCCACGTACCTCGACCGGCAGGTGCCGCCGCCACCGCCTTGGTTCGCGGCTGCAGAGGACGCCGCTCCACGCCACCTGCCTCCTTCATCCGCATACTAGGGAGGGGGCGCCGACCGAAAGCCAGCCCAGGGCCCCGCGCACCCGCCCGTCCTCAGCGCCCCGCTCGTGCCCATTCAGTCCGGACCTTCTGCTCCCCGGCGCGGATGCGGAGGAGGGGCGTGAGGGCGGGACCGTGCGTCACGAGGACACGAAAGACCAGTCGCAGTGCGTGAGGGCTACAGCGGCGGCCCCGCCCCTAGGACGCGCAGTCCCTCCACCCAGCAGGGTTGGGGGAGCCCGGCGCCCCTGGATGCACTCATCCAGGGCGGTTGGTGCGCTGGGGCGGACGTTCCAGGCACCCCTGGCTTGCTCGAACTCTGTGTGTGGATAGATGGTGGAAGAAACTAAAGGTGTTTTCAGACTGGTCATACATAGGCTTTTACTGCACAGAGGACTCTGTTCGGAGCCAGTGAATGAAGGGGCTTTCCGTAGCCCATTTACTCGCCAGCACAGCACCCCAGGCTGACACTGGTTCTGATCTCCTGGGGCCCTCCAAGACCAGCGCGAAGGCAGCCTGGGAGTGTCTGGTAACCTGTAGAACAGCCTTAAGTTGTTCCACGTGTAGGATAAGAGAGAACGCGCTGATTATCCTCCAGTATTACAGGTGGGAAACTGAGGCCCAGAGAGCAGGAGTCATCCCAAATCATTCAGTGGCAGAGCAATCAGAACCTGTACTTGGAGCCCCCACTTCCATACCTCTGGAGTCCCCTTTAATTCTAGAATTAACAAAACAAAACAAAACAAAACACATAAATCTTAGTGAATCCTAAAGTTGAGAAATTAATTTTTTTTGACTCGAGTGAGGTTGGTCTGCTTTCAGAATTTCCTTTCAGATTAACGAACTCAGATCGATGTCATGGTTATGTGCCTGTGACACCACTTTCTATCTGAAAGGAAGATCCTAGATTTTGAGCCAAATATATTTGTGTAAAGCGAGAGTCTTGTCACTCACTCATCGCAAGGGCTTCTCCAGGTTTGCACAACTCCCAATAGGGTTTGAAGGTGTCTGTGTTCTTCTCTGGGGTCAGGAGTTTTGGAAAAAAAAATTGCATCTGAATAACAAAGGTCAGGAGGTAAGTCTTCAAAAGGAAAGGGTAGGAAGACTGCTTTCATATCTCCCAGAGAGATTTTGCTGTAAAAATGTTTCTGGATTATTCTAACACAAGGACAGTTGAACATTTTGAAAAAAAAAAAAATGGAGGAAAAGCTGTCACTGGGAGATCTAATCCAGAAGGCTGGCCAAGGCCAGCCAGGCAGAACAGCTGCCTGGTTCAGTGACAGCTGCAAGGACAATGCTGAGCACCTCACCCTGTCTGTTTTGGTGACCAGCCCGAGGCTTGCCTGCTTGATTAGACACTTTACTTCTCTTTGCCTCAGCTACTCTTCCCCTTTTCTCCCAGATACTCCCTGTCCATAGAACCAGGCCCTGAAAGCATTTTGGCTTGCTTGGGGGCCAGCATTATCGTGGCTTGAAAGAGTGGGTGTAAGGTGATGGTGAGGAAGAATTGGAGCTTGAAGCTGCCTCCTATCTCAGCCTAGTAGGACAGCTATTTAGCTTACCCTGTAACCTACATCATTCAACCCAGTCACATTTGGTGGGGAGACAGGCTGACCCCCTTGTGCAACAAGATAAGCCCTGCCACAAAACATCCTTTTCTTGGCCTCAGAGCCATCTTTAGCTACTGTTCTGTATTAAGGCAGAGATCCCCAAATAGTAGATTAGGACCAGCCACCAGATATCAAAGCCTCCCCTGGAACCTCTTCATGTTAGTGACTGGTGTTTAAAAAGTGTCTGGACCCTGCTAGCAAAGAGACTATAAATCCAGGACAGCAACCATGATTTTTTCGTTCTGTAGATCCTTATGCTCATTACTTCAGTCATTCTGTTAGCAGGCATTTGGTTGTCCTTGCATCCATCCTACCCTTCCCCTCTTAGGTAAGGTTGCCCCACTTACCTCCATGAGTGGGGTCAAATTGGTCTAAGTCAGTGGTTCTCAGAGTATGGTCCATGGATGCCTGGCGGCCCCTGAGGACCTTTCAGGGAATCTCTAAAATCAAAATTATTTCACAATAATCTAAGGCATTACTTACCTTTCTCACTGATGGTTCAAAAAAAAAAGTGCAAAACTTCTGGTGCCTTCACAAATCAAGGTAGTGGCCCAAACCATACTACTATTGTCCACCACCACATACTCATGGTAAAAAAAAAAAAAAAGCAGTTTCACTTAAGAATGTTCTTGATAGAGTAGTAAAAATTATTAACTTTATTAAAATCTCAACTGTTGAATATGCATCTTTGTAGTAAATGACAAAATGAAACCTGCACATAAAACACCCCTGCTACAAACTGAAGTATGATAACTGCCTGAGGAGAAGTACTTGTACAACCATTTGTGAGCAGGATTTGAACCTGTGCAGGGAGACCCCATTGGATTTCGAGTCCTATGCCTTAACCACTGGGCCATCACAGCCACATCACTTGTACAATCATTTGCACTGCAAGCTGGACTAGCTGTTTGTTTTATTTCATGGAAAACTGTTTTTACTTGAGAAAAGGACTGATAAATTATGGTTATTCCATCTTGGATATTTAGTGTACATTTTCTTGAAAATGAACTAAGTGAGCCTGCCCAAGGAAAACAATTGACCGTTGCCAATAATGAAAAAATTCCAGTTTTTAAAAGAAATTTCAAATTTTGGAAAACTTTTATCATTATGAGCTTGACAGCTTCTCACTATTTAAGGACTCTGCTGATGGGATCAATGATGATATTAATGAATGTGATTTTTGGATATTGGATAAGGTATAATGTGTCAACATTTGGAAAATCTGCATTTACCCAGTGAATCAATGTTTTCCAAATGGCTAATGCATGATGTTACAAAATCATTAATTTTATATGTAAGGCAGATAATGGATTTTAATTTAACAACATGAAAAGTTTATAGATAGGGTTTCAGATTCCATAGTGCAACACACCTTTAAGAAGTTATCTCTTGGAGAGTTTTGGTGTAATATCAAAAAAGAATATCCACAATTTTCTTAAAAAGCTATTAAAATACTCCTCTGTCTTCCAATTGCATATTGATGTGAGGCAGATTTTCTTCACATACTTTAACCAAAAAAAAAAAAATTGCAATGGGTTGAATGCAGAAGCAGATATAGAAATTCAGCTGTCTTCTGTTAACCCAATCTTAAAGAGAATTCAATTTCTAATTTGGCAAATATCAATAGATAAGACTTCCATTAAAAAGATTCTTGGGGCTCCTCAGTAATTTTTAGAAGTGTTAAGGGGTCTGAAGACCAGAACTTGAGACTTGCTGGTGTAAGCCAGCCAGAGTCGTTTCACCTTCCTTGCCTCTAGGATTGATTCACAGGTGGCTATAGGAATCAGACTGATCCAAGCAGAGGGGATCTCAGGAATTTATTGGCTGGTGGGGGAGAGATGTGTTCCTTTCCTGTTAGACAGGAGCAAGGCAGTAAGTAGTCTTGGAAGCTGCTGACAAGGCCGCTAGTTTAGACTATAGGAAGAGACCATCCTAGGAAAAGAGTAGTGCTATGGGAAGCAGAGAGAGAGGTTAGAAAGAAATCATTTCCTTTCTGACTTTTTTGAGCTACTACATCAAAACACCCTGCAGCCCATTCTAACTGCTTGCTGTACATACATTCCAGTCTTATGAGCCAATGAAATCCACTGTAGGTTAGACTAGTTAACCTCAGGTACGCCAACTGATGCGTTATGTACCTGTTTGTGCTTATTTTTACCCACACAAGTACCTAATGTCTCAGATAATATACCTTCTAGGGTTTACTCATTCAGCCGTTATCATTAAAACACGTTAGCTTCTAAAGTAAAGTTAGAAGGCAGAGCAGGGTCTCTGAGGAAAGGAACCTAGCAGAGACAAGTGGGATCGAAAGTGCTAACAATCTTTTTGAGAGCAATAAGGAACAGTGGCATGTGGTATTGAACAGCAAGATTATAGCAGATTTTTAATTTTCTTTGCTTTTATGTATTACTCAAATTGGACATGAGCACATATTACTTTTATTTTATGGAAAAACTAGAACTATAATGTTATTTTTTTAAAGATGTTATTTATTTATTTTAGAGAGGGGAAGGAAGGGAGAAAGAGAAAGAGAGAAACATCAATGTGTGGTTGCCTCTCAAGCACCCCCTACTGGCCCACAACCCAGGCATGTGCACTGACTGGGAATCCAACCAGTGACCCTTTGGTTCACAGGCCGGCACTCAATCCACTGAACCACACCAGCCAGGGCTGTATTGTTATTTTTTTAATAGCCCATTGAATGGGCTCAGGGGGTAGGTTGGGATTGGGATATGCCAAGAGAATTCTTGGGCTAAAATTGCTAGCAGGAAGGAAAGAAGATCTGTAAGGAGCGCAGATGGGCCCAGAAAACAAAATTCCTTTCATTTACAGTTTGCCAAGAGTCAACCTCAGTCCTGGCTGGTGTTGCTCAGAAGACTGAATGCCAGCCTGCAAACCAAAGGGTTACCAGTTCAATTCTCAGTCTAGAGGCACATGCCTTGGTTGCAGGCCAGGTCCTCAGTTAGGGGTGCATGAGAGGCAACCACACACTGATGTTTCTCTCCCTCTCTTTCACCCACCCTTCCCCTCTGTCTAAAAATAAATAAATAAAATCTTTTTTTAAAAAAAAGGACACAAGTCATTTTGAAAGACCTGTGATTGGTGCTGAGAAGCAGATTTACTATACGCTATACCTGATTAATTACTTATGCCTATTGCTAGATGAAAATTTTATTTTTTAATAAAATGTTCAATGATGCAGAACCAGTTCCAGGAAATATATCAGGATGTAGCCATTTGGTTTGGCCCAGTTCAAACATTCAGTTTTTACTTCCAGCCAAGATGATGGAGTATGTAAACTGTGCTTTATTCTCCCATGCCATGTCAACACTACAACCAAATTATAGAACAACCATCACTGAGTACAACCTGAGGCCTAACTGAACAGAATTCCAATAACTAAGGATATAAAGAGGAAGCCACATGGAGACTGGTAGGAAGGGCAGACACATAAAATCAGCTGGTCCCACACCCATGTATAGTGGTTGAGAATAAGGAGAGATATCTCCGCTTCAGATGTGCCCCTGAGAGCTAGGGGTCCCAGTCTCACACCACGTTCCTCAACTCAGACAACCAATGTTGAGAAAATGAGTTCTCAAAATATCTGGCTGTGAAAACAGCAGGGATTCCATCTGGGTGGGACAGAGGACTGTTGAAGTGCCATGAATTACTTTTAAAGTGTCAAGCAAGGATTTAGTTGCTGATGGATTCACTTGATCTGAGCTCCAAAGCTGGGGAAAAAGGGCCAGGGACATACAACAAGGAACTGAATTGGATGAGGCCTGGTGGTGCAGCTCTCTCCAGTTAAAGTGACCACAAGTACCATTGTGCTTTTGTTGAACCCTCACTCCACAGAGCCTTCAGGCACAGGTCATATAAAACAAGAGCTGTCCCTTAATCTGCATAACACTGCTCTCACCCTACCCAATTCATTCACCTACCTGAAACCTCTTTCAGAACTAATCCACACAAGCTTCAAGCCTTGGCCATGCACTGTGAAATTTCCTAAAATCTCTCAAAAGTCCACAAACTCCAAACAAACATCAGCTGGCCTCAGAGTTCCCCATACCTCCTTCTACAATGCTTCAAACCCAGAATTAGAGGAAGCCAGCCTCGGCTCACAGCATAACCACTCCCAGGGGCCTCCAATCCACCCACAGACAGCTATTAACCACTGAGCCTGAGCATCAAACCCATCCACTAACTGGCAAATAGCAATCAAGGCTCAACTGCAATAAGAGAGCATATACAATGTACACAAGGGACACCACTGGAGCACCTGATTCAGGTGAACAGGGAGCCTAAACCACTGGGCTTGACAGGACACCTACTATGTAAGGCCACTCTGCCAAGACTGGGAGATGTAGCAGCTCCCAGTCTTGGCAGACACCAGGAGGCAGCCAAAACGAGGATACAAAGAAACATGTCCACAATGAAAGAATGATACAAAACTCCAGAAAAAGAACTAAACAAAATGGAAGCTAGCAAACTAACAGCTGCAGAGTTAAAAACACTGGTTATAAGGATGCTCAAGGAACTTAGTGAGAACTTCAAAAAAGAGATAGTAAGCATAAAAAAGGACATAGGAACCACAAAAAAGAACCAGTCAGAAATGAAAACTATAATAACTAAAATGAAGAACACACTAGAAGAAATCAACATCAATGAGATGAAGCAGAGGATCAAATCAGCGATTTGGAAGACAAGGTAGCAGAAAGCATATATCAGAAGAGTAAAATGAAGAAAGAATCCAAAAATAAATGAAGATAGTTTAAGGGACCTCTGGGACAATGTGAAGTGTAACGAAAGTTGCATTATAGGTCTACTGGAAGAAGAGGAACAAGGGTTTGAGAAACTATGTGAAGAAATAATGACTGAAAACTTTTCTACCCTAGTGAAGGAAATAGGCACACAAATCCAAGAGGTGTAGAGAGTCCCAAACCAGATGAACCCAAAGAGGCCAAAACCAAGACACATCATAATTAAAATGCCAAAGGTTAAGGACAAAGAGAATCTTAAAAGCAGTAAGAGAAAAGCAGTTAGTTACCTACAAGGAAGCCCCCATAAGATTGTCAGCTAATTTCTCAATAGATACTTTGCAGGCCAGAAAGAATTGGCATGAAATATTCAAAGTGATGAAAAGAAAGGACATACAACCAAGACTACTGTATTCAGCAAGGCTATCATTTAAAATTGAAGAAGAAATAAAGAGCTTCACAGATGAGAAAAAGCTAAAGGAGCTCATCACCAACAAACCAGTATTACAAGAAATGTTAAAGGAAGTTCTTTAAGAATAAACAAAAAAGAACATAAATATGAATGATAAAATGGAAATAACTACATATCTATCAACAATTATTTGAAATGTAAATGAATTAAATGCTTCGATGAAAAGACATACAGTGGCTGAAGGGATAATAAACAAGACCCTTACATATGCTGTCTACAAAAGACTCAATTCAGATCAAAAGACACACACAGAAGCAAAGTGAAGGATGGAAAAAGATATTTCATGTAAATGGAAATGGAAAAAAAATAGTTGGAGTAGCAATACTTAGACAAAAATAGAGTTTAAAACAAAGGCTATAATAAGAGACAAAGAAGGACATTTCATAATGATAAAATAAGTGATCCATCCAAAAAGAGGATATAATCCTTGTAAACATTTATGCACCCAACATAGAAGCACCTAAATATATAAAGCAAATATTGATGGACATAAAGAGAGAGATTGACAGCAATACAGTCATAGTAAGGACATTGATATCCCATTGTTGTCAATGAATAGACCTTCCAGACAGAAAATCAACAAAGGAGTAGCAGCCTTAGATAACAAATTAGATCAGATGGATTTAATTGATTTTGTAGAGCACTTTACCCCAAAGCAGCAGCACATACATTCTTTTCAAGGATACAAGGCACATTTTCCAGGATAGACCATATTTTATGCCACAAAACAAGTCTCAATGCATTTAAGAAGACTGAAATCATGTCCATCACCTTCTTCAAACAAGATGGTATGAAACTAGAAACCATTACAAGAGAAAAACCTGAAAAACACACAAACACATGAAGGCTAAACTAAACAATGAATAAGTTAACAAAGAGATCAAGGAAGAAAGTGAAAGATACCTTGAGACAAATGAAAATGAAAACACAGTGACTCAAAATCTATGGGATACTGCAAAAGCAATCCTAAGAGGGAAATTCATAGCAATACAGGCCGACCTCAGGAAACAAGAAGAGTCTCAAATAAATAATTTAATCATATACCTAATAGGACTAAAAAAAGAAAGCCCAAAGTGAGTAGAAGGAAGAAAATAATAAAGATTAGAGCCGAAATAAACAAAACAGCCTAAAAAAATAATAACAAAAGATCAGTGAAACCAAGATCTGGTTCTTTGAAAAGATAAACAAAATTAAAAAACTTTTAACCAGACTCATCAAGAAAAAAGCAGTGACGACTCAAATAAATAAAATTAGAAATGAAAGAGGAAATTGGCAACTGCCACCACAGAAATACAAAGGATTATAAGAAAATACCACAACTATATGTGAACAAATTGGACAATCTGGAAGAAGTGAATAAATTCCTAGAAACATACAGTCTTCAAAGACTGAATGAAGAAGAAACAGAAAATCTGAACAAATTACTGCTAACAAAATCACATCAGTTTTGATTCAGAACTGAATCAAAAAACAAAAGTTCTGGACCAGATAGCTTCACATAGCCTTCATAGGTAAGTTTTACCAAGTATTCAAAGAATTACCACCTATCCTTCTCAAAATATTCCAAAAAATTCCAAAAAGAAGGGAAGGCTCCCAAACTCATTTACAAGGCCAGCATAACCTTGATTCCAAAACCAGACAAAGACATTACAAAGAAAATTGTAGACCAATATTCCTGATGAACATAGATGCAAAAATTCTCAAAAAATATTAGCAAACTGGAATCAGCAATACATTAAAGAGATCATACACCATGATCAAGTAAGATTTATTCCTCGGGTGCAAGTTTGGTTCATTATTTGCAAGTCAATTAACGTGATACACCATATAAACAAAATGAAAGATAAAAATGATACGATCATATCAATAGATGCAGAAACAGCATTTGACAAAATCCAGCTTCCATTTATGATAAAAAAAAAGAACTCTCAGCAAAGTGGGAATAGAGGGAACATACTACAACATAATAAAGGCCATATTGACAAATCCACAGCTAACATCACATGAAATAGGGAGTAGCTAAAAGCATTTTCCTTAAAATCAGGAACAAGACAAGGATGTCCATTTACTATTTTTATTCAACATTGCATTGAAAGTCCTACCCACAGAAATCAGACTAAATAAATAAGTAAATGGCATCCAAATTGGAAATGAAGACATAAAACTGTCATTATTTGCAGATGACATGATACTATATAGAGAGAACCCTAAAGATTCCACCAAAAAAAATTATTAACTGGTAAATAAATTCATTAAAGTAGCAGTATACAAAATTAAAACTCAGATTGGTTGCATTTTAATACAACAATAACAAACTATCAGAAAGAAAAATTCAGAAAACAATTCCATTTACAATTGCATCAAAAAATAAAATACCTAGGAATAAATGTAACCAAAGAGGTAAAAATCCTGTACTTAAAATATTATAAGACATCAAAGAAAGAAATTGAAGACGATACAAATAAATAGAAGCATATACCTGCTCATGGATAGAAAAATTTAACGTCATTGAAATGTCCATACTACCCAAAGAAATATGTAGATTTAATCCCTATCAAAATACCAAGGGCCCCTGGCTGGGTGGTGTAGTTTCTTGTAGCATTGTCCTGATATGCCAAGGTTGTGGGTTCAATCCCTGGTCAGGGCACATGCAAGAGTCAACAAATGTATACATAAAAAATGGAATGACAGATTGATGCCTCTTTCTCTCTCTCACTCTCTCTAGCTCCCTCTCAGTAAAATTAAAAAAAACAACAAAAAAACACCAATGGCATTTTTCACAGAACTAAAACAAATAATTCTAAAATTTATATGGAACCACAAAAGACCATAGCAACCTTGACAAGAAAGAACAGAGTTGGGGGTATCATGCTTATGTTAACTGATATCAAATTACACAATAAGACTATAGTAATTACAACAGCATAGTATTGGCATAAAAATAGACACATAGGTCAATGAAACAAAATAGAAAGTCCAGATATAAACCCACACCTATATATATGACAAAAGAGGCAAGAATATACAATGGGGTAAAGATGGTATTGAATAAATGGCATCAGGAAACTGGACAGATAGATGCAAAAAAATGAAAATAGACCACCTTCTTCCACTATATGAAAGAATAAACTCAAAATAGATTAAATATTTAAATATAAGACCTGAAACCATAAAACTCCTAGAAGAAAGCATAGGCAGTAAACTCTCTGATATTGTTTTTAGTAATATGTTTTGGATATGTCTCCTTGGTCAAGGAAAACAAAATAAAAAATAAACAAGTGGTGCTACATCAAGCTAAAAAGCTTTTGCATAGCAAAAGAAACCATCAACAAAACTGAAAGACAACCTATCAAATGGAAGAAGATATGCACCAATGATATATCCAATAAGGGGTCAATGTCCAAAATATAAGGAACTTACACAACTTAACACCAAAAAAAAAAAAAAAACCCAACAAAAAATCCAATTAAATAATGGGCAGAGGACCTGAATAGACATTTCTACAAATAGAACATACAGATGACCAATAGACATATGAAAAGGTGTCAATGTCACTAATCATCAGAGAGATGTGAATTAAAACCACAATGACATATTACCTCATACCTGTCAGAATGGCTGTCATCAATAGATCAACAAACAAGTGTTGGTGAGGATGTGGAGAAAAGGGAAGTCTCATTCATTGTTGGTGAGACTGCAAATTAGTGCAGCCATTGTAGAAAACAGCATGGAAGTTCCTCAAAAAATCAAAAATAGAACTGCCTTATAACCCAGCAATTCCACTCCTTAGTGTTTCCCCAGTTAAACCCAAAACACTAATTTGTGCCTCCATGTTCATAGCAGCATTATTTATAATAGCCAAGATTTGGAAGTAGCCCAAGTGCCCATTTGTAGATGAATGATAAAAAAGCTGTAGTCCATTTACACAATGGAATACTACTCAGCCTTAGAAAGAATGTAATCTAACCATTTGCTACAACATGTATTGACCTATGCTAAGTGAAATAAGTCAGAGAGAAAGACAAATACCATGTAATTTCATTTATATGTGGGATCTGAAGAACAAAACCAACAAACAAAACAGAAACAGACTCATACAGAGAGCAAACTGATGACTGACAGATTTGAGGGATTTGGGGGGCTGGGTAAAAAAGGTGAAGGGTTAAAAAGTACAAACTGGTAGTTACAAAATAGTCATTGGACACAAAGTACAGCATAGGGAGTTTAGTTAATTATATACTTATGTGTGGTGCCAGGTGGGTACTAGACTTATTAGGGAGATCATTTCATAAATTATGTAAATGTCTAACCACTGTGCTGTACACCTAAAACTAATATAAAATAGTACTGAATGTCAACTGTAATTTAAATATAAAAAAATTTTAAAGGAAAACAAATAAAAAAAAGAAGAAGAAACACCAGGTTAATGAGAACGCATAACGAGGCCCTTCAAACCAGACTTTGCGGGAAGTATTAAGTCCTATTTCTGAGGCAGTGACTTCAGGTCCTCCATATATTCAGTGATACTAAACCCCAGGTGCTCTCTGTTTTGGGGAGTCAGGATTGAAAGATTAGCATGGGTTTGATTCTTCCAAGTTTTCCAGTTGGGATTCCCTAAGAGATAGACTTCATTTATATTCCAGTAAATACTAGATTTTTTGTCTAGTCCCAAAGTAGCATTTGGGAGTGAAAGGACAGCTGCCTTTTAGGACTGAGTGGCATTATTCCCTGACCTTTCCCACATGAGAGTCGCAGTGCAAGAAGTAACATGGAAGTTGCTTACGGCCCACCGAGGTGTGAACTCATGCTCATCTGAATCATACAGAAGAGTGTAGTTACACATTTTCAAAGGGACAAAATCCAAGATTCTGCCTGATCCACTTACTTTTTCAAAGCAGACAAGCTGTCAGTAAAAGTGCAGATTGGATTTATGGTTATTCCCTTGTGGATTGGGGGAAACTTATGGATGAATTTGGCTGCAGGAAGGTCAGGTGTTCCATCATTTTTTAAGGTTTCAAAATAAAGCAGGACTTTAAAAATACAGTTTTATGTCCAATTGGGTTTTGTAGGCTTTCAAGGCTTAAAGGTCTTGGATGATTATTCAAAAGTTAGTTAAATTGCAGATTTACAGCTAAGATGGAGGCATAGGTAGATACACTTTGCCTCCTCATACAGCCAAAAGAAGGACAACAACAAATTTAAAAACAAAAACAACCAGAACTGCCAGAAAACACACTGAATGGAAGTTTGACAGCCAAGGAGTTAAAGAAGAAACATTCATATAGACTGGTAGGAGGGGCAGAGATGGGCAGCAGGAGCAGAGAGGATTTGCAGCCAGGCAGCAGCTGGGGCAGGCAAGTCAGTGGCTGGTGGACTGGGCGAGGCAGCAGCTGTTGGAGCAGGCAGTTCCACATTTGCATGCAGATAAACTGGGAGGAACAACTGGGGAGCAAGACAGACCATGCAACCCAGGGTTCCAGTGCGGGGAAATAAAGCCTCAAAACCTTTGACTGAAAATATCTGTGGGGGTTGAGGCAGCGGTCGAAGCTCCCAGCTTTACAGGAGAGGTCACTGGAGAGACCCACAGGGTCCTAGAGAGTACACCACCCAGGAATCAGCACCAGAAGGGCCCAATTTGCTTGTGGGTAGCAGGGGAAGTGACTGAAAGCCACTGAGAGCTGAGCAAGTGGCATTGTTCCCTCTCAGACCCCTCCCCCACATACAGCACCACAGCGCAGGGACATGGGTTGCCTCTCCCTGGCAAATACCTAAGGCTCTGCTCCTTACCATGTAACAGGTGCACTGAGACAAAAAAAAAAAAGTATGACCCAAATGGAAGAACAGATCAAAACTCCAAAAAAATGCAACTAAGCAATGAAGAGATAGCCAACCTGTCAGATGCAGAGTTCAAAACACTGGTAATAAGGATGCTCACAGAAATGGTTGACTATGGTCACAAAATAGAGGAAAAAGTGAAGGCTATGAAAACTGAAATAAAGGTAGCCAATAGTGAAGGGAAGGAAAACAAAACTCAAATCAATGGTTTGGAGCAGAAGGAAGAAAAAAACATTCAACCAGAACAGAAAGAAACAAGAATTCAATAAAATGAGGAGAGACTTAGGAACCTCTGAGACAACTTTAAAGGCTCCAACATCCAAATCATAGTGGTGCCAGAAGGAGAAGAGGAAGAGCAAGAAATGAAAACTTATTTGAAAACATAATGAAGGAAAACTTCCCCAATCTGGCAAAGGAAATAGACTTCCAGGAAGTCCAGGAAGCTCAGAGAGTCCCACAGAAGCTAGACCCAAGAAAGCACACACCAAGGCACATCATAATTACATTACCCACGATTAAAGATAAGGAGAGAATCTTAAAAGCAGCAAGAGAAAAGGACACAGTTACCTACAAAGGAGTTCCCATAAGACCATCAGCTGATTTCTCAAAAGAAACTTTGTGGCAAGAAAGAGCTGGAAAGAATGATTTGAAGTCATGAAAGGCAAGGACCTACATCCCAGATTACTCTATCCAGCAAAGCTATCATTTAGGATGGGATGGCAGATAAAGTGTTTCCCAGATAAGGTAAAGTTTAAGGAGTTCATCACCACCAAGCCCTTATTATATGAAATGTTAAAGGGACTTATCTAAGAAAAACAAGGTCAAAAATATGAACAGTGAAATGACAACAAACTCACAACTATCAACAACTGAACTGGAAACAAGCAAACAAAAAAACAAACTAAGTAAACAACTAGAACAGGAACAGAATCACAGAAGTAGCAATCACATGGAGGGTTATCAGTGGGGAGCGGGAGGGGGCAGAATGGGGGGAAAGGTACAGGGAATAAGAAGCATAAGTGGTAGGTACAAAATAGACAGGGGGAGGCCAAGAATAATATGGGAAATGGAGAAGCCAAAGAATTTACATGTATGACACATGGACATGAACTAAGGTAGGGGAATGATGGGGAGGGTACAAGGTGGAGGGGAATAAAGGGGAGCAAAAAATGGGACAACTGTAATAGCATAATCAACAAAATATATATTAAAAATAAGAAAAAAGAGCAACAGTTAGTTAAATTGGTGCTGTTGGGTAATCATTGGATGGCAGTAGCAAAACCCTATTGAAGGGCAAATAAAGAAGTCACTCAGGAAGCAGACATAAATTTGAGTGTGTTCATCTTAAGATTAGACTAAAGAGCCAGGAAAAGGAAAGATGTTTTCTTCAGTGTTTTGTTCAGGCAAAAATTAGGTTATGGTAGCAATATAATCAGTAAATGAAACAAAGTGGTCAAAAGGAAGATCAAGTACAAGGGTTTCTGGGTAGAATCATGTATGACTGGCCTGGTCTGAGATCTTGGGATGGCCATCCACATCAGATGCTGTCTGCTTTGATACTGGAGTGAGAACTCTAGTGGTGGTGTTGGGTTGTTTAGAGATTTTCAACTTAAGATCAAGATCTGCAATAGGCTGAGATGACCATTTAGGTGTGGCTTTCCTTTTTAACTGAGATATGTGAAAGCATGAGCCAATGCCCTTAAGTTTAGCAGCATAAGGATTAGTATGTAGTACTTGATATGGCTTTTTCCATTGGGATTGAAGGCCATCTTTATGGAGATGGTGTTTCCAATAGACATTATTTTAGGGTTGGAGATCATGATACTGTAGATCTTCATCTCCTGGGAGTGAAATATAGAATGATTGCTCCATGAGCTGTTAGTCTTAGGGGCCCTTATAAGTTCTTCCCAGTAGATCAGGAGGTCTGCTTTCATCAGTGCAAGTTCATACATTCTTTGATCTAATATCATGGGTCTGCCAGTAATAATTTCAAGTGGGGACATCTATGTTTGCTGAAGGGTGCAGATCTAAGGTTGAACAGTACCAAGGGAAGAGCCTTAGGCTAAGGCAGATTAAAAGACTCTATGAGTTTTGTCAATTGAGTTTTGATCATTTCATTAGTCCATTCTACAAGATCAGAGGACTCGGGATGATAAACACGATGAAGAATGATGAGGTTGATGGAGTTAGAAACTGATGGGGTGGCTCCAGTATCTACTAGAACATTGGTTATCTTATTCCTAATAGTTTGATCAATTTATCCTCAAGAATTAATTAGAAGCATGGGATAAATCCCCTTTTGCTGGAAGGGGATTTTTTGTTTGTTTGTTTGTTTTAAATCAATACAACTGCTATTTTTGCTTCCAGTATTTACATCTTATCATTTACATAGACAGTACTTTCTGAGACATAATTAACGTTTCAGTCTTTCCTATTATTAAGTTTGGTTAATCTTCAACACACACCAAACTGTACCATTAAGTTGGCTGCATTTGACTGAAGATAAGACTATTGAAGAAAACAGATCACGTGGAAACCAAAATCTCAGTCAATAGTGATTCTCCATCACTTCCCAGCCTGTTATCTGAACTCTAGCTCAAGATCACGAGCACTCACGCCCTGGTCTTAGTTAGGATAAAGGTGGAGGGTCTTGCTGGTCCTAGGAAGAGTGGCTTCACCTTGCTCCTCACTCATCTCATTAGATAACTCTTCATGAGCAGGCCCACCAAGGTCTTTGCTGCCCCTTCACTCTGCTCTTCACTGTGGTCTTTGCTGGGCTCCACGGTGTGTTCCAGGCTGTCCTCCAGAAGTGTGGGAGAATTGCCCATTCTACCACCTTCTTCAGCAGTCTCATTTAAGGGCTGGGAATGAGGCGGTGTGGGAGTGTCAGACTGCATGACGCTTTCAATGGAAGAGACAGGGCCTTTGGTTAGAGTAATATCTGCTACAATCTCATTTTGAGGCAAAGACAACTTTTCCACAAGTTTCCACTGAATGATGCTCATGTCTTTTCCACCATTTGAAATCAGGTGACTGTCATTATGGGTAAAACTGACACTGGTGACATGACTGCTATGGGCACTGTACTTGTGACTGTGAGCCTTTGCTTGGAGCAGGGATACTGAAACAGATGGACTTTGCAAAAGTCATCAGCAATAGCTATCACCTTCCCATTGTGGGATCGCACCAGCGTGTTGATATCTGTCTCATCAGATCCTTCTGGCCAGACACCAAAGACTTGAAAGCCTAGTACACAGGTATATGTCGTCCAGTCAATGTCCTTACACTCCAATCGAATCCTGGTTAGTTTGCAGCCACTTAGAATGTCCCAGTACAGTACTTCATAGTCTCCCGAGTTAGACATTATATACTTGTTGTCTGGTGAGCAGTCAAGGTGTGTGATATATATAGCTGGAATGTCCAGTGCACTTTCCATATCTGCTATGTTTTCTTCCATTTTCTGAGACTACATAGAGGTAAATAAAGTTGTCATGAGATCCTACAGCCAGGAAGGTGCCATCAACTGAGTAGCACATCACAGAGAGCTGTTCATTCCCATCTGTGTGGATAGAGACAAGATCTCTGATTTCTGCATCCAGAACAAACCACCTACCTGAGTGCGTTCCTATGGCCACCACTGTGCCACTTGGATGAAAATCTGCAGTGTCCTGGTTCATCCACGAGCCTGGTCCATTCCAGCCTGTGTTCTGCTGAGTTCCACATGCACACCTGTCTATCCTGAGCACATGTCAAGAGCAAATCATTGAAGGGATGTGTGGCAAGACCCCAAAGCTCATCTGTATGACCCTGGACTTCTATTTGGAAGCCATCATTGAATGTACCCTGTGAAATAAAGTTTTCTGATGTGCCTACTAAAAATTGATCTGCCTTTCCTTCTGCTACAGCTCTGATTGTTCCATACTGATCAGGAACCTCAATTACTCTTTCAGTGTTCAGATCATGGTCCCACAGAATTACTTTTCTGTCCTTCCTTCCTCCAGTTAACAACATCCCATTTCTCATCTGACAAAGTGTGAACACACTGCCATCATGAGCTTTGATTTGTTTGCTGATCTGATAAACACCTTTAGGTCCTTTCCCAGGTGTGGGTTCTACAGTAGAGTTGCTCCATATAAGTAAGACTCCACCAGAGTCTCCAGTTAGAACATCTCCATTCCCCCAAAGTGCTAAACATTGCACAAATTTTGGTTTTTCATATTTCCCAAAAATTCCATTTCCTTGTTAGTGAGTTACTACTCCAGATCCAGAAAAAAATATGAGATTTACCACATGTTATCATGGTATTTGCATCTGTTGGATGGAACTCCACAGCCAAAACAATTTCATTTGTTGTCTTTGTTTCTGCTGTTTTTGACTTTTTCTGCCAATCCCACACAGTAAGCATGTGCTCATTGGAGTCGTCAATAACACATAGATGAACACCTCAGTCTGCTTTTGAAAAGTCCAGGCATCCTACTCCACACTCAAAAGTTCCAAGTCCAATAATCTGCAGTGTGGAGAGACTAACTGAATCCCACACTCTGACATGGGGTTGCAGAGGCCTTCCTTCTTTATCCACTCCAGCTATCTGTCCAGTTGCAATCCTAATTTTGTCAGGGTGTACAGCAAGGTATTTCACACAGTCTGTATGACCCAGGTAGTGTTGTTGAATTCTCTCCTCATACTTAAATAGTACTACTACTGATGCTATGAAATAAACTATTTCCCCAGTAGGAAGAAGGTAAACATTAGCTCGACAGCCCTTTCCTTGATAACCATATGCCCACTCCAGTTTAGAAGGGGAAACTTGGGTGGGAATCCTTGAGGAGGATTCACAAATTTTATGGGCTGTTGGCCTTGTAATTGACTTTTGAGCTTTAAACAAAATTTTCCCCAATATCCTGGCTTTTTTGTAATAATTATAAACTCTTTTGAATGGTGATTTGCCTTGGGGACCTTAAAGGGCAGACTTAGACCATTGTAGCTGTTGAAGGCTCATTACTTGAGTTGCCTGAATTTGGGGATTTAAGGCTGGTGCAGCTTTCTTTTTGGTGTCTTTTTGGATAGCTTCAGAGAGGTGCTCAGCATAGTTCATTGATTCATGGGTTTGCATAGTGGCCCAATGAAGTTGTAATTTTTCTTTTTACATGTTGTTAAAGTTTGTCTTGTATCCTCTCAACAAAAGCTGAATTAAATAGCTTTGGAGCATCATCATGAACTTCATCTAAGCTGAAATACTTAAAAATCTATCATGATCATCAAAAACAGTTTCATCAGGCTTTTGAACGTACTTTTGAATTTTACAAGTATTCTAATGAATAACTCGAGGAAAAGCATCAGATACCTTCTCATAAAGCTGTTTAACCAGCTTTGAGGCTTCGTTCACGGCTTCTCATTCTGGAGGGGAAAGGTTTCTCATAGGGTTTTGCCATCCCATCTTGATTAGCCATTCTCTGGCACGTCCTTCTCTTACAAGCATATGGCTGAGCTGATAGAGATCAGAGAACGCTGGGTCATGTGTTTGGAGAGTGGACAGAAATTCTCTTGCAAACCCAATGGGGTCCTCTTTAGGATTAAGAAAATCTTTAGTAATAGCATAGAGATCAGCTTTAGTCCATGGAATAAAAGAAATCAGGGGTTGTTTTCCTGGGCCAGGTTCATCCAATGGTTTAACTTTAAATGAGGTGGTGTGAGCAGGTGTCTCTGGCTCCTCATTTTAAAAAGAAAGTTCAGTGAATGAAGGATAAGGAGGGAAGGACAGACAGGCAGCAAAGGAGCAGAAGGTACAATGAGATATCAGAATAACATTTAGAAGTTTTCTCAAGTTCAGTAAGCCTCTGAGACAACTCAGAATTTGCTTTGGTTAATTTAGAATTTGTTTCTTGGAGGGGAGCAAGTTTTGAATCACTTATATGTAGAGTGGCCACAAAAATGCCAGTTGAAATATGCTTCTTATTCAGTTTGCTTAGTTTTGTCTTTTCCTGAGTGACTCTACAGATAGACTAACTTGGGAATTTCCAAAGAACCCCAAGTTGGTTGGTTCAACTTTAAATCTACCTGGTTAATTATGGTCCAGAGAGACATACAGTTGCAGAACGAGGGCCCATAATTTTTGTACATAAATCCAGCAGGAGTTCCAAAGGTTCAGCAGCCATTCCCTTAGAAAGTGAAATTCCCATTTTTCAAAAGAGTAATTACCCAGCAGACAGGTGGTTAAAATTCTGTAGACAAAAATCCAGCAACAGGACACCCAAATAGAGCCCGAACATAAACCAAGGTGGGAGGTTTGAGTACAGGAGGACTTACCACAATGATCTGGGACCACTGGGGAAGTGAGAGAGTGCAATGGGCTCATGTAAGTGCCTTAGTCAAATCCGTGGAGGCACCAGAGGAGGAGGCAAGTTACTCTGGACTCCATTTCTCTCATACCACATAATGGAAATCAATTTTGACCAAGAACTACAATACAAACAAAAGCTTTATTTGGAGGTCTTTTTAGGAATTGCAATTGGAGAGACACAAATTTGGATAGAACCCCTAACTGTGTTTTGAGGGGGAAAGAAGGAACAGAATTTATAAAGACAGAAAAAGAGGAGTTTTCAAATAAATTACACAAGTTACTTTGAAAGAACTGTTACTAGTGCTGGTAAGCTGACTTACTGTATGCTATATGTGTTTAATTGTTTATGTCTGTTACAAGGTGAAAATTTTATTTTTCGATAGAGTTCAGTGATGCAGAGTCAGTTCCAAGAACTGTATTAGGATATAGCCATTTGGTTTAGCCCAATTCAAAAGTTTAGTTTCACACTAAGGGGTTGAATTAGCTCAACTTCCCAGAGGCCTCCTGGCTCCATTTTAGATTGCTCTCTTGACAATACCAACTTCGCTTTGCTGGGGGGGTTTTCCACAGGTGAAACTTGAATTTGTCTTTGAACGATAAGATAGATATATTGGTAGATATATTAGTTTAAGGTTGTATTGGTTTTTTTATTGCTGTATAACATATTACCACAAATTTAGCAGATTTAAAACAACAAAAATTATCTCACAGTTTAAGTACGGGTATATTGCAACTGGATTCTCTGCTCAGGGTTTCACATGACTGAAATCAAAGTGTTGTACAGGATTGCAGTTCTCGTGTAGTCTCAAAGTCCTCACTTGAGCTCACTGGTTTATGGCAGTTACAGGATTGAGGTTCTCAGTGTTTTTGGTAGCTGTCAGCAAAGGACTACCCTCAGCTTCTAGGGGTTGCCCATAGTTCCTTGCCACGTAGCCTTATAGGAAGTGCACATCACGGATGCTTGCTTTCTTCCTGGCCAGCCAGGTCACAGCTCCATGACCTTCTCTTCTACTTCCATCAGAAAAAAAATCTCTGCTTTTCAAAACCTCATGTGATTAAGTCAGGCCCACCCAGATAATTTATCAACTTAAAATAAACTGATTTGGAGTGTCAATTACATCTGCAGAATTATTTTACAGCAACACCTAGATTAGTGTTTTATTAAATAACTGGGAGAAGAAAGTGTGCATACACCAGAGGCTAGGAATTTGGGGACCATTCTTAGAATTCTGCCTGTAATCAGCAGTAAAATTTAACAAATGGAGATGATGAAGATCAACCAAGGAAGAAGAAATATGATAAGCAAAGGATTCTGGGAAACTGCTGGAAAATGAAGAAAGAAAAGTGAGCCATGTTTCCAACAACATAATAGACTAGATCTTTTGGGGAGGGATGAGAGAGAAAGACATAAAGCAATATTGAAACAATTTTTAAACTCTAGACTATTTCATAATTACAGTATAATTTGTAAAATATCTAAGTATTTGGGTGCCTACCATGTAGATTCAGAGAGAAAATTAACAACAGCTCTCACTGTTCATATCATCCCCCAGAGTTGGGTCTCTTCCTGCTTTTCCTGTTAACCACTCCTTTGCTTTTATTTATGCTTTACCATTTATCTATATATAGCTAAACAATAGACTAGATTTTGAAAAAAAAAATCTGTCGAGTCAAAAATCCCTAAAATGCTGGAGAGACACTATGAAAAACATTTTTACAGCAAGGCTGAGCTGGTAAGAATGGGAGGAAACTGCTCAGAGGCAGAAAAATAAGAAAGTGTAAATCCGGAGAGGTCAGCAGAAGCCAGAATTAGCCTTGGAGCCATCTGCTAATTGTGGCTAAGTGGGCTGGAGATGGGATCCTTATGCATACCTAGAACCCTCAGGGTGGAAATTTCAGTGGGTGTAGGCAGATCTTGCTCCTCAGGGGAAACAGTGGGATACTTGCCATAGATAATTACTTGCTTTAAGATACCCGATTGTAGTTCAGAGCGGAACTAAAATAAACATAAAAGTTGCCCCTGAAAATTCCCAACCCAAAAGGCTGCACTCATGCAGGTTTGGGGCTGGAATTCATACCACATTTGTGACCAGAAAATTTTTAAGTGGTCCTAAATTGATAGTTCTTTTGGGCTCCTGTAAAAAGCAAATCACTTCTAGGGATATGCCTTTTTAGGCCAAGCCTGAGACAATTTCCACAAAGTTCTAAGGAGTTTGACTTTGAGATTTAAAATACCATAATACACATAAGGAAAAAAGCCACTATATGTGAAAGTCAACCGAATATTGTCTAATAAAATGAAGACCCAGATCCACAAAACCTACAGAGAATGGAACGAGGAGACTCAAAAAATACCAAATAAGTTTGTTTAATATGTTTGAGGAAATAAAGGAAGGTATTGAAAGCATGACTAAGAAATAAAAAAGCAGAAGACTATCAACAATACTAACTCAGTAGACAGGTGAAATGATAGAATAAAGAGGTAAATATAGAACTAGTACATTAAAAGATAGATACAAAGAAATTACCTAAAATGCAGCACCAAGAGAAAAAAAATTATAGAAAAAAATGAAATCAAGAGGCTTGAAGGATAGAAAGAGTAAGTCAAAAGTCAAGCACATGTCTATCCAGATTTCCAGAAAGAAAAAAAATAGAGAAAATGATGTAGATAATAACTGAAGAAATAATGACTGAAACATTTTCAAAACTGGCAAAAAAAAAAAACCCCACAGTCCTCAGTTTCAGGAATCCCAAGAAATCATAAGCAGAAAAATTAACAGAAATCCTAGATACATTAGAAGAAATTGCAGAATGCTAAAGACAAAAAAGAAATCTTAAAAGCAGTCACAGAGAGAAGACAGATTACCTATAGAGAAATAGCAATTAGGCTGAAAATTGCCAGAAGTACAAAGTTCTGGGAGAAAAATAACTGTCAACCCACAACTGTATAAATAAGAAAATCATTTTGCAAGATCCAGGGCAAAATTAAAACATTTTCTGATAACAAAAACTCAATTAGCATATTCTAAGTAATGGAATTTCTAATAGACATATATTGGAGTGAGGGAAAATAATCTTGGAAAGCCAGAGATGCCAGAAATAGTCTATCAATCAAAGGTATAGGCAAAAGAGTTGAAAAGTAAAACTTGATTCTGAGAAAACAACCAGCTTAAGTGCACAAGAGCATGAAGATTATTTGTGTGCACCCTAGTATTGGGAGAAAAACATGTACAGAGGAGCAATGAGAGACTAGGACCAGATTTTGAAAGATTTACTAGCCTAAGGCATTTGGACTTTATTCTCCTAGCAGGAGAAAGGAATTGAATTTTTATATTAAAAAAAGATAAGATTAGATGTCTGGGAGGACCAAACAGGTAATTTAATGAGTGAAGCAGGCTGGGTGTAAGACAATAGTAAGTGGGGACAGTGTGCCTGGACTATGAGAGCTGGAGAGACCCACCTAAAGGGGACAGTCCGCTCTCGTCGTGTGGCAACTGAGCACCCTGTTGCCAGATCTTCAGATTTTTCCCAAGAGGCTAGAAGTCTGGATTTTTAGGTCAATTCTCTCAGTTTTTAAAAGTTCACAACAAACTCAATTATTATTATTATTTTTAAAGATTTTATTTATTTATTTTTAGACAGAGGGGAAGGGAGGGAGGAAGAGGGTGAAAGAAACATCAATGTGTGGTTGCCTCTCTCGTGCCCCCTACCGGAAATTTGGCCTGCAACTCAGTCCTATGCCCTGACTGGGAATCCAACCAGCAACCCGTTGGTTTGCAGGCTGGCACTCAATCCACTGAGCCACACCAGCTAGGGTAATTTTTTTTTTCAAATTTCAGTGCAGATGAACACTGTATGGGTGAAACAAACCTTCCACACACAGGGTCTGAAATTTTGTGACCTCTGGACTGATGAAAATGATGATATGGGAACTTGAGAGGTTGGTCCCTGATCTCTTCTGCCTCTTCAAAAATCATCTTGTCTATTCAGGTTTGGTTTTTTCTTACTCAGGGATGCTCTGTTAGGTCCCTATAGGCAGAGACCTCATCTTCTCTCATCATTCCACAGGATAGAGCTTATTGCTTGGCTTTTAGAAGGTAGGACAGACAACCTGGTAAGAAATTAGCTCTTCTTCCCCCTCCAAGTTTCATTCTCAAAAAATTGAAGGTATTGTTTCTTCCCTCTACCCCCTCAGCATTGCTGTGCCCTAGGAACTTGGGTTTCCTTTGCCTTTGTTATAGTGGCTGGCCTCCTAGAGAGGCTCCTTGGCCTGTGGTTGGTACCATTGTTACCATTTACCTTTACGTCTGGCTCTGGACATCTGCTGCTCCAGGGCCTACAGAGATGCCCTCAACACACATTGCTCAGTCATAGTTTTGACCACAGGACCTCTAGCTTCCTGCACAGCTGTGGCATTTAGTTCTCAGTACCTGGGCTTCCATAGACATCCCTATATAAGGTTCTCTACTTCCTAGGGCATTTTAGGTGAACTGGCATAGGTCTCAGCCTGTCTAGGAAGTTATCCACTCACACCCAGAGTCTGGGTATTTAGATAAGAACTTGAGTTTAGGATTCCAGTCAAAACATCCCACTTTGCTTTTCCTGGGGCACCTTTAAATAACCACTTAGAATTAAGTCTGTGAAAAGTTAGGGCCTGTTCTCTAACCACCTTATAAGTAACAGGTGATTGCCACTCTGCTCTCTATCTCCTGCTCGCTCATGACCTAGGGTGGAAGACTGCCCTTCCTCAGGTTCATTGCCCCCTCCCCTCTTACTCTGCTTCCATCATGTGAGTGTATTCTTGGGTTTCAATCAAAACAACCCTGTGGATTTCACTTCCCCAAAGTGGAAGCTCATGGGCATTTGTGAAATATTTGTGGAAGCTCCACCAAGAATGGAAGTTGAGGGAGGTGGGGGAAGGGAGTCGGTGGAAATGGGAGAAATTACCAAGCCTTCAGTCATCAGGGACACGTCACCTTTGCCTATCCCAGAAGGGCACTTCTTCTTTTGGGGCCAATTTTACTAGGTTCAACAGGGAGAAAAATCACACTTTCATTTTCCATATACTTAAAATTGTTTACTGAAGTGTAAAAGACCTACCACACAGTTTAAACATCATAAATGTACAGTTCAGTGACTTATCTCTAAGTGAACATACCATGTCAGGAAACAGGGAAATGCCTGCCTCCCTGAAGCCTGCCTCACGGCTCCTCCCCTTCACGACCCTCACCCTGCTACTGCAACAGTGGCCACTTTTCTGACTTCCACCCTTAGATTTGTTTAGCCTGTGTCTGAACTTTACATAGAAGAAATTTTACATTATGGACTATTTGTGTCTGGCTCCTTTCACTCGACATCTGCGATTTTATCTATGTTGCTGCATACAGTGTAAATTTGTTCATTTTCAATGCCACATAGTGTAAATATGTCACAATTTTTTTACCCCCTAGATGGACTTTTGGCTTGTTTCAAATTGGAGACTATAACAAAGAGTGCTGCTGTGAATGTGCTTGCTCATCTCCCTTTTTTGTTTTTAATCCTTCAAGAGGAAGAACAATCTTAAGAGAGTAGGGGGATGATGGGGAGTCCCATGATCACTTGTCATTCTCTCATGATCATAGATAGCATCTTAAAGAACTAAGAAAACCTGAAAGGACACTATCACTTTCTTGGTATATTCCATGTACGGTAAGTCCCCACTTAATGTCATCAACAGGTTCTTGGAAACTGCAACTTTCAGTGAAAAGATGTGTAATGAAACCAGGTTTACCATAGGCTACTTGATATAAATGAGTTAAGTTCCTACAGCATATTTCTGGTCATAAGAGCATCACCAGCTTCTTTTGAAAGTACATTTTATTGATTATGTTATGACAGTTGTCCCTTTTTTCCTTTCTCCTTTATCCCCCTCCACCCTGCACCGCCCCTCCATTCAGCATTCCCCACCCACTTAGTTCATGTCCATGGGTCATACATCTAAGTTCTTAGATTTCTCAATTTATTATACTATTCTATACCTCCGTCTGTCTATTTTGTGCCTGTCAATCATGCTTCTTATTCCTTGTCCGTATCCCCTCATTCTCCTCCCTCCCATCCCCACTGATAACCCTCCATATGATCTCCATTTCTGTGATTCTGTTCCTGTTCCAGTTGTTTGCTTAGTTTGCTTTTGGTTTTGTTTTTTTTAGGTTCAGTTGTTGATAGTTGTCTGTTTGTTGTCATTTTACTGCTCATGTTTTTGATCTTCTGTTTCTTAGATAAGTCCCTTAACATTTCATGTAATAAGGGCTTGGTGATGATGAACTCCTTGAACTTGACCTTATCTGGGAAGCACTTTATCTGCCCTTCCATTCTAAATGGTAGCTTTGCTGGATAGAGTAATCTGGGATGTAGGTCCTTGCCTTTCATGACTTGGAGTACTTCTTTCCAGCCCCTTCTTGCCTGCAAGGTTTCTTTTGAGAAATCAGCTGATAGTCTTATGGGCACTCCTTTGTAAGTAAGTGTCTCCTTTTCTCTTTCTGCTTTTAAGGTTGTTTCCTTATCTTTAATCTTGGCTAATGCAATTATGATGTGCCTTGGTGTGTGCCTCCTTGGGTCCAACTTCTTTGAGACTCTCTGAGCTTCCTGGACTTGCATGTCTATTTCCTTCACTAGATCAGGGAAGTTCTCCTTCATTATTTTTTCAAATAAGTTTTCAATTTTTTGTTCTTCCTCTTCTCCTTCTGGCACCCCTAAACATTTAAAGTTGTCTCAGAGGTTCCTAAGCCTCTCCTCATTTTTTTGAATTCTTGTTTCTTCATTCTGTTCCAGTTGAGTGTTCATCTCTTCCTTCTATTACAAATCATTGATTTGAGTCCCTGTTTCCTTCCCTTCACTGTTGATTCCCTGTATAGTTTTCTTACTTCACTTTGTATAGCCTTCATGTCTTCCTTTATTTTGCATCTGTACTCAATCATTTCTGTGAGCATACTGATTACCAGTGTTTTGTACTCTGCATCTGACAGGTTGTCTATCTCCTCATCACTTAGTTCTTTTTCTGGAGGTTTTTTAAAAAAATATTTTATTTATTTATTTTTAGAGAGAGGGGAAGGTAGGGAGAAAGGAGAGAAACAGTGATGTGTGAGAGAAACATTGGCTGCTTCTCGCATGCCCACAATGCAGGCATGTGCTCTGACTGACAATTGAACTGGCAACATTTTGGTTCACAGGCCGGCACTCAATCCACTGAGCCACACCAGCCAGGGCTTTTTTCTGGAGTTTTGATCTGTTGTTTTATTTGGGCCATAGTTCTTTGTCTTGGCACAGCTGTTATGTTGTAAGGGGTGGAGCCTTAGGTATTCACCAGGGTGAGGCAACCAACTTTGCTGTTTTGTGACACTGTATGTGGGGGAGGGGTCAGAGAGGGAACAGTGTCACTTGCTTGGCTCTCCCTGCTTTCAGTCATTTCCCTTGCTACTCACAAGTGAATTGGGCCCTTCTGGTGCTGATTCTCAGGTGGGGGGTTTGTGTATGTTCTAGGACCCCATGGGTCCCTCCAATGGACCCTCCTGTGAGACTGGTAGCTTCTCCCATCACTGAAACCCCCACAGGCTTTTACAGTCAGAAGTTTTGAGGCTTTATTTCCCCACACTGGAACCCTGGGTCGAATGGTGTGTCTCACTCCCCAGTTGTTCCTCCCAGCTTATCCGCATGCAAATGTGGGAACACTCACCAGCCACCACCTCACCCGCCTGGTCTGCCAACTGCCACCTTGCCACATGCGTCCTCCCCACGCTGGCTGCCCATCTCTACCCCTCCCACTGGTCTGGATAAATGTTTCTTCTTTAACTCTTTGGTTGTTGGGCTTCCATACGGTGCAATTTTCTGGAAGTTCTGGTTGTTTTTTGTTCTTAAATTTGTCATTGTCCTTCTTTTGGTTACACAAGGAAGCAAAGCGTTATCTACCTACATCTCCATCTTGGCTGGAAGTCTCCCCAAACTTCTAAATAAAGACTCAAAAATCCCAACATTAAACATTGAAACAAATGTGAGCTGCACATAACATTTTAGAAAGATGAATAAAAACAAGTAAGATAGTTCTTTCCCAGCCCCTTAATTTCAATTCAGGGTCTCAGGTGGCCAGAGTCTCTCTGGCAGCTCAGGCCACAAGCTGGGATGCAATCCTGGATGCTTCCATCTCAGGGCCACTCACATCCACAGTGACACTCACTCAGGTTGAGCAACATAGACACACCGATTCCCCTCATGTGCACATCTTTGGGATGTGGGAGGAAACTGGAGGCCCCAGAGAAAAACCATGCAGATGGGTAGAATGCGCCACAGATGGTAGTCCTGCTGGAATTGATCTTTCTTTTCTCAACACATTATAGCAAAAACAATTCTGAATTAAATGAAGTTATTTGAGGACATGCTATACTGAATTTAGACACTCAGAAACTCAAACAGTGTCAGATAGGGAAAAAACCTTATATATCATCCAGCCCAGAATTTCCCAAACTTCAGTTTTACAAATTCCATCTCTGTGACTTTTGCCACGCTCTTGTACCATCTGTACTATCACTTAATATTTTTCTTTCAGTTGTCTAATTTTCAATCATTTAAATACCTGCTTTAGTCTTATCTTAAGCAATAATAGCTGTAAACTCATA